>NC_140245.1:15726216-15986216 GCF_949987555.1 Borostomias antarcticus | reverse complement strand
CAGGAAACCCCTCCCCTCAACACCGGGTCTAGTCCCCAACACAGCCTGGTAACCCAGGAAACCCCTCCCCTCAACACCGGGTCTAGTCCCCAACACAGCCTGGTAACCCAGGAAACCCCTCCCCTCAACACCGGGTCTAGTCCCCAACACAGCCTGGGAAACCAGGCCCTGTCCCCTCTCTGAGCGCGTGCAGACAGGGATGGGATGAGAGGAGAGAGAGGAGGAGGGGAGAGAGGGAGAGGGAAGGAGAGGAGGAGAGGAGGAGGAGAGGGGGAGAGGAGGGGGGATGAGGAGAGAGGGAGAGGAGGGGGGATGAGGAGGGATGAGGAGAGGGGGAGAGGAGGGGAGAGGAGGAGAGGGGGAGAGGAGGAGAAGAGAAAGGTGGGGAGATGAGGGGGGATGTGTGGAGACAGACGGCCTGTGTAGGACTCCCGGACAGTCACAATGGGCACTCTTGTCTGTACCAGGTAAGAGCGCACTGTAGAGTGTGTGTGTGTGTGTGTGTGTGTGTGTGTGTGTGTGTGTGTTTCGGATGTTTCTCCTGCAGGTTAAAGTAGCTGTTCTCTCTGTGCTTCCCCCCTCCCCCATCTCCAACCTGCCCCCTCCCTGTCTCTCCCACCTGCCCCCTCCCTGTCTCTCCCACCTGCCCCCTCCCCCATCTCCAACCTGCCCCCTCCCTGTCTCTCCCACCTGCCCCCTCCCTCATCTCCAACCTGCCCCCTCCCTGTCTCTCCCACCTGCCCCCTCTCTGTCTCTCCCACCTGCCCCCTCCCTGCCTCTCCAACCTGCCCCCTCCCCCATCTCCAACCTGCCCCCTCCCTGTCTCTCCCACCTGCCCCCTCTCTGTCTCTCCCACCTGCCCCCTCCCTGCCTCTCCCACCTGCCCCCTCCTCCATCTCCAACCTGCCCCCTCCCTGTCTCTCCAACCTGCCCCCCCCCCACTCCTCTCTCAGGGTGTGCTGACCTGACCAGCCTAGACTCCATGACCCCCCAGGAGAGGAAGAGGCAGGGCTACATCCACGAGCTCATCCAGACAGAGGAGAGATACGTGGAGGACCTGCAGATCGTCCTGGAGGTACGCACGCACACGCGCGCGCGCGCATGCATGCACGCACATACACACGCGCACACGCGTGCACACGCATGTACACTGACTCATGGAGACAGACACGCACGCATGCACTCTCACTCTCTCACACACTCACAAACACACACACAAACACACATACTTAGAGACAGACAAATATGCACACACAAACACACATATATACACACACACGCTCATGCAGACAGACCGACGCGCACACACACACACACACACACACACATATACTCATAGAGACATACACAGGCACACTCACACACACACACGCTCATACAGACGCATGCACACTCACACACGCTCACACAGACAGGCAGACAGGCTGTATGCTGGTGTTTTGTGCAGGTGTTCCACAAGCCCATGTCTGAGTCCGGCCGTCTGACGGAGGCTGAGATGGCCATGATCTTCGTCAACTGGAAGGAGCTCATCGCCTGCAACACCAAACTGCTCAAGTATGTATAACGTGTGTGTGTGTGTGTGTGTGTGTAGTTATGAACAGTATCAAGTATTGGGGAATATAATATAATATAAGCTCCAACATGACTCGAGAGCTTGCGTTCTGTGTTTTGTTTTGTGGAAACGCAAGGAATTGCACTATTGCTTGCGTCAAGTGACAAATTTCGGCATGACACACGCAAGGACGCAACAAGATCTTGCGTGGCCTAGCGAAGCTTGCGTTGCTTGCGCTTATGTAGTTTGCGTCGACTGAATCCGGCCTTAGGCTTGCTGCGGTTGTCGGTGTTACCGTTGTTACTCGGTGTTTGGGCATACACGTGTATTCACTGAGTCATCACTTAAACACCGGCACACCGTTGTTTTACCCATTTAGTTAATTTTCACATATCAGCGCTCACTCATCAAACTCAAACAGGTGTCTGATCTGCCCCTATGGAGTCAAAATGAGGCCAGAAAGCATTGTAAACGTAGGTGAAGTATTGTAAACAAAAACATATGAATTGTAAACGTAAGTGAAGTATTGTAAACGTAAGTGAAGTATTGTAAACGTAAGTGAAGTATTGTAAACAAAAAATATATAAATTATTACTTAATTATTAAAAAATAAAATAAAAATTGCATTTACAATACTTTTTTGTGTTTACAAAACCTTTTCTGCATTTACAAAACTTTTCTGCCTTTACAATACTTTTTCTGCGTTTACAAAACATTTCTTGCGCTGCAAAACATTCTGGCCTCTCTTTGACGTGGGGGCGGGGTTAGATGAGTGGCGTGTCCAGAGAGGAAGAGGCGGAGTTTCGGGATGCCCACCGCCATATGAGCGCTGCTCAACGTTTTTTGGACTTCTTCTATGGTTTTGATTTATATATGGCGGTGGGCATCCCGAAACCCCGCCTCTTCCTCTCTGGACACGCCACTCATCTAACCCCGCCCCCACGTCAAAGAGAGGCCAGAATGTTTTGCAGCGCAAGAAAGTTTTGTAAACGCAGAAAAAGTATTGTAAAGGCAGAAAAGTGTTGTAAACGCAGAAAAGGTTTTGTAAACGCAAAAAAGTATCGTAAATGCAATTTTTATTTTATTTTTTAATAATGAAGTGATTATTTATATATTTTTTGTTTACAATACTTCACTTACGTTTACAATACTTCGCTTACATTTACAATTCATATTTTTTTGTTTACAATACCTCACTTACGTTTACAATACTTCACTTACGTTTACAATGCTTTCTGGCCTCATTTTGACTCCATATGCCCCTCCGCGAGCGCACGCAGCACAGAGCGAGTCTAGAGGAAGAGGAAGGGGAAGGTTATGGCTGCAGCCTCTCGTGGCTAGCTAGCCTAGCTAACGCTAACTGCTAACCTAGCCACCGAGGAGTGGCTGTTGCTATAAGCTCGCTGGCTAGATTATTCTAGCAGCCTCTTCTCTCGCCTATTCTAGTAGTCTAGCAGCGTTTCACTCATAACTAACATTAAGTCCTGCGGAGATTTGGCGTTGTATGTCTCCACGGCTAGTCTGCAAATG
Organism: Borostomias antarcticus; assembly: GCF_949987555.1. NCBI lineage: Eukaryota > Metazoa > Chordata > Actinopteri > Stomiiformes > Stomiidae > Borostomias > Borostomias antarcticus. Next base: position 15,983,134 of record NC_140245.1, on the reverse strand, counting down.
CGCAATCCGAGTAAGATAAGAATGAGATCAACGTTACACTCAGTCCTGTGCTTCTTTATAATCAGAATAAGATTTATTTATTGCCATGCAGTTTTTCAACATACTAGGAATTTGCTTCGGGCATGGTGCATATTCCTAGTAGGCCATGTTGAAAAACTACATGGCAAAAAATGATTTCTGATCATAAAGAAGCACAAGACTGAGTGTAACGTTTATATCTCACTGTGATCGCGCATTTGCAGGCAACACCAAATTGAAATACAACGTAAGGCAACGGCCTAATGTTAAAGATCAAAGCAAGCGCTCTCTTATTGTAGACGGTGTTACCGGTAATACCGGTGTTGTCATGGGTTTATTAGTTAGCGGGAAAAGATCCACACCATGACATCCCTAGTGTGTTGAGGAATACTTACGTGTGTGTGTTGGCGAATACTTACGTGTGTGTGCTTCCGTGCGTGCGTGCGTGATTGCTTGTGTGTTTGTTGGGGGATACTTACGTGTGTGTGCGCGTGTGCGTGCGTGTTACGTGTGCGTGCGTGTGTGTGTGTGTAGGGCCCTGCGTGTGCGTAAGAAGACGGGGGGAGAGAACATGCCGGTGCAGGTGATTGGAGACATCCTGGCGGGGGAGCTGGCCCACATGCAGCCCTACATCCGCTTCTGCTCCTGCCAGCTCAACGGAGCCACGCTGCTCCAGACACGCACCGACAACCAGCCCGACTTCAAAGACTTCCTCAAGGTGTGTGTGTGTGTGTGTGCTTGTAAAACTACCCTTGTGGGGCCCAGATGTCCCCACAAAGACAGTGAAACAAGAAAAAAAAATCCTTGTGGGGCCACTTTGATGAGCCCCCTAAGGTTAGGGTTCATTTTAAGGTCAAACGTTAGGGTTTAGGGCTTGGGTTACAATTTGGGGTAGGGTTAGGGTTAGGTTTGAGGTTAGGTTTAAAGTTAGGGGTCAAAGGATTAGGTTTACATTTTATGGCTACTGTTAGGTTTAGGGACCCCACAAGGATATAAATGCTAAATTGTGTGTGTGTTTTGGGGGTGGGGGACAGAATAGGAGAACACGGGGGGAGAGAAGAGAGGAGGGACAGAGTGAGGGATGAGGGACAGAGTGAGGGGTGAAGCCCAAAGATCTGGGGTTGGATGTGAGAAGAAAGGCGAAATGTCTTCCATGTTGTTTTTAACGGGATGTATTGTAAACGTTGTTTTTAATGGAACGTATTTTAGGTGAATGTAAATGATATATGCTGCGTTCCTTCCTCAGAAAATTGCCACAGACTACCGGTGTAAAGGCATGCCCCTGTCCAGCTTCCTGCTCAAGCCCATGCAGAGAATCACACGCTACCCTCTCCATATAAAGAACGTAAGAGTGTGTGTGTGTGTGTGTGTGTGTGTGTGTACTTGTTTTGAACACATTTTATGTAAGTATTTAAATGTATAGCCAAAAGGCAAAGCTCTCTATCTACCGGTCTATCTTCGTTCCTACTCTCACCTATGGTCATGAAGGATGGGTCATGACCGAAGGAACGAGATCACGGATGCAAGCGGTTGAGATGAGTTTTCTCCGGAGGGTGGCTGGGGTCTCCCTGAGAGATCGGGTGAGAAGTTGAGTCATCCGGGAGAGACTCGGAGTAGAGCCGCTGCTTTTTTGCGTCGAAAGGAGCCAGTTGAGGTGGTGTCGGCATCTAGTGAGGATGCCTCCTGGGCGCCTCCCTAGGGAGGTGTTCCAGGCGTGTCCGGCTGGGAGGAGGCCGCGGGGTAGACCCAGGACCAGGTGGCAGGATTACATCTCCGCACTGGCCTGTGAGCGGCTAAAGATTCCCCAGGCAGAGCTGGTTGATGCTGCTAGGGAAAGGGATGTCTGGGGCCCCCTGCTGGAGCTGCTGCCTTCGCGACCCGACCCCGGATAAGCGGATGAAGACGGATGGATGGATTTTAATATATTTGTCTCAATGTGTGTGTGTGTGCGAGTAGATTCTGGAGAGTACTCAGGAGGCCCACGCGGACCGCGGCCCCCTGAGGGAGGCCCTGGAACGGGCGGAGGAGCTGTGCTCCCAGGTCAACGAGGGCGTGAGGGAGAAGGAGAACTCAGACAGGCTGGAGTGGATCCAGGCCCACGTCCAGTGTGAGGGCGTCACCGAGGTAAACGGCAACTCTAGAAGCGGGTTATCGATTCTGACTGGACAGTGCAGTATGCAAACGCACACACACACACACACACACACACACACACACACACTCACACTCACACTCACACTCTCTCTCTCTCTCTCTCTCTCTTCCAGTAACTCTTCCTGTCTGTTCCTCCCCATGTAGAACCTGGTGTTCAACTCGTTGACTAACTGCCTGGGGCCCAGGAAACTGCTGCACAGTGGGAAGGTCTATAAGGCCAAGAGCAGCAAGGAACTCTGGGCCTTCCTGTTCAACGACTTCCTGCTGCTGACCCACGCTGCCAAGCAGTTCAGCTCCTCCGGCCCCGACAAGCTGTTCAGCAGCAAGAACAACACCCAGCTCAAGATGTACAAGCCGGTGAGATCACACCCAGCGCGCATGCACACACGCACACACAAATACATATACACACACACACATATGCATACTCACACACACACACACACTCACATGCGCGCGTGCACACACACACACACACACACACACACTCTCTTTCAAGGTGCTGGGTACTGTAAGGTCTGTGTTCAGACGGACAATTTTCTTATGTAGGCCAATGACCAATATAGGCACATGACAAGCCTAGGTAGGCTTATGACAGCCCTAGGTAGCCCTATGACAGCCCTAGGTAGCCCTATGACAGCCCTAGGTAGTCCTATGACAGCCCTAGGTAGTCCTATGACAGCCCTAGGTAGGCCTATGACAGCCCTAGGTTAGCCCTATGACAGCCCTAGGATAGCCCTATGACAGCCCTAGGTTAGCCCTATGACAGCCCTAGGTAGGCCTATGACAGCCATATGACAGCCCTAGGTAGGCCTATGACAGCCCTAGGTAGGCCTATGACCGCCCTAGGTAGACCTAGGACCGCCCTAGGTAGACCTATGACCGCCCTAGGTAGCGCTATGACAGCCCTAGGTAGCCCTATGACAGCCCTAGGTAGCCCTATGACAGCCCTAGGTAGCCCTATGACAGCCCTAGGTAGCCCTAGGTAGCCCTAGGTAGCCCTATGACAGCCCTAGGTAGGCCTATGACAGCCCTAGGTAGGCCTATGACAGCCCTAGGTAGGCCTATGACAGCCCTAGGTAGCCCTATTGTCGTGTAAAATAATTTACTATGTCTTAGGTCAAATTCCAAGAAATAAATCTACGGCCAGAAATAAATCTAAGTCCAGATTGGTTTTCAAAGTTCCAAAATAACTTCAGAGTCCGAGAAGAAAAAACAACTCGAGGCACAAAGAGTCCAAATGCGATTTGACTTTAATGCTCTTCAGAAACAAACAGCATGTAAGTCGGAGCTTCCCCGGGAAAGAACAACTTTTCCCTTTGTGTAATTGACCTTTATAGTCTTATCACTCCTTCCCCCCACCCTTGACCACATCCCATTTTCCATACATCACTACTTTTGCCACCAATCAAATGATGTCTAGTTTTGCTGGCTCAGCAAATAACTCATGTTCTACATTCATGTCCCCCCCCCCCCTCCCAGCTTCCTGGGTGTAAGGACTGTCTGCTTTTTGAGAGGAAATAGGGCCCTTCCGGAATCTCAACTGCCCCCCCACAGGAGGAGGAGAAAATACTTAGGCTATAAATCTCTGCATAAAAAATAGGGCCCGACCGGAATCTCAACTGCCCCCCCCTCTCCCAGCTTCCTGGGTGAAGGACTCTGTCTGCTTTTTAAGAGGAAAACTAGGGCCCTTCCGGAATCTCAACTGCCCCCCCACAGGAAAAGGAGCAAATACTTTTTACTTGCTATACATACCTCTGCATAATCAGCACTATTCTCTGGCTGCTATTGGCCGAGGCTACTTGAAACCAGGCCAGGAATTTCAGCAGGAAGAAGAGAAAAGAGTATCTTGTATGCTCAGGCTGGGTGCGCATTTATGCTTTCCCGCGTTAACCTGATTCAGTGGGGACATTCCATTCTCTACACATCCGTTCCCGGTGGCTACATCTGGTGGTGACTTTGCCCATAAAGTTTTATTGTTGGTTTCATCTACTATCCCTCATGAGCAGATCAGCCTTTAAAGTTCTGGTTACGTAGAACAAGATTACAATATCATGACATGATTAAAATGCAGGGGAGCTGAATCAAATTAAATCACTACACTATGACAGCCCTAGGTTAGCCCTATGACAGCCCTAGGTAGGCCTATGACAGCCATATGACAGCCCTAGGTAGGCCTATGACAGCCCTAGGTAGGCCTATGACCGCCCTAGGTAGCCCTATGACAGCCCTAGGTAGCCCTATGACAGCCCTAGGTAGGCCTATGACAGCCCTAGGTAGGCCTATGACAGGCCTATGACAGGCCTATGACAGCCCTAGGTAGGCCTATGACAGGCCTGTGACAGCCCTAGGTAGGCCTATGACAGGCCTATGCCAGCCCTAGGTAGGCCTATGACAGCCCTAGATAGGCCTGACAGCCCTAGGTAGTCCTATGACAGCCCTAGGTAGGCCTATGACAGCCCTGGTTGGTGTTGTACTGTATGTGGTCTCCCTGCAGCCGGTGTTCCTGAACGAGGTTCTGGTGAAGCTTCCAGACCCGTCCAGTGATGAGCCCATCTTCCACATCTCACACATAGACAGAGTCTACATCCTCAGAACCGACAACATCAACGAGAGGTACAGGACTGACGCTCACACACACAAACACAGATAATTCATCGTATGGGCATACAGTATAAGCACTTTTCTTATTGTGTGTGTGTGTATGTGTGTGTGTCGCTAGGACGGCCTGGGTTCAGAAGATCAAGGCAGCATCGGAGGACTTCATCGAGACGGAGAAGAAGAAGAGGGAGAAGGCTTACCAAGGTCCGCCTCACAGACACAACACCACCGTGGTCACCTGATATCTACGCACTCTACACAGTAGAGTCCTGTACTGGTACTGGTCTGACTGACTGGTTTACATCGTATTCACAGTCCTGGTATTCGACTGACTGGGCTTTCCAAACAGGTTCACCTCAGATTCCCAGTCTTAGTATTATTCTGACTGGTTTTACTGACTGGTTTACCTCTGATTCCCAGTCCTAATATTAGTCTGACTGGTTTTACTGACTGGTTTACCTCAGATTTCTAGTCCTAGGCTGAGTTTACTGACTGGTTTATCTCAGATTCCCAATCCTAGTATTATTCTGACTGGTTTTACTGACTGGTTTACCCCAGAGTCCTAGTATTTTTCCGAATTGGTTTTGCTGACTGGTTTACCTCTAATTCCCAGTCCTAATATTACTCTGACTGGTTTTACTGACTGGTTTACCTCAGATTCCCAGTCCTAATATTAGTCTGACTGGTTTTACTGACTGGTTTACCTCAGATTCCCAGTCCTAGCATTAGTCTGACAAATTTTAATGGCTCTCCCCAGCTCGCTCTCTGAAGGCCAGTGGGATTGGCCGGCTGCTCGTCACCATCCTGGAGGCCACTGAGCTCAAGTCCTGCAAACCTAACGGTCAGACACTCAACACATACACACCACTTGTACAGGTTATGCAATGTCTCTGTAGCACAGATCGTGAATAAAACGATAAAATAAACAATACATTTCTGTCTCCTCTCTAACCCCCCCTTGCACACACACACACACATCCCCTTGCACACACACACACACATCCCTCTGTCCATCCCTCTCCTCCTCTCCTCCCATTCCCCTCTCCAGGGAAGAGCAACCCGTACTGTGAGGTGACCATGGGAGCGCAGATCTACACGTCACGGACGCTCGCCGACACGGTCAACCCCAAGTGGAACTTCAACTGCCAGTTCCACATCCGGGACCTCTACCAGGACGTCCTCTGCATCACCATCTTCCAGAGGGACCAGTTCTCCCCCGACGGTCCGTGACGGCGCTCTTAACGGCTCTTTAGACCGCTGCTACCTGCTTAGGCTCGTCTACCGCTGCTCTGCTGGCGTGCGGCGGAGAGAGGGGGGCGCTCGTGTAGTTGGTGTGTGGGCGATGTTTGTGTATCATGATGACGGCTTGTTTAAATGGACAAATAAAACCAACAAATTATTCTCAATGCTTCTCTCTGTCTCTCTCCGTTTCTCCCATCTCCCTTTCGCTTCTTCCCCCTCCCTCTCTTCTCTCTCCCTCCCTCCATCGCTCTCCATCTGTTCTCTAACTCTCCTACCCTTCCCTTTCTAGACTTCCTAGGCCGTACGGAGGTTCCCGTGGCGACCATAAAGAAGGAACTGGAGAACAAGGGGGCGGCAACGCGTCGGCTCCTCCTCCACGAGGTCCCCACCGGCGAGGTCTGGGTCCGCCTCGACCTGCAGCTGTTCCAGAACAAGGCCACGCCCAAATAAGGGCAGCCCCCCCCCCCCAGCTCTCCCCCTCCCCTTTCCCCTGGGGTTAAACTACAGGAGTAGCGCCACTTCCTTTAGCTGCTCTGAGCACAGTTAAGGATTGGACCGCTGCGTGAAGAGAGGGTTGGCTTCCTGTCAGCCGATCACAATTGCGCTGCTTTTGCTTAGTTGTTTAATTTGGTGGAACATTCTAGAAGATTCTAGTTCTAGAAAGAGTTGACTACACCAGCACAAACACAGAGAAGGGACTGTGTGCACTCCCTCTTGCTAGCCATCACTCTCTCTCACTCTCTTTCTCTTTGTCTCTTGTCTTAAGACTGTCTGCTAAGACCCTCTCCTAAGAGAGTCTTAGGAGTGTTGTGCGACAGAGGTCCTCGCCGCCGTAGTTCACCTCTGGACATGACGTGAGACTATCTCAGGATTTCATCCTCCTCCACCATGTCTATATTACTGTTTAGAGAAACACATCTCTTATCCCACATTGGAATCTGTTTGACTACCTGCTTGTTTTCAATCTAGGAGCAGTAATAAGTATCGGCCTTTAATGTAGATATGCAAGTCAGGCATATGCACTGTGGTGATCTTGAGGTCTTCTGAAAAAATATTAGTTTTAAAAATGACATTTGCCTTATGAAGCAGCAGTACTCTGCCGGTATCAAACTGTATTCACCATTTTCTGGGTGATTCAGTGCAACCTTTATTTTCATATCTTTGTGGCAAGCAGCACATTAAAAACTCTACCAAAGTTAGATAAATTGCTTCAAATCTTTAGGGTTTTTTCCTCTTTAGGGTGGTGAGATTTTCTGTTAGGTTTGGGCTCCATTTTAAATTCTCCTCAGATAGCCTTTACTTCTGCCGTGTAGAATCTCTGGACTAACGTGATTAGGATCGGTGAAAGCAGTGTGCTCCTCTATTAAGCTCTTACCAGTCTATTCATGTCCGATCAGCGATTTCTCCGAGGAAGAAGGTAAGGATGGAGGGAGATGCATTTGAAAGAATTGGGACAAGGCCTGGTGTCTGTTCTTTTACCATTGGCGCCCTCTTGTGGCTCGGCTGCTCATGACTGGTGTGGTAGAAGTGTATTTATTTTAATTTATGCGTGTGACTATCCTTTGGTTTTAAAGGACTGTTCACTGAGGCTGTGTAATCGCTGTGTTGTTGATGGAATGGTTGTCAGTGTTTGTATGACAGGCCTAATGCTGATGTGGACAGCTAGACTGAGAGAATACTACCTGTTCTCCTCTGATCTCTTTCCCTAGTCATCTTTCTCATTTTGAGCTGCACATTTATTTGTATTTGTTTTTATTCATCTGAAGTGTACATTTTGTATTTTTGTGTTTTAATTTTTCTTTTCTTTTTTCTTTTACTTTGGCATTGGTTGATTGGTGGTTGAGTGTGGGCGGCCTTTCCTGGCCTGCGCTGACCACAGGGTAACTGTAGATGCTGCCTAGCCTGCAGCATGTTCAATATGAGCATTTATGACATTCTCCAATTCAGGGTTCTAAAAGGTTAATAAAAGGTATTAAATCCCCAAAACACAATACGTGTTGTTTGTGTGTTTGATGATCAAGAATTCCTCACAAACAAACAAAGATTATAGTTTTTAATAGACATTTGTCTCCCTCCTTATCCCTCCTCTTACTCTCCTCCCTCCTCCTCTCTCAGGCACACTCGTTCGCTCACACACACACAAACACACACACACACACACACACCTCCAGTGGGGTGCACAGACATTTTGGGGGGGCAGGTGCTCAGTGAAAAATGAGGGCTTGTGGGGGGGGGGGGGGGTTGTTGTATGTACCAACAACAAGTTCTACAGACGTGGTCGTGTGGTGGTCATCATTACGTTGCATCCATTAATTGATTATGACTAGCGTCTAGCAGGTGGGCAGTCGGCTAATTTAGGCTCAGCTGTTTGCCGCTGTATGAGACTTACTGTAATTCACAACAGAGACAAATAAATGCAAGTTATAGTCACTACACTCTGGATGGGGAAAGGGCAGGGGAGGAGATGTGTGTGCTGTGTGCAGTGCTGCTGCAGCGCGCCTCCGTTTGTGTCCGCTTTTCGTGTTTACCGTTTACAAAGGAAGAGAGGGAGGGGAGGGGCACGGGTGTGCCGCGGGCACGTGTGTGTATGCGGGGGGGGGGCACATACAGTAGGCCTACACTATAAAAAATAAAAAATAAGTAACTTTCAAAAGGGCACTTGCCTTGCCCAGAGGGCAAAGGGCAGGTGCTCTAGCACCATCTCGTGTCTATCTGTGCACGTCCCTGCACACCTCCACACTCACACCTCCACACTCACACCTCCACACACACTCCTTCACACACTCCTCCACACACACACCTCCACACACACTCGCTCTGTCACACACACCTCCACACACACTCCTCCACACACACACCTCCACACACGCACCTCCACACACCTCCACACACACACCTCCACACTCACACCTCCACACACACGCCTCCACACACACTCCTTCACACACTCCTCCACACACACACCTCCACACACACTCGCTCTGTCACACACACCTCCACACACACTCCTCCACACACACACCTCCACACACCTCCACACACACACACCTCCACACACTCGTTCTCACACACACCACCACACACACTCGTTCTCTCTCACACACACCACACACTCGTTCTCTCACACACACACCTCCACACACTCGTTCTCTCACACACTCCTTCTCTCACAAACACTCCTCCACACACACACCTCCACACACACTCGTTCTCTCACACACACTCCACCACACACACTCGTTCTCTCTCACACACACCTCCACACACACTCGTTCTCTCACACACACTCCTCCACACACACTCGTTCTCACACACACACACCTCCACACACACTTGTTCTCTCACACACTCGTTCTCTCACACACTCCTCCACACACACACCTCCACACACACTCGTTCTCTCACACACACTCCACCACACACACTCGTTCTCTCACACACACATACCTCCACACACACTTGTTCTCCCACACACACTCGTACCTGTAGACCTGTACCTCGTTCTGGGTAAAGAAATGCATGGTGCCCTCCTTCTCTCTGATGAGCAGGAAGTCGTTGTAATGGGAAGGAGAGGCCATGGAGAACAAAGTCATGTCCCTCTTCAGGTCAATGAAATACCTAGAGAGAGAGGATGACACACACACACACACACCAGTAACCGGAGAGGCTGGAAATTAAATACAGGTGAGCATCCGTATTTATCAAACGTCTCAAGAGAACATGTGCTGATGGATCAGCTGTATTAAAATAGAATTAGAAATGGAATCATTTTCAACATCATCAATTTGAATGGATCTGTATACTCTCTTTTAGAATTATATTTCTTTTCTAAGGAATGTATTCCTTTAAGAGGATATAATCAGTTTGTGTAAACAATGCAAAACCGAGGTCCTTTCTATTCTAGGTATTAAGGTCATTGCTCCTGTGTGTCTTATGTTACCTGAGACACACGGTCACAGAGGTGAAGTTGCTCCCTGTTGGAGTCAGCTGTAGCTAGTGTCCGACTCTCGAGGGAAGGTGAACATTTTACGGCTCAGGTCTGCTCACACAGACAAAGAACAAAAATAACAATCACAAAAATCCATATCACAAAAAATCCATATCACAATACACAGTAAATCAACATCACAATTTACATCAGTATCACAACATAAGTCAGTATTGCATTATTAATCAAATAATGCCTTCAAACATCCATCATGCCCTGTCTATACTGTAGTAAAATCTAAAACTCAAGCCCGTCTGATATCCCAAACTTAACCCTGAATGATGATGATGAAGTGGAAAAACATCTTGTCTGGAACTGAATCCATTTACATCAGTCCGCCAGCGGATTCCGTCGGAGGTCCGCCAACTCGTCCATCGGGGACCCGCTGTGGTCCGCTAGCCTTGTGTTATCTGGGTTTCCCTTACCTTTGTCCAGAAACACAAGTTGAACCAATTGCAGCAAAATAGCTAACGTTACAGGAATCATCAGTGTAACTGCTTTAGCCATTGACCGCTACCATTAATGTTATGCTGCTGCTACTTGTTGTGAGCTCATGAGCTAACTGGCTATCCCGCTCTTATTGTGCTGGATTAGCATTGGAAGCAATGGAACTGATGTGTCCAGGCAACAAGACCTATCTTCATTTATCAGACAATATTTCATGTTATTTCAATTCACAGCTATGTCAGTGGCATTACTAGCTTCCGTCTTACCAGTCCTGAACAGAAACAAGCCAGCCACGCACATAAGCCAGGCTGGACCTGGCCTGATTAACACTGTATCTGCCTCTGACAACTAACTGGACATTCAGCTGGGCTTTTCATCCTACTGTATGACCAGAATTTAAAAACGTTTAAATAATTCCAAAACATGTGGAAGTTAAAAGCTAATAAACCGATTCACGTGCTATATCAAGGATACCTAATAACAAGGAGTTCTCCAGGTAATATGGCCAAAAACTGAAATAGATCTGAAACTATCATTTGCATGATGCATGTAGCCTACTGTATGTGCTTCAGTGCTCTGGGAGGGTTTATAGCCCTGTGAGTTTAACACTTTATGACTGAGAGCTGTCCTTCATGACAACAGAGCCCACATCAACCATGACTTTGATCACCATCTTCATCTGGACTCTTGCTGTCTACATACAAGGTACAGTAGGAGCTTTCTATGACATAGTGCATTCACATTTAGTAAAAAAATACTCTCATACACTGTCATAATCTCAATTAATTCAAACACAAATTTTTAATTGTTACTATTCTCTTATTTGACTCCCAGAATCCAGAGGACAGATCACTGTGACTCAGACTCCTGCAGTGAAAGCTGTTCTCCCAGGACAGACAGTCTCTCTGCAGTGTAAAACCAGCAGCAATGTATATGATGCAGGAGGCTCTAATCCCCGTCTAGCCTGGTACCAACAGAGACCTGGAGAAGCTCCTAAACTCCTCATTTACTATACTAAAAAAGTTCAGTCTGGGACTCCATCTAGATTCAGTGGCAGTGGAGATTATAGTGACTTCACTCTGACCATCAGTGGAGTCCAGGCTGAAGATGCAGGAGTTTACTACTGTCAGAGTTATCACAGTGGTCCAGTGTTCACACAGTGATACAGAGCCGTACAAAAACCTCCCTCAGTCAGACTGCTCAGTGACTGCTCTGCTACAGCTGGGACCTCCTGCAGGTGCTGAGGGGGAAGAGACAGTGACATGGAACACTGGTCAGTAGAGTAGGTCAACTGTGACGTGACTAAACCCTCATAATCACTCAGACAAAAATACCTCATTCATCATTGCCAGCTATCATGTTTATAATCACCATCATTATCAACTACCTTTCTCTCTCTGTCATTGTCATCTGTCTCATTGAAACCTTCTACAGTATCCAGTCTCACCTTGTCAGTCTTTATCAGAGCTCTTTCACAAGATGACTTAAGAGGAAGTCACAGTTTACATGTCTGTGTTAAATTCATCTGAGATATGAGTTAGATGACTCACAGTACCCCTCTCCCATCTGGCCCAGTCCAGGGTATTATAGGCAGTGAAACTGTTTAACTGGTAGACTGGGAGCTGTGGGAGTGAAACTGAGATTTGCATAGGCAGGGTGGGGAGGATCTGCTACTCCCAGAATAGACCAGCACTGTCACCAGATGTTCACCTGAACATAGGGGCTTACAAAGACTCATGGTATATTTTTAATCTTCATCCATCCATCTTCATCCGCTTATCCGGGGTCGGGTCTTGGAGGCAGCAGGTCCTGGGTCTACCCCATGGCCTCCTCCCAGCCGGACACGCCTGAACACCTCCCTAGGGAGGCGCCCAGGAGGCATCCTCACTAAATGCCCGGTTCGGTGGTTCACCTCAACTGGCTCCTTTCGACGCAAAAGAGCAGCGGCTCTACTCCGAGTCTCTCCCGGATGACTGAATTTCTCACGCGATCTCTCAAGGAGACCCCAGCCACCATCCGGAGAAAACTCATTTCAGCCGCTTGTATCCGTGATCTCGTTCTTTCGGTCATGACCCATCCTTCATGACCATAGGTGAGCGTGGGGACGAAGATAGACCGGTAGATCGAGAGCTTTGCCTTTTGGCTCAGCTCTCTTTTCGTCACAACAGTGCGGTAAAGCGACTGCAGAACCGCACCAGCTGCTCCGATTCTTATTCTTATTATTCTTATTTTTAATCTTAGAAAATAAAAATAATTTCAACACTGAAATGTAAGATTGTCTGTGTAAATGTACAACATACATTACCAGCGCTTTTATTATATGTAGTAAGCTGTCCTTAGCTGTACTGTACAGCATGTGGTGTCATTACAGCTAATCAGCAATGCTAATGCTAACCTGTATTGTGTTGGGTTTGGATTTCATCTGTTATTCAAGATTTAGCAACATTGTACTGTATAAAAATAATATGACAGCAAATCAACATTTTCATTAAACAAACCAAATACATTATCTTATGGTTCAAATCTTTATTGTGTTCTAAACAACAACATACAGGCATCAAAGCATAGCACACATGCAGAGTGAATAGTGACCAACAGCAGAAGACATCGACACTAGCACTGATAAAAGCTCAGTCTACAGAGTAGAGTGACACGTGGACTCTAGCAAAGCTCCCTGTTAGTCTCCATGTGAGCCATCAGTAAGATAGAGAATGGCTGAGAACAGAACAGAGTCAGAGCAGAGGAATCAGCCCCTCTCCACAGGGGGGGGTGAGCCTGGGGCTACTCAGAACACTGGTCTCTCCTCAGGGTGTGAGTGACCGGAGACTGGGAGCTCTGCTGGGCCTCACAGGTCACCTGCAGCGCCTTGGTCCACTCCTGGGCAGTGAGAGTCAGGGTGCTGCTCCAGCTGTACAGGCCGTCCTTGTTCAGGAGTCCCCCGCTGGCCTCCTGGCTCTTCTTGCTGCTCCCGTCCACTTTCCAGCTGATGGTCCAGTCTGAGGGGAAGCCCTTGTTGGCCAGACACATCAGCGTGGCTGTACTCTGACTGGACAGCTCCTCACTAGAGGGGGGCAGGACCGTCAGGGTGGGGGCACGCTGACCTGGAAACAAACACAACACATCAGTTTCTGAAAATATACAGCAGATTGTATAGTGGTGTTTGGGGATGGGGGGGTTGTAGTCAATTCAGTCTCAAACCAATTCTAAAGAAGTCCCTCCAGCCTAAATTACTAACATGATGATGAAATAATTTGCCAGATAACAGCATTAATACAAAGAATAGAAACTCTTCGTAATTATAACAATTACATTTTACTTTTACCAAGTAGAAGACAAGACAAAGAAATACTGTCCAACAGATACTTTTCAATAAAGCAATAGTTTTGTATTTGCTGAATTCAATCAACTTCCTGCAAACATAATGAAATAACATGTCAGACCTGTTGATACAAGCACTCTGAGCAACTATGAACACAACCCTTTTAAATGGTAGAATCATGCTAATGATGTCAAATACAATTTCCAGAAGGTTCTGAGGCTCTACCAGTTCTGCTTTATGGTTAAATAAAAAATTCAAAAAACAGCATAATTATCTTTCCTAAAACATTTCTGAAGTGTCAGATTTTCAGAAAGTTGAATTGATCAAATACCAATAAAATTAGTCACTTACTTCCAACATCCAGTTTGGTGCCGCCACCAAAAGTGTACCACAGTGATACAATCGCTATTACTGCCTGTACAAAAACCTTCCTCCTGTTACAACTGACTACACCAGAGCTTTTCTGCACTTTGGTGGAATTGAAACGTTTCAAACTCACGGCTAATATTAAAAAGGTGCAGTATATTATTCTCTCTGTGGTTTCAAATTAAATATTTTCAATTAAATTCTTAAAAAAACAGCATGATATGTATCAACATAAAAACATCATAATTGTTAAAATGGAAACTCATAGAGACACTCAGTGATGTGACCATAGATGAATTAACTACAGAGAAGACTGAATAGTGATCTTTATTAGATACTTACTTCCAACATCCAGTCGGGTGCCTCCACCAAAAGTCCACCACAGTGATTGACTCTGGTTAAGTCACCGTACAAAAACCTCTCTGTGTTGTGATGCTGCAGCTCTACCAGACCACACAGCTGCTGTCTGCTTCCACCAAGACACACTATACTACTGAACACTACTACTGAACACTACACTACTGAGCACTATAGTATTGAGCACAACTTCAACAGCAGGTGAGGTGTTGCTTCCTACAGAGTTCAGTCTTTAGTGTATTTTAGGGCCATACTGTGGTGAACTATCTCAAGTGTTTTCCTCATCAGAGTCCATAAGAACAGAGCAGCCAGTGTCCAGCATTAGATCCAGTGTTTGTATTCCTCCATATTGTCCATAGGATAGAGAGCAGCAGCAGCTGTGATAGTGATCCATGTGGTATATTCCTTTATTAAAGATGCTGATCCCAGACTGGTGGAGCTGAGGTCACAGAGGTCAGACACCTCTAGCAGAGAGTTCCAGCAGCTTTAGTTCACACAAGTGTTCACTGACTGATTTGAGGAACTTAGAGTGCAAGCATGAGTGAACAGACTGTTTCTAACACACCTGGCCACATGAGGAAGAATAGTATGGTGTTTTCATCAGGGTAATAAAGACTGCAATGTCAGCAATGTTGATGTGTTTAGAAAGATAACGTATCTGTTATTTTAACACTGTATCTGCCTCTGATAACTAACTGGACATTCAGCTGGGCTTTTCATCCTACAGTATGACCAGAATTTAAAAACTTGGATATTTGGACGTTAAAAGCTAATAAACCGATTAATATGTGCTATATCAAGAATACCTAATAACAAGGAGTTCTCCAGGTAATATGGCCAACAACTGAAATAGATCTGAAACTATCATTTGCATGATGCATGTAGCCTACTATATGTGCTTTAGTGCTCTGGGAGGGTTTATAGCCCTGTGAGTTTAACACTCTATGACTGAGAGCTGTCCTTCATGACAACAGAACCCACATCAACCATGACTTTGATCACCATCTTCATCTGGACTCTTGTTGTCTACATACTGTACAAGGTACAGTAGGAGCTTTCTGTGTCATAGAACATTAACATTTAGTCACAACCAATACCTAGCAACTTCAGTATTACCATTCACATGACTCATGTATGCTTCCTCAAATCCCAAAATAATTTATTTTAAATTGATTTATCCTCCCTCCTTCTATCTCTCTTTTACCCAGAATCCAGAGGACAGATCACTGTGACTCAGACTCCTGCAGTGAAAGTTGTTCTCCCAGGACAGACAGTCTCTCTGCAGTGTAAAACCAGCAGCAATGTCTATGATGCAGGAAGCTCTATTCCCCGTCTAGCCTGGTACCAACAGAGACCTGGAGAAGCTCCTAAACTCCTCATTTACTATACTAAAACAGTTCAATCTAGGACTCCATCTAGATTCAGTGGCAGTGGAGATTATAGTGACTTCACTCTGACCATCAGTGGAGTCCAGGCTGAAGATGCAGGAGTTTACTACTGTCAGAGTTATCACTATCTTAATAGTAAAGATGTGTTCACACAGTGATACAGAGCCGTACAAAAACCTCCCTCAGTCAGACTGCTCAGTGACTGCTCTGCTACAGCTCGGACCTCCTGCAGGTGCTGAGGGGGAAGAGATAGTGACATGGAACACTTGTCAGTAGAGGAGGTCAACTGTGACGTATCCCATTCTAACTCTATCAGTCCTCGTACATCACACATCGTATACATGTACATACAGCTAAAAGCCCATTTGCCTCGTGTCCCTGTTATGAATATTATAGTCATTAGTAATTCAAGTCAGTTTTATTTGTCATGTACACATCACTCAGATATAATATGGTGTGAAATGAACATTGTGTATAAACTATATGGTAGTAGTATGTATATTTACATGCATACCTCATACTTCATCAGTCTGCTATAAAGGCAAGCCATTTACTGGTTTGTACCGAAACAAAGCCGTTTATGAGGACATTTCAGCTGCCATGGCAGAGCAAGGTTTTAACCGCTCGTGGCTGCAGTGTCATCAAATCAAGTCCAAGTTCAACTCTCGCTGCCGGCTCTAATAACAGAAGATCTGGCCATGGACCGGGGCTCAGCCGACACGGGGGACCAGTCACAAGCTCCGCCCCCTGAACTCTCGCTGCCGGTTCTCCAGGCCCAGGGGAGGATTCTCTCTGAACACGGCCGCCTCCTCCGGGAGGCCTCTAGAGCAGTCCAGTCCCTGATCGACCGGCTCCAGGCCCAGGAGTCTCTCCAGGAGGGGCGCTCTTCACAGATTCAGGACCTCACCACCGTGATCGAGGCCCTGTCGGCGCTCGCAGCCTCTTGCACTCTCCCCGCTGCTCCGGCTCAGCCCCTGGCTGCTGCCCTTCCTGCTGCCCCACCTGCTGGTCCACCCCGGGAGCCCTGCTTGGCCGGTCCCCGCCCCTTCCACGGGACCTTGGCCCTGTTCCGGGGTTTCCTCATGCAGTGTGAGTTAATGTTCTCCCATCAGCCCAGACATTTTTTCTCACCTGCGGCCCGGGTCGCCTTCATCGCCAACCTCAGTTGGACCTGAATTGGGCCCAGGCCATCCTCAGTGCCCGCCCCGACCTGTACAGTGACTATGCTGCCTTCCTCACCGAGTTCAAGAGGGTCTTGGACCACCCGACCGCCAGGCGGGATGTCGGGGCACAGCTGATGTCCCTCCACCAGGGGAACCGTACAGCCGTGGTACTCCACTGAGTTCCGTAACTCTAGCCGCCGGAAGTGGGTGGAGCGACGCGGGGCTGAGGAGCGCTTTCCACCAGGGGCTGAGTGAAGCCATCAAGGTGGTCCTGGTCTGAGGGGGTCCAGGCCCAGGTGGTGGTCCTCTTCTGAGGGGGTCCAGGCCCAGGTGGTGGTCCCGGTCTGAGGGGGTCAAGGCCCAGGTGGTGGTCTTGGTCTGAGGGGGTTGTAATGGATTTTAACTGATATAGTCAAAAAGGATTTACCAAGATTCGCTCAAAAGGTGAAGTCTGGTTTATTGAGAAAACATACGAGCGCAAGGACTTTCTGGACAACGCAACAAAAGTGGTTTATCCAGAGAAGTGAAGCCTCCTGGCCTTGGGCTGACTTTTATTCAAGCAAAACACAGGTACGCGCTTCCAGGATGTGATTGGCTAATCCATTGTACGTCATATGAAAATGGCAGGCGTGGCCAAGAGTACAGACATGTGACATGAGAAAAGGCGGCAATTTCTTGGGGACAAAAGGGACAAAGGATGGTTATTCTGGTGTTGACAGATTCTAGGTGTGTGGACCTCCTGGAGGCCACCCTGTCTATGTGAACGGTTGAGGGAGGTGGTGAATTACAAAAGGAGAGAGAGAACAAAGGTTTAAGGTGTTTGGATGTAAATTCTATAACAGGGTCCAGGCCCAGTCTGGACAGGCTAACACCCTCAGATGTGAAGCCAGCAGCGGCATCGATGATGACCTGGCCCGGTACCATCAGAAGCCCGGACAAGCTCCTAAATTCACCATCAACTTTGAGTCTTTCATTACAACAATATGAGGCAGATATCAGGGCTCTGGAGATTATATTAATTCACGTTAAGAACTGGTAACGTCCAAAGAGAGGACTCAGGAGACTAGGACTGAAGGGTCTCCGTTCACACAGTGATGCACAGCCCTCCCAAACCCTCCAGAACAGAACTATCCTCTCTGTATGACATCTGCTCTCTGGAGAACAGCTCACATGCTTCTCTCCTGCCACTCCACAGAAACACTAGGGTGATCCTGAAGGTCAGGACTTTAACTAGCATAATAGAATCATTCATAATAGGACTAAAGTTGTGCTATTTTCATACTGTTTTCCATGTAAGTGACCTGGAGTGAGGTCAGTACTATGAATGCACAATGTGAAGATATTTGAGAATACATTCACAACTAGGTTTACATTTCATACATCAACAAACCATTATATTACTCTAAAACTATGAACAGTACATATGAAAAGAATAACTTGACAGATGAACATGTGATTTACATGGACACCAAAAGACCAACAATGGGGATCCAGATGAAGAAGTAAATTAATTTCATATTACTCTCAAACACCTGTTCCTTTTTACGATTCCGGACTAGAGAACATGCAGTAGGAACCTTCACTCAATGTATCGTTCTCTCTGTAGCGCTGTTTCCCAGTGTGTTGATGTGTTCAGCTGTTGGGAACTATTTACTCTGCATGTGTATTTTACTTTGATGCTGCTGTGTTGTTGTTTACGGGACAATAAAGATTTCTCATTGTATGATAACTGTTTATTCTACATTCATTTTGGGTTTCCATGCATCACACCAATAGAATTGTTTACCTATATTGATGCACTTGAACAGTTTTCAAAGACTTACATGAGAATCCCTGATGATGATGATGATGATGATGATGCTGATCTTGTCATGGTGATGAATGGTGAAAACATCATTATCAAGAATATATGAATGATTGTGTTACTTTTTATCTGAGTGATTGGTCTAGTTTTGGGTTTAGATGGGTTTAGATGGGTTTAGTCACGTCACAGTTGACCTCCTCTACTGACCAGTGTTCCATGTCACTGTCTCTTCCCCCTCAGCACCTGCAGGAGGTCCCAGCTGTAGCTGAGCAGTCTGACTGAGGGAGGTTTTTGTACGGCTCTGTATCACTGTGTGAACACATATTTACTATTAGGAAAGTGGAAACTCTGACAGTAGTAAACTCCTGCATCTTCAGCCTGGACTCCACTGATGGTCAGAGTGAAGTCACTATAATCTCCACTGCCACTGAATCTAGATGGAGTCCCAGACTGAACTGTTTTAGCATAGTAAATGAGGAGTTTAGGAGCTTCTCCAGGTCTCTGTTGGTACCAGGCTAGATAGGGAGAGCCTCCTGCACCAAACACATTACTGCTGGTTTTACACTGCAGAGAGACTGTCTGTCCTGGGAGAACAACTTTCACTGCAGGGGTCTGAGTCACAGTGATGTCTCCTCTGGTTTCTAGGAGTCAAATAAAAGAATGGGAACAATTAAAAACGGTTGTGTGTGTGGGGGGGGGGTTAGAAAAAAATGAATTAATTGAGATTATGATAGTGCATGAGAGTATTTGTTACTACATTTGAATGCACTATGTCATAGAAAGCTCCTACTGCACCTTGTATGTAGACAGCAAGAGTCCAGATGAAGATGGTGATCAAAGTCATGGTTGATGAGGGTTGTTCTGTTGTGATGAAGGACAGCTCTCAGTCATGAGGTGTTAAACTGACAGGGCTATAAACCCTCCCAGAGCACTGAAGCATGTGCTGTCTATGCAAAGTCCCCTCTCATCAGGGACCCGACTGAAGAGCATCTGTTCTTCTTGTACTGGGTGCTTTGGGAGGAAACCCTTGCGAACATGTGGAGAACATGCAAACTCCGCACAGAATGACCCAAGACGTTGCTTTGAGGTGACGTTACAAGGTACTACGCCTCCCATAGATAGTGATATAAAACCCATAGAGAGTGGTATTACACCCATAGAGAGTGGTATAACACCCATAGAGATTGGTATTACACCCATAGAGAGTGGTATTACACCCATAGAGAGTGGTATTACACCCATAGAGAGTGGTATTACACCCATAGAGAGAGGTATTACAGCCATAGAGAGTGGTATTACACCCATATAGAGTGGTATTACACCCATAGAGTGGTATTACACCCATAGAGAGTGGTATTACACCCATAGAGAGTGGTATTACACCCATAGAGAGTGGTATTACACCCATAGAGAGTGGTATAACACCCATAGAGAGTGGTATCACACCCATAGAGAGTGATATTACACCCATAGAGAGTGGTATAACACCCATAGAGAGTGGTATTACACCCATAGAGAGTGGTATTACACCCATAGAGAGTGATATAACACCCATATAGAGTGGTATTACACCCATAGAGAGTGGTTGTAGGAGCTGAATTTGTTTGTCTTGTGTTTAATGTTTTGTCCAGTGTCGCCCCCTACAGGTGATGAAGATGCCTGCCATTGATAAATTGGGGTACACTGAGCATGAGGGGGAAAGGCGGGTGTGGCGATACCGTCATTGACCTCAGCCACAGCCCTGAGCCCATTCAGAAAATCTCATTTGTTTGTTTAATTTATTTTTGTAAATAAATCCCAAATGAATTGTAAGAAACAGCTTGGACTTGGATTTCTTTTGGGATTATGATGGCTGATATGATGGCTGCGAGTCAGACAAGTACACCTGCTTCCATGGAAATGGAAAAACAATAGGGAGTTATTTTGGCCATTACAGTGGTATTACACCCATAGAGAGTGGTATTACACCCATAGAGAGTGTTATTACACCCAAAGAGAGTGGTATAACACCCATAGAGAGTGGTAGTACACTCATAGAGTGGTATACACCCATAGATAGTGGTATTACACCCATAGAGAATGGTATTACACCCATAGAGAGTGGTATAACACCCATAGAGAGTGGTATTACACAAATAGAGAGTGGTATTACACCTATAAAGAGTGGTATTACACCCATAGAGAGTGATATAACACCCATAGAGAGTGGTATTACACCCATAGAGAGTGGCATTACAACCATAGAGAGTGGTATTATACCCATAACGAGTGGTATTACACCCATACAGAGTGGTATTACACCCATAAAGAGTGGTATTACACCCATAGAGAGTGGTATTACACCCATAGAGAGTGGTATTACACCCATAGAGAGTGGTATTACACCCATAGAGAGTGGTATTACACCCATAGAGAGTGGTATTACACCCATAGAGAGTGGTATAACACCCATAGAGAGTGGTATTACACCCATAGAGAGTGGTATTACACCCATAGAGAGTGGTATTACACCCATAGAGAGTGGTATTACACCCATAGAGAGTTGTATTACACCCATAGAGAGTGGTATAACACCCATAGAGAGTGGTATAACACCCAGAGAGAGTGGTATTACACCCATAGAGAGTGGTATTACAAGCATAGAGAGTGGTATTACACCCATGAAGAGTGGTATTACACCCATAGAGAGTGGTATTACACCCATAAAGAGTGGTATTACACCCATAGAGAGTGATATAACACCCATAGAGAGTGGTATTACACCCATAGAGAGTAGTATTACACCCATAGAGAGTGGTATTACACCCATAGAGAGTGGTATAACACCCATAGAGAGTGGTATAACACCCATAGAGAGTGGTATTACACCCATAGTGAGTGGTATAACACCCATAGAGAGGGGTATTACAACCATTAGTGGGTAAAGATATTCTATTATATGATGATATATATCATATATCATTGTCTATACAGTAGGTAGCTTGACAGTACTGTATACTGTACTTGATTTCCCAGACAGATACATTTAATTTGGATTTTAATAGGAGTATTTTCCTGGGGTGACATTTCTTCTTACCCATTATGTTCAACCGTAGAAATACGTTTTTCTATTGTTAGAACAATTAGAAGAATATGATGGTTCTGTTTTTACAGACAACACACTGCTCACCACATCGTACCTGAACTGTCTGTACCCACTCAAGGTTACCAGGTAAGATGTACAAGTATCCAAATAGATCTTTCAATTAAGGAGCAGCCAATAGAAAATCAACATGAACAGATCACATGTCCTACATCTGTATACTACTAACTACTACTACTACTAACCACAATATGAATCCACTTGAAACTGTGGGAGAACAACACAGTCATATACAGAATATAATGTGTTCTCTTCATAACTTTCTTTTACATTTTTTACAGAATGAAATCTCTCAGTTTCCTGAAATTACTAATAGAATTCAGTAAATTCCCAAAGTTGAACCTTGCATGGGACAGAGAAGCACATTAGTGGAACACAAAGATGAGCAGACATTTACAGTATAAATTGCTGTTGTGATTTGATCAATACATGTCTCTCTGTTGTTAGACATCATTAGTGATGCCCCTGGGTCACAGGGTGTTTTAGGTCTGTCAACATCATACACTCTCTGATGAGACCATAGTAATACGTGTCAATATTAGTAATTACTGAATTCTATCATCGGTCTGATGGTTATGCTGGTTCATTTTCAATGACCTGTGTGTCTGTGTGTGTGTGTGTGTGTGTGTGTGTGTGGGGGGGGGGTTATACAGTGTGACTTGCAGTCCCATATTTTTACACACACATTATTGTTGCTAGATATTGAATAGCAGATGACATCCAAAGCTGCTTTAGCTACTTAGCTGTAATGACACCACATACAGCTTCATGGGACAGCTTCCCTCTCATTATACAATGACTGGTGATGTTCAAACACAACAGACTTAGTGAAAATCACACAGCTTGATTTTACTTTAAAAACAAACATTTCAGTGATTTTTAAAAATTATTTTGCAAGATTAATAAAACATCGAATAAGCCTCTGTAAGCCCTTATGTTAAGGTGAACACCTGCTGATGGTACTGGTGTATTCTGGGAGTAGCAGACTGGACTGGGCCAGATGGCAGAGGGGTACTGTACTGTAAGTCATCTGCTGTAACTCATATCTGAGCTGTATGTAACAGATAAATCTAGGCCATCACTTCCTCTCAAGTCTTCATGTTAGAGAGCTCTGACAACCAGAGCTCTGGCAATCTCATCCTATACACAAAATACTAAAAGGTTTAGATCTGGTTGACATATGATGAGAAAAATATGGTATAATAAAAAATATGAGTTAAGACCAGATAAAAGTTTTCAATGACATGTACTATGACATTGATAGTCAGAAAGGTAGCTGATCATATTGACGAGTGATTGTGAGGGTTTAGTCATGTCACAGTTGACCTCAGTCTCTGTCTCCCTCTAGTGGTCAGTGTCAGTACCAGACTGTGTGAGCTCAATGTGATGCTGCTGACTATATTTATCAGAAACAGAATCAGAATTCGATTTATTTTCATGTCGTTTTTCAACACAGTAGGAATTTGTTTGGGTCGGGGTGCATGACATGGAGACAACATTGGACAGGTTGCGAGACAGGACAGGTTAAAGACAGGACAGTGCAAAAAGTGAGTACAATATGCTAGTGTAAACCAGGCCAGGTCCGGCCTGGCTTATGTGCGTGGCTGGCTTGTTTCTGTTCAGGACTGGTAGGACGGAAGCTAGTCATGCCACTGAAATAGCTGTGAATTGAAATGAGATGAAATAATGTCTGATAAATTGAGATAGGTCTTGTCGGCTGGACACATCAGTTCCAATGCTAATCCAGCACAATAAGAGCGGGATAGCCAGTTAGCTCATGAGCTCACAACAACTAGCAGCAGCTTCCATAACATTAACTAGACATTGAAAGAGAAAACAACAGTACCTCTGCACTTGTTTTATTCCAGATCACAGGAACATAGTGGTCGATGATCAGCCCAGACAGGAATGAAGGTCACATATGGGAAAAGACAAAAGACACAACCCATGCATTATTCATTTTGTTCGACTCACTGACATGAAAAGTAGACACTACCACTGCTTAAACATGTTAACTGTATAAACTTGTGATCATGATCATGATGCTGAGCCCAGTTTCTTAAGTGAGAGGAGAGCATCCTTGTGCTCGTTGCACGCAAGCTTTCCTCAGTATTGTGACAATATTACTACTTTTTAAACCCTTAATAAGCATTATTTGACCTTTAAATTCTCTTCACTTACATAAACAGACAGTGAGTGTGTGGTCCAAGAAATACAATATATAACTTACAGAAATACTAACTCAAATACTCATTGAATTGCTGAAACTGAACAAGGAACACAGTCTATCTAAGCCTGTTGCTGCTCTCTTGTGCAGTGTTGCCAGATTGGGCGGGTTCACGCCCAATTGGGCTTCTTTTGATCACGTTTGGCCAGAAAAAATAGCATTGGGCGGGCGTAAATAAAATAAACTACATATATATATATATATATATATTATTTTTTATGTATTTTTTAAAACTGGCGGGACAGTTTCACTTTTATCCAAGGATGTTAGTAATAGGGTGGGAGATGTGCACCTGTCCAATAGGGGCGAGGGAGCTCTCCCTGTTCAATGCATTTGATTCACACGGTCAAGGAGAAGGCCCGAGGTCGAGGGCGGAGTCAAATCTAGCTAGCTACCCCCGCAGAAACGTAAAGATGCCAAAGTTGGGAAAACGGGGGGATGTGGGATCAGCAGGTTTCTGTCATGATCACCGCATCGATGCCTTTTGGGTGGAGGTGGAGGCCTTTAAAGATGCCGGAGGTACCACCGAGGTGATAGTTGGCGTTCTGACATATAATTCGCCATAAAGTAAGATTCTAGTTCATCTGGAAAGACTTTTTAAAATATTTAGCATAGAACTATTTAGGCGCAGCACATACGTGTGTAAACCTCCGCAAACTACAGCAGGTAGTACTAGCAACATAAACAATAACAATTGCTACCATAAGTAGTTCTGCTTCCTGAATCCCCTCTGTGGATTGATCTACACATCTACAATGGTTGTGTCAATACAAGTCAAAGGATTTCATAAAATGATCAATAAAACCCTACAGGATTCATACTTTGCGGCGAATTTGATGTCAGAACACCAACGGACACCAATTACCCCCTCGGTGAGCTTCTTGTCTTTGAAATCGAGAGTTTAACATGTTTTTGAATGATTTTTCAAGGTGCCCATCCACATCCATTGTATGACCTAAACGGTGGTAGAGCAATTATCAGACTTTCTCAAAAGTGCTCGTTTTTTCATAAGTAACCTTAAAACAGGGCGCGTCGTGGGGGGACACAAGCCTTGTTATTGAGTCTGATGGCCGTGGGATAGAAGCTGTTTTTGTGGCGTGTGCTCTCAGGGGAGCGGATGATGCGCTGCAGTCTGCCCTCGTCCTTGTCTGTAGCAGCTGAGAACCAGACGGTGATGGAGGAGGTGAGGATGGACTCCATGATGGAGGTGTAGAAGAGAACCATCATTGATGAACAGCTCCCACTAGAGGTCCCGGGAGATGGTGGTGTCCAGGAAGAGGAAGGAATCAACACTGGTCACTGGGGTGTCATTCAGTGTGATGGGGGGAGGGGGGCTGGATTCTTTCTAAAGTCTACAATCATCTCCACTGTCATGAGAGCGTTGAGCTCCAGGTTGTTTTGGCCGCACCAGGACAGCAGCTGGTCCTTCTCCCACCTGTAGGCGGACTCGTCGCCCTCGGAGATGAGACCGATGAGGGGGGTGTCGTCTGCAAACTTCAGGAGCTTCACAGACTGGTGGCTGGAGGTGCAGGTTTGTGAACAGGGAACAGCTGCACACGAACAGACCAGTGACTGTAGCTGAATATTACATTACATTACAATCATCTAGCAGACGCTTTTATAAAACGACTTACAGTAATTGCATTTATCATGAATAGTCAGTGTACTGACTGAATATCATCACTGCTGTTATTACTGAACAACAGGTCACTGGTATTGAATATCTCTCTCAGTGCATCACTTGTATTTAGAGTCTATTTGAAGAGAAATGTAGTCTGAAGAGTCAGCAGCATCACATTGAGCCCCCACACAGACTGAG
This sequence comes from Borostomias antarcticus, assembly GCF_949987555.1. Taxonomy (NCBI): domain Eukaryota; kingdom Metazoa; phylum Chordata; class Actinopteri; order Stomiiformes; family Stomiidae; genus Borostomias; species Borostomias antarcticus. The sequence continues at coordinate 15,957,099 of NC_140245.1, read as the reverse complement.
GTACTGACTCTGACCACTAGAGGGAGACAGACACTGATTATTGAGATTCACAGAGAATCAAGCCTGAGTGCACACATTTCTTCAACTACAGTTTCTCTGTGGAAACAAGGAAGTCTGCTTGTAAAGAGAGGGCACTTTGCATAGACAGCACATGCTTCAGTGCTCTGGGAGGGTTTATAGCCCTGTGAGTTTAACACTTCATGACTGAGAGCTGTCCTTCATTTCAACAGAACCCACATCAACCATGACTTTGATCACCATCTTCATCTGGACTCTTGCTGTCTACATACAAGGTACAGTAGGAGCTTTCTATGACATAGTGCATTCACATTTAGTAATAAATACTCTCATGAACTGTCATAATCTCAATTAATTCATGTTTTTCTACCCCCCCCCCAACACACACACACACAAACACACACAAATGCTTAATTGTTCCCATTATTTTATTTTACTCCTAGAATCCAGAGGACAGATCACTGTAACTCAGACTCCTGCAGTGAAAGTTGTTCTCCCAGGACAGACAGTCTCTCTGCAGTGTAAAACCAGCAGCAATGTCTATGATGCAGGAACCTTTTATCCCCGTCTAGCCTGGTACCAACAGAGACCTGGAGAAGCTCCTAAACTCCTCATTTACTATACTAAAACAGTTCAGTCTGGGACTCCATCTAGATTCAGTGGCAGTGGAGATTATAGTGACTTCACTCTGACCATCAGTGGAGTCCAGGCTGAAGATGCAGGAGTTTACTACTGTCAGAGTTTACACTACCCTAACAGTGTCTGGGTGTTCACACAGTGATACAGAGCCGTACAAAAACCTCCCTCAGTCAGACTGCTCAGTGACTGCTCTGCTACAGCTGGGACCTCCTGCAGGTGCTGAGGGGGAAGAGACAGTGACATGGAACACTGGTCAGTAGAGGAGGTCAACTGTGACGTGACTAAACCCTCACAATCACTCATTATCACCATCAGCTACCTTTCTTCTTCTGTCATTTAAACACTATAGTCTCACCACATACTTCATTATATTCTCTCATTATGTCGACCAGATCTAAACTCTTTAGTGTTTTGTGTATCAGATGACATTGCCCTGGTCAGAGCTCTCTAACATGAGGACCTGAGAGGAAGTCACCACTTATATTTCTGTGTTCCATACATCTGAGATATGAGTTAGATGAGTCACAGTACCCCTCTCCCATCTGGCCCAGTCCAGGGTACTTTAGGCACTCATCACACAGTGACCTACTGTATAGTAACCACCCCCTCTGTTTCCCTCTCTCCCCCTCTAGGTGGGCGTCTGTTCCCCAGATCCAGGTCCTGCAGACACCCCTGGAGCGTACTGCAGGTCACTGGCAGGCCACAGTGTGTCCGTCTGCAGGACTGCCAGTCCCACGTGGTGATCAGCAACACGGTCCCCCCCAAGGAACAGTCCTGTCCCCTTTCCTGTTCATCCTCTACACAATAAAGTCCTATCTTATCTAATCTTATCTTATCTTATCTTATCTTATCTTATCTTATCTTATCTTATCTTATCTTATCTTATCTTATCTTATCTTATCTTATCTTATCTTATCTTATCTTATCTTATCCTGCTTGAAATGGACAATCTGACAAGTAACCTGCACCAAGGACGGTCAGTTGAGAGAGAGCCCAATGCTCTCTGGAACTCAGAATGGATCCAGACAGTGCTCAGCTCCCCTCTCCTGTCCATAAATCAGGATGTAGATAAGACTCAGAGAAGCAGACATGGGTAGAGACACTATGCATGGTCTCTGAAGGTCCAGACCCTCCAGGTCCCAGGTGCACGTTGTAAAGCTCCCCAGGACGTGAAGTGGGGCCGGCACTTTCCATCCTACCCAAATATAAAGATGACCAGATCACTTAGGCTGCCTGTCCGAACACATAGCTCTCCCTGACCTCTTTGTAGCCACAAACCCTTGTCTCACATTGCGATACATTAAACATTAAACACTGTCCTTGAGTTCAATGTGCTAAACGCATTATCCAGAACTAATTTGTACCCTTACAAACCACTGTTATACAGTTTACAGTTCCTGCTAGTCTACAGTTAACCATTGTAAACTAGCAGGAATAGCTCTGAGACTTGCTTGGGGTTGATGTGGTTTTTATCTTTCCTGTACACAGAAAGCCATCACATCACAGCCATATACAGATGGACAAGACGGCCCCGGGCGACACTGCTCAGTTTCCTCTTTCAAACATAAGGAGTCTGTACTGTACAACAAAAACTTGGACAAGACCAACTGTGAGGAGGACCTTTACGTTGACTAGATGTTATGGTTCGGGCTGGGTCCGCCCGGGCTCGCCCCCTGCTCCCAGTCTGGACCCTCGCCCCTGCCCCGGACCCCTGGTTCACTCTGCTCGCCCCTGTCCCAGACCCCTGATCCGCTCTGCTTGCTCCCGGTCCAGACCCTCACCCCTGCTCCGGACCCCCGGTTCGTTCTGCTCACCCCGTGCTCCCGACCTGGATTCCTGACCCTGAGCTCCTGTGACCCCTGGACCGTCCTGGTCCCAGTGACTGCCCCTGCACTCCCCCCAGAGACTTTTGCACTTTGTTCCCATTGTCACCTGGTTTTGTTCTGCCTCCATGTGTTTCATCTTGTGTTGGTTGTCTTGTCTTCTATGTTGGTTTGTGTCCTCCCAGCCCCAGCTCTAGACACCAGACCCTTTACTAGTCCCACGTCACTCCTGTCCCTCTCCACTCCTGTCCCTCTACAGTAGCTTAGTCTTCCCTTCTAGCCCCTCCTTGTGTTTCTAAACTCCCCTCTCTAGTTCCCAGTCCCTAGTTCTAGTCCCCTCCTTTAGTTGTCTGGTCCCCTCTAGCTCCCCCTTCTATTTTCACCTAGTTTTCTGCCCAGTCCCATTCCCAGTCCCAGCCTTGTTCCCTGTTCCCTTCCCTTGTGTCCTAGTTCCCTCTGTCCTTGTGTTGGTGTCTTGTTGGAATCCCTCCATGTCCTTGTCTGGGTGATGGTCTACACCTGTACGTTGTTCCTTGATTGTTATCCCAGAGTATATATGCCCTCATGTTTCCTTTGTTCTCGGTCAGTTCATTGTCTATGTTAATGTGTTACTCCCAGTGTTCCTCGGTTTTCTTTTGAATTTTGAAATTAAACTTTATTTTAGAACCTGCTCTGCCTGCCTGCCATCTGCATTTGGGTCCTACCTCCACTACCCTCAAACCTTAACACTAGATCTGTCAGTGCTAGCTATACAGTTAGCTAGAGTAACCACTGTAGTGCAGTTTACAGTTCCTGCTACAGTTAACCATTGTAAACTAGCAGGAATGTCTCTGAGACTGAGACTTCCTTTGGGTTGATGTGGTTTTTATCTGTCCTGTACACAGAAAGGAATCACATCAAAGCCATACAGATAGACTAGACCATCCGTCCTCAAAGTCTGGAATCTGGTCCGGATCCGGACCAAAACACAACTGTCTCCGGACAGAAAATATAGCCGTACTTTTCACAGTATTATTTACGAGACATTACCGCAACGCAACAAGTCAAATTCCTCCATCTTCTCTCCTGCAGCACTTGGAATGTCCTCTGCTTTGAGGGGTTTGCATCGGCAGGGTTGCCAGATTGGGAGGTTTTCCCTCCATGTGGGCTGCCTTTGATGATATTGGGCGGTTGGGAAATAGTCAATCTGATCTGGCAACACTGGGGTCATGTGAGTTGACAGCGCAGATGAGTTGACAGCGCAGCTAACAGTCATTTGAAACGACCTTTCCAGAAAAATCAACGGGATGAAATTGGACAGTAGGTGAGGAGATAGGAGGTGAGGAGAGGAGACAGGAAGAGAGGAAAGGAGACAGGAGGAGAGGAGATAAGACACGAGGGGAGGAAAGGATAGGAGACAGGAGAGGAGACAAGAGGAGAGGATACAGGAGGTGGGGAGAAGAGACAGGAGGAGAGGAGACAGGAGGTTGATAGGAGAGGAAGAGTGTTATTAAATGTTCTCTCAAACCCACATCCACATAAGTTCCGAATACAGGTCAGACATGAAATAATAAAGATGGTTGGTTAGGAGATAAGACAGGAGTTGAGGAGAGGAGACATGAGGTGAGGAAAGAGACAAGAGAAGGAGACAAAACTTGAAATGGTTTGGTCACCTTTTGTGTGTGTGTGTGTGAACTGGTTGGGGGGCAGGGTGGGTTGGGGGGATGATTATATTATAATTGTTTTCTTGAAAGACTGACCTGAAAAAATGTGGCCCCTTAGGATTTGTACCCCTGTTATAAGCTATTTACAGTCAGCAATAGCATCACATTGAGCCCACACACAGACTCTGACCAGTAGAGAGAGACGGAGTCAGTGATTATTGAGATTCACACAGCATCAAGGCTGAAGTTCACACACATCTTCAACTACAGTTTATCTGAAGGACTAAGAAAGGGTGTGTATAGAGAGGGCACTTTGCATAGGCAGCACATGCTTCAGTGCTCTAGGAGTGTTTATTGACTTGGTAGTTTAACACATTTCACGACCTCATCACTCTCTCTTACCAGGTGACATGGAGAGGGCCGATGTCGTAACCGCGTAGTCTGACTATGGGGGTTCTACAGGGGTCTGTCCTGGGTCCTCTCCTTTTTTCCCTCTTCACTACATCCCTGGGCTCTGTCATTCGCTCGCATGGCTTCTCCTATCACTTCTATGCCGATGACACCCAACTGGTCCTGTCATTTCCCCCTTCTGACACGACACAAGTGGAGACACACATAGCTGGGTGCTTGGCTGACATCTCAGAGTGGATGGCGACACACCACTTCAAGCTCAAACTGGACAAGACTGAGGTGCTGTTCCTCCCGGGGAAGGGCTGCCCGCACCGGGACCTGGCCATCACCATTGAAGACACAGTGGTGACGCCGACCCGGACTGTGAGGAATCTGGGTGTGACCGTGGACGACCAACTGTCATTCACTGCAAATCACATCCGTCACACGCTCCTGCAGATTCCTGCTCTACAACATCAGGAGGATTTTCCCTTTCCTCACTGATGAAACGGCGGAGGTGCTCATCCAGGCCCTGGTCATCTCCCGCCTGGACTACTGCAACTCCCTCCTTGCCGGGGCCCCGACGTCAACCATTAAACCCCTGGAACTTGTCCAGAAAGCTCCTGCTCGCCTGGTGTTCAACCACCCCAAGTTCTCCCACACAACTTCCCTTCTCCATTCCCTACACTGGCTCTCTGTAGCAGCGCGCATCCAGTTTAAAACTCGGGTACAAGCCTACAGGGCAATGAAAGGAACAGCCCCCTCCTACCTCCAGGCCATGGTCAAACACTACATCCCCTCCCGACCGCTACGCTCTGCTCCCTCAGGGCGACTGGTTGCCCCGTCACTCTGAGGCCCCTGTAGTGATCGACACGGTCACGGCTCTTCTCTGTCCTGCCCCCGCAGTGGTGGAACGAACTGCACACTGACGTCAGGACAGCAGAGTCACTGCCCATCTTTCATCACAGGCTCAAAACTCACCTCTTCAAGAAGTGTTACAACGATCCTCCCTCTCAAGCACCTATTGTATTTTAGATTGTTATTCTTGCACTTTGCCTTCAGCACTAGATTATCCTCCTAGTCACTTGTTTTAGAAAGGAGATGCACTTGTGAGCTCTGGCAAATAGTAGTACATTAGCTTTTCCTATGTTAAAAGCAGTCATTGTTAGCCGCTTTGGGTAAAAGTGGCAGCTACTGTAAATGACTGTAATGTAATGAAAAGGGATAGTTGATAGTTCTACATGGAAACTTGTGTTATGAAAGCTAAATCACATTCATATTTTTAAATACATCAAGGATACTTAGATAATATTAATAGAATACATCAAGGATACACATAGTGAGTAGTTCTCCAGGGAATATCCCCAGCAGCTGAAATAGACCTGAAACTCTAATTTGCATGATGCATGTATGTGCTTCAGTGCGCTGGGAGGGTTTATAGCCCTGTTAGTTTAACACTTCATGACTGAGAACTGTCCTTCATGACAACAGAACCCAGATCAACCATGACTTTGATCACCATCTTCATCTGGACTCTTGCTGTCTACATACAAGGTACAGTACGAGCTTTCTGTGTCATAGAACATTAACATTTAGTCACAACCAATACCTAGCAACTTCAGTATTAGCATTCACCTGACTCATGTATGCTTCCTCAAATCCCAAAATAATTTATTTTAAATTGATTTATCCTCCCTCCTTTCATTCTCTCTTTACCCAGAATCCAGAGGACAGATCACTGTGACTCAGACTCCTGCAGTGAAAGTTGTTCTCCAAGGACAGACAGTCTCTCTGCAGTGTAAAACCAGCAGCAATGTCTATGATGCCGGAAGCTCTATTCCCCGTCTAGCCTGGTACCAACAGAGACCTGGAGAAGCTCCTAAACTCCTCATTTACTATACTAAAACAGTTCAGTCTGGGACTCCATCTAGATTCAGTGGCAGTGGAGATTATAGTGACTTCACTCTGACCATCAGTGGAGTCCAGGCTGAAGATGCAGGAGTTTACTACTGTCAGAGTTTCCACTATCCTAATAGTAAACATGTGTTCACACAGTGATACAGAGCCGTACAAAAACCTCCCTCAGTCAGACTGCTCAGTGACTGCTCTGCTACAGCTGGGACCTCCTGCATGTGCTGAGGGGGAAGAGATAGTGACATGGAACACTGGTCGTCAGTAGAGGAGGTCAACTGTGACGTGACTAAACCCTCACAATCACTCAGATAAAAATACCACAATCCTCATTGCCATCCATCATTATTATCATCACTGTCATTATCAACTACACTTCTTCTTCTGTCAATGTCATACATCTCACTTAAAACCTATATCTGGTCTCACCACATACTTCACCACAGACCCCATTTACACCTGGCATTAAAATGGGTATTGTATCCAGATTGTATCTAGATATGATTTAACCTGATTACATTAACACTTTGCATTAATATGTGTCTCCAGTGAGATCTGATTGAGATCCGATTGCTCTATCTAGTTCAAACAAATGAATGCCACATTGGTTTAACATTGCTGTATGTGGATTGAAAACACATTGGTGTTTACACTTGTGTTCAATGTGGTCACAATGTGTCCCAGACCACCTCCAGAGGTGGTTTGGCTGATCAGATCACAATCTGTCTTCAAAACGTTTTGGGTGCATTTACAGCTGTACTTTCATGTAGTTTAGCACTATCAGATTGCATTTTAATGCCAGGTGTAAATGGGGTCATATTCTCTCATTATGTCGACCAGATCTAAACTCTTTAGTGTTTTGTGTATCGGATGACATTGCCCTGGTAAGAGCTCTCTAACATGAGGACCTGAGAGGAAGTCACCACTTATATTTCTGTGTTCCATACATCTGAGATATGAGTTAGATGAGTCACAGTACCCCTCTCCCATCTGGCCCAGTCCAGGGTATTTTAGGCAGTGAAACTGTTCAACTGGTAGACTGGGAGCTGTGGGAGTGAAACTGAGATTTGCATAGGCAGGGTGGGGAGGATCTGCTACTCCCAGAATAGACCAGCACTGTCACCAGATGTTCACCTGAACATAGGGGCTTACAAAGACTCATGATATATTTTCAATCTTAGAAAATAAAAATAATATCAACACCTGAAATGTAATATTATGTCTGAGTAAATGTACAACATACATTACCGGCGCTTTTATTATATGTAGTAAACTGTCCTTAGCTGTACTGTACAGTATGTGGTGTCATTATATCTAATCAGCAATGCTAATGCTAACCTATTGTGTTGGGTTTGGATTTCATCTGCTATTCAAGATTTAGCAACATTGTACTGTATAAAAATAATGTGACAGCAAATCAACATTGTCATTAAACCAACCAAATACATTATGTAATGGTTCAAATCTTTATTGCGTTCTAAACAACAACATACAGGCATCAAAGCAAAGCACACATGCAGAGTGAATAGTGACCAACCGCAGAAGACATCGACACTAGCACTGATAAAAGCTCAGTCTACAGAGTGGAGTGACACGTGGACTCTAGCAAAGCTCCCTGTTAGTCTCCATGTGAGCCATCAGTAAGATAGAGAATGGCTGAGCACAGAACAGAGTCAGAGCAGAGGAATCAGCCCCTCTCCACAGGGGGGGGTGAGCCTGGGGCTACTCAGAACACTGGTCTCTCCTCAGGGTGTGAGTGACCGGAGACTGGGAGCTCTGCTGGGCCTCACAAGTCACCTGCAGCGCCTTGGTCCACTCCTGGGCAGTGAGAGACAGGGTGCTGCTCCAGCTGTACAGGCCGTCCTTGTCCAGGAGCCCCCCGCTGGCCTCCTGGCTCTTCTTGCTGCTCCCGTCCACTTTCCAGCTGATGGTCCAGTCTGAGGGGAAGCCCTTGTTGGCCAGACACATCAGCGTGGCTGTACTCTGACTGGACAGCTCCTCACTAGAGGGGGTCAGGACCGTCAGGGTGGGGGCATGCTGACCTGGAAACAAACACATCATATCAGTTTCTGAAAATATACAGCAGATTGTATAGTGGTGTTTGGGGATGGGGGGGTTTCTAGTCAATTCAGTCTCAAACCAATTCTAAAGAAGTCCCTCCAGCCTAAATTACTAACATGATGATGAAATACTTTGCCACATAACAGCATTAATACAAAGAATAGAAACTCTACGTAATTATAACAATTACATTTTACTTTTACCAAGTAGAAGACAAGACAAAGAAATACTGTCCAACAAATACTTTTCAATAAAGCAATAGTTTTGTATTTGCTGAATTCAATCAACTTCCTGCAAACATAATGAAATAACAACATGTCAGACCTGTTGATACAAGCACTCTGAGCAACTATGAACACAACCCTTTAAATGGTAGAATCATGCTAATGATGTCAAATACAATTTCCAGAAGGTTCTGAGGCTCTACCAGTACTGCTTTATGGTTAAATAAAAAAATAAAAAGGCAAAAAACAGCATAATTATCTTTCCTAAAACATTTCTGAAGTGTCAGATTTTCAGAAAGTTGAATTGATCAAATACCAATAAAATTAGTCACTTACTTCCAACATCCAGTTTGGTGCCGCCACCAAAAGTGTACCACAGTGATACAATCGCTATTACTGCCTGTACAAAAACCTCCCTCCTTTTACAACTGACTACACCAGAGCTTTTCTGCACTTTGGTGGAATTGAAACGTTTCAAACTCACGGCTAATATTAAAAAGGTGCAGTATATTATTCTCTCTGTGGTTTCAAAATAAATATTTTAAATTAAATTCTTAAAAAAACAGCATGATATGTATCAACATAAAAACATCATAATTGTTAAAAAGGAAACTCATAGAGACACTCAGTGATGTGACCATAGATGAATTAACTACAGAGAAGAATAGTGATCTTTATTAGATACTTACTTCCAACATCCAGTCGGGTGCCTCCACCAAAAGTCCACCACAGTGATTGACTCTGGTTAAATCACCGTACAAAAACCTCTCTGTGTTGTGATGCTGCAGCTCTACCAGACCAAACAGCTGCTGTCTGCTTCCACCAAGACACACTATACTACTGAACACTACTACTGAACACTACACTACTGAGCACTATAGTATTGAGCACAACTTCAACAGCAGGTGAGGTGTTGCTTCCTACAGAGTTCAGTCTTTAGTGTATTTTAAGGCCATACTGTGGTGAACTATCTCAAGTGTTTTCCTCATCAGAGTCCAGCAGAACAGAGCAGCCAGTGTCCAGCATTAGATCCAGTGTTTGTATTCCTCCATATTGTCCATAGGATAGAGAGCAGCAGCAGCTGTGATAGTGATCCATGTGGTATATTCCTTTATTTAAGATGCTAATCCCAGACTGGTGGAGCTGAGGTCACAGAGGTCAGACACCTCTAGCAGAGAGTTCCAGCAGCTTTAGTTCACACAAGTGTTCACTGACTGATTTGAGGAACATAGAGTCCAAGCATGAGTGAACAGACTGTTTCTAACACACCTGACCACATGAGGAAGAATAGTATGGTGTTTTCATCAGGGTAATAAAGACTGCAATGTCAGCAATGTTGATGTGTTTAGAAAGATAACGTATCTGTTATTTTAACACTGTATCTGCCTCTGATAACTAACTGGACATTCAGCTGGGCTTTTCATCCTACAGTATGACCAGAATTTAAAAACTTGGATATTTGGAAGTTAAAAGCTAATAAACCGATTCATATGTGCTATATCAAGAATACCTAATAACAAGGAGTTCTCCAGGTAATATGGCCAGCAACTGAAATAGATCTGAAACTTTCATTTGCATGATGCATGTAGCCTACTGTATGTGCTTCAGTGCTCTGGGACGGTTTATAGCCCTGTGAGTTTAACACTTCATGACTGAGAGCTGTCCTTCATGACAACAGAACCCACATCAACCATGACTTTGATCACCATCTTCATCTGGACTCTTGCTGTCTACATACAAGGTACAGTAGGAGCTTTCTGTGTCATAGAACATTAACATTTAGTCACAACCAATACCTAGCAACTTCAGTATTAGCATTCACATGACTCATGTATGCTTCCTCAAATACCAAAATATTTTTTTTTTAATTGATTTATCCTCCCTCCTTTCATTCTCTCTTTACCCAGAATCCAGAGGACAGATCACTGTGACTCAGACTCCTGCAGTGAAAGTTGTTCTCCAAGGACAGACAGTCTCTCTGCAGTGTAAAACCAGCAGCAATGTCTATGATGCAGGAAGCTCTATTCCCCGTCTAGCCTGGTACCAACAGAGACCTGGAGAAGCTCCTAAACTCCTCATTTACTATGCTAAAACAGTTCAGTCTGGGACTCCATCTAGATTCAGTGGCAGTGGAGATTATAGTGACTTCACTCTGACCATCAGTGGAGTCCAGGCTGAAGATGCAGGAGTTTACTACTGTCAGAGTATACACTACCCTAACAGTGTCTGGGTGTTCACAAAGTGATACAGAGCCGTACAAAAACCTCCCTCAGTCAGACTGCTCAGTGACTGCTCTGCTACAGCTGGGACCTCCTGCAGGTGCTGGGGGGGAAGAGACAGTGACATGGAAAACTGGTCAGTAGAGGAGGTCAACTCTGACGTATCCCATTCTAACTCCATCAGTCCTCGTACATCACACATTGTATACATGTACATACAGCTAAAAGCCCATTTGCCTCGTGTCCCTGTTATGAATATTATAGTCATTAGTAAGTCAAGTCAGTTTCATTTGTCATGTACACATCACACAGATATAATATGGTGTGAAATGAACAGTGTATATATATTTATAGGTCTGAACATTGTGTATAAACTATATAGTACTAGTATGTATATTTACATGCATACCCCATACTTCATCAGTCATCTATAAAGGCAAGCTATTTACTGGTTTGTACCGAAACAAAGCCGTTCATGAGGACATTTCAGCTGCCATGGCAGAGCAAGGTTTTAAACGCTCGTGGCTGCAGTGTCATCAAATCAAGTCCAAGTTCAACTCTCGCTGCCGGCTCTAATAACAGAAGATCTGGCCATGGACCGGGGCTCAGCCGACACGGGGGACCAGTCACAAGCTCCGCCCCCTGAACTCTCGCTGCCGGCTCTCCAGGCCCAGGGGAGGATTCTCTCTGAACACGGCCGCCTCCTCCGGGAGGCCTCTAGAGCAGTCCAGTCCCTGAACGACCGGCTCCAGGCCCAGGAGTCTCTCCAGGAGGGGCGTTCTTCACAGATTCAGGACCTCACCACCGTGATCGAGGCCCTGTCGGCGCTCACAGCCTCTTGCACTCTCCCCGCTGCTCCGGCTCCGCCCCTGGCTGCTGCCCTTCCTGCTGCCCCACCTGCTGGTCCACCCCGGGAGCCTGCTTGGCCGGTCCCCGCCCCTTCCACGGGACCTTGGCCCTGTTCCGGGGTTTCCTCATGCAGTGTGAGTTAATGTTCTCCCATCAGCCCAGACGGTTTTTCTCACCTGCGGCCCGGGTCGCCCTTCATCGCCAACCTCAGTTGGACCTGAATTGGGCCCAGGCCATCCTCAGTGCCCGCCCCGACCTGTACAGTGACTATGCTGCCTTCCTCACCGAGTTCAAGAGGGTCTTGGACCACCCGACCGCCAGGCGGGATGTCGGGGCACAGCTGATGTCCCTCCATCAGGGGAACCGTACAGCTGTGGTACTCCACTGAGTTCCGTAACTCTAGCCGCCGGAAGTGGGTGGAGCGACGCGGGGCTGAGGAGCGCTTTCCACCAGGGGCTGAGAGAGGCCATCAAGGTGGTCCACTTCTGAGGGGGTCCAGGCCCAGGTGGTGGTCCCGGTCTGAGGGGGTCAAGGCCCAGGTGGTGGTCCCAGTCTGAGGGGGTCAAGGCCCAGGTGGTGGTCCTGGTCTGAGGGGGTCCAGGCCCTGTTTGGACAGGCTAACACCCTTAGATGTGAAGCCAGCAGCGGCATCGATGATGACCTGGCCCGGTACCATCAGAAGCCCGGACAAGCTCCTAAATTCACCATCAACTTTGAGTCTTTCATTACAACAATATGAGGCAGATATCAGGGCTCTGGAGATGATTTTAATTCACGTTAAGAACTGGTAACGTCCAAAGAGAGGACTCAGGAGACTAGGACTGAAAGGTCTCCGTTCACACGGTGATGCACAGCCCTCCCAAACCCTCCAGAACAGAACTATCCTCTCTGTATGACATCTGCTCTCTGGAGAACAGCTCACATGCTTCTCTCCTGCCACTCCACAGAAACACTAGGGTGATCCTGAAGGTCAGGACTTTAACTAGTATAATAGAATCATTCATAATACGACTGAAGTTGTGCTATTTTCATACTGTTTTCCATGTAAGTGACCTGGAGTGAGGTCAGTACTATGAATGCACAATGTGAAGATATGTGAGAGTACATTCACAACTAGGTTTATATTTCATACATCAACAAACCATTATATTACGCTAAAACTATGAACAGTACATATGAAAAGAATAACTTGACAGATGGACATGTGATTTACATGGACACCAAAAGACCAACAATGGGGATCCAGATGAAGAAGTAAATTAATTTCATATTACTCTCAAACACCTGTTCCTTTTTACGATTCCGGACTAGAGAACATGCAGTAGGAACCTTCACTCAATGTATCGTTCTCTCTGTAGCGTTGTTTCCCAGTGTGTTGATGTGTTCTGTTAGAACTATTTACTCTGCATGTGTATTTTACTTTGATGCTGCTGTGTTGTTTACGGGACAATAAAGATTTCTCATTGTATGATAACTGTTTATTCTACATACATTTTGGGTTTCCATGCATCACTCCAATAGAGTTAGTTGTTTACCTATATTGATGCACTTGAACAGTTTTCTAAGACTTACATGAGAATCCCTGATGATGATGATGATGATGATGATGCTGATCTTGTCATGGTGATGAATGGTGAAAACATCATTATCAAGAATATATGAATGATTGTGTTACTTTTTATCTGAGTGATTGTGAGGGTTTAGTCACGTCACAGTTGACCTCCTCTACTGACCAGTGTTCCATGTCACTGTCTCTTCCCCTTCAGCACCTGCAGGAGGTCCCAGCTGTAGCAGAGCAGTCACTGAGCAGTCTGACTGAGGGAGGTTTTTGTACGGCTCTGTATCACTGTGTGAACACCCAGACACTGTTAGGGTAGTGTTCACTCTGACAGTAGTAAACTCCTGCATCTTCAGCCTGGACTCCACTGATGGTCAGAGTGAAGTCACTATAATCTCCACTGCCACTGAATCTAGATGGAGTCCCAGACTGAACTGTTTTAGCATAGTAAATGAGGAGTTTAGGAGCTTCTCCAGGTCTCTGTTGGTACCAGGCTAGACGGGGAGAGCCTCCTGCACCATAGACATTACTGCTGGTTTTACACTGCAGAGAGACTGTCTGTCCTGGGAGAACAACTTTCACTGCAGGGGTCTGAGTCACAGTGATCTCTCCTCTGGATTCTAGGAGTCAAATAAAAGAATGGGAACAATTAAAAACTTTTGTGTGTGTGCGTGTGTGTGCGTGTGTGGGGTTAGAAAAAAAAGAATTAATTTGAGATTATGACAGTGCATGAGAGTATTTGTTACTACATTTGAATGCACTATGTCATAGAAAGCTCCTACTGTACCTTGTATGTAGACAGCAAGAGTCCAGATGAAGATGGTGATCAAAGTCATGGTTGATGTGGGTTCTGTTGTGATGAAGGACAGCTCTCAGTCATGAGGTGTTAAACTGACAGGGCTATAAACCCTCCCAGAGCACTGAAGCATGTGCTGTCTATGCAAAGTCCCCTCTCATCAGGGACCCGACTGAAGGGCATCTGTTCTTCTTGTACTGGGTGCTTTGGGAGGAAACCCTTGCGAACACGGGGAGAACATGCACAGAAAGACCCAAGACGTTGCTTTGAGGTGACGTTACAAGGTACTACGCCTCAAATAGATAGTGATATAACACCCATTGAGAGTGGTATTACACCCATAGAGAGTGGTATAACACCCATAGAGAGTGGTATTACACCCATAGATAGTGGTATTACACCCATAGAGAGTGGTATAACACCCATAGAGTGGTATAACACTCTTAGAGAGTGGTATAACACCCATAGAGAGTGGTATAAAACCCATAGAGAGTGGTATTACACCCATAGAGAGGGGTATAACACCCATAGAGTGGTATAACACTCATAGAGAGTGGTATAACACCCATAGAGAGTGGTATAACACCCATAGAGAATGGTATTACACCCATAGAGATCGGTATTACACCCATAGAGAGTGGTATTACACCCATAGAGAGTGGTATTACACCCATAGAGAGTGGTATAACACCCATAGAGAGTGGTATAACACCCATAGAGAGTGGTATTACACCCATAGAGAGTGGTATTACACCCATAGAGAGTGGTATTACACCCATAGAGAGTGGTATTCCACCCATAGAGAGTGGTATAACACCCATATAGAGTGGTATTACACCCATAGAGAGTGGTATAACACCTGTCACATAATTTAGAACTGGCCTCAAGACTTTTCAGATCTCAGCTTTTGTTCTTAAAACCTGTTGATCCAGTCCCCTGCCTTTTCCTATTCCAAACACCTTTAAACCTTTGTCCTCTCTCTCTTTTGTAATTCCAAACACCTCCTGAACCTCTGTCTTCCCCACTTCTTTGTAAGGACAGACACCCCTGTCGTGATATCCTCACCATGACGGGAAGGCCTCACACCTCTGACTTCCCTTCCTGGCCTAGACCATTGTTCCTTTGTCTATATTCAAAGTGTACCGCACTTTCTCTGTATTCTCGACCACTGTTGATGACGCCTGCCATTTAATAAGACGTACAATGGGTTAGCCAATCACTTTGTCTATATTCAAAGTGTACCGCACTTTCTCTGTATTCTCGACCACTGTTGATGACGCCTGCCATTTAATAAGACGTACAATGGGTTAGCCAATCACATCCCGGAGCGCCATACCTGTGTTTTGCTTGAATATAAGGCAGCGCATGACCAGGAGGCGGGATTTCTTGGGATACCACTCATGTGCGTTGTCCGGAAGTCCTTGCGCCCGTATGTTTTCTCAATAAACCAGACTTAACCTGTTTGAGCGAATCTTGGTAAATCCTTTTTGACTAGATCAGTTCAAATCCATCACACACCCATAGAGAGTGGTATAAAGAAGTGAATTAGGAATCACTGCAAATGATGATTTAACTTTAGTTTAACATTGTATAGATTGTATATCATTGTATTTATTGTGTAATTTGCACAGAGCATGTCCACACCGGCACCTATCTTATCTCTATCCTTAGCTTGAGATTATTTTGTACAGATATTACTTTTTTGTGTAATTGGTAACTTGTGTTGTGATTACCTGTAACATTTGAGCACCTCACGGAGCCAGCAGTAACATGTCACTGTGATTGTACACTGAACATTTGCATGTGACAAATAAAGATCTGAATCTGTTATTGTAAGCCTGTGAAACATTCTCATAGAGATAAATTATTAATCTGATTACTACCATTAGTGGGTAAAAGATATTCTGATATCATTGTCTATACAGTAGGTAGCTTGACTGTACTGTATACTTGATTTCGCAGACAGATACATTTAATTTGGATTTTAATAGGAGCATTTTCCTGGGGTGACATTTCTTCTTACCCATTATGTTCAACCGTAGAATTAGTTTGTCTATTGTTAGAACAATTAGAAGAATATGATGGTTCTGTTTTTACAGACAACACACTGTTCACCACATCCTACCTGAACTGTCTGTACCCACTCAAGGTTACCAGGTAAGATGTACAAGTATCCAATTAGGTCTTTCAATTAAGGAGCAGCCAATAGAAAATCAACATGAACAGATCACATGCCCTACATCTGTATACTACTAACTACTACTACTACTAACCACAATATGAATCCACTTGAAACTGTGGGGGAACAACACAGTCATATACAGAATATAATGTGTTCTTTTCATAACTTTCTTTTACATTTTTTACAGAATGAAATCTCTCAGTTTCCTGAAATTACTAATAGAATTCGGTCAATTCCCAAAGTTGAACCTTGCATGGGACAGAGAAGCACATTAGTGGAACACAAAGATGAGCAGACATTTACAGTATAAATTGCTGTTGTGATTTGATCAATACATGTCTCTCTGTTGTTAGACATCAGGTCTGTCAACATCATACACTCTCTGATGAGACCATAGTAATACGTGTCAATATTAGTAATTACTGAATTCTATCATCGGTCTGATGGTTATGCTGGTTCATTTTCAATGACCTGTGTGTCTGTGTGTGTGTGTGTGTGTGTGTGTGTGTGGGGGGGGGTTATACAGTGTGACTTGCAGTACCATATTTTTACACACACATTATTGTTGCTAGATCTTGAATAGCAGATGACATCCAAAGCTGCTTTAGCTACTTAGCTGTAATGACACCACATACAGCTTCATAGGACAGCTTCCCTCTCATAATACAATGACTGGTGATGTTCAAACACAACAGACTTAGTGAAAATCACACAGCTTGATTTTACTTTAAAAACAAACATTTCAGTGATTTTTTAAAATTATTTTGCAAGATTAATAAAACATCGAATAAGCCTCTGTAAGCCCTTATGTTTAGGTGAACACCTGCTGTTGGTGCTGGTCTATTCTGGGAGTAGCAGACTGGACTGGGCCAGATGGCAGAGGGGTACTTTACTGTAAGTTATCTGCTGTAACTCATATCTGAGCTGTATGTAACACATAAATGTAGGCCATCACTTCCTCTCAAGTCTTCATGTTAGAGAGCTCTGACAACCAGAGCTCTGACAATCTCATCCTATACACAAAACACTAAAAGGTTTAGATCTGGTTGACATAGATGAGAAAAATATGGTATAATAATAAATATGTGTTAAGACCAGATAAAAGGTTTCAATGACATGTACTGTGACATTGATAGTCAGAAAGGTAGCTGATCATATTGACGAGTGATTGTGAGGGTTTAGTCATGTCACAGTTGACCTCGGTCTCTGTCTCCCTCTAGTGGTCAGTGTCAGTACCAGACTGTGTGAGCTCAATGTGATGCTGCTGAATATATTTATCAGAAACAGAATCAGAATTCGATTTATTTTCATGTCGTTTTTCAACACAGTAGGAATTTGTTTGGGTCGGGGTGCATGACATGGAGACAACATTGGACAGGTTGCGAGACAGGACAGGTTAAAGACAGGACAGTGCAAAAAGTGAGTACAATATGCTAGTGTAAACCAGGCCAGGTCCGGCCTGGCTTATGTGCGTGGCTGGCTTGTTTCTGTTCAGGACTGGTAGGACGGAAGCTAGTCATGCCACTGAAATAGCTGTGAATTGAAATGAGATGAAATAATGTCTGATAAATTGAGATAGGTCTTGTCGGCTGGACACATCAGTTCCAATGCTAATCCAGCACAATAAGAGCGGGATAGCCAGTTAGCTCATGAGCTCACAACAACTAGCAGCAGCTTCCATAACATTAACTAGACATTGAAAGAGAAAACAACAGTACCTCTGCACTTGTTTTATTCCAGATCACAGGAACATAGTGGTCGATGATCAGCCCAGACAGGAATGAAGGTCACATATGGGAAAAGACAAAAGACACAACCCATGCATTATTAATTTTGTTCGACTCACTGACATGAAAAGTAGACACTACCACTGCTTAAACATATGTTAACTGTATAAACTTGTGATCATGATCATGATGCTGAGCCCAGTTTCTTAAGTGAGAGGAGAGCATCCTTGTGCTCGTTGCACGCAAGCTTTCCTCAGTATTGTGACAATATTACTACTTTTTAAACCCTTAATAAGCATTATTTGACCTTTAAATTCTCTTCACTTACATAAACAGACAGTGAGTGTGTGGTCCAAGAAATACAATATATAACTTACAGAAATACTAACTCAAATACTCATTGAATTGCTGAAACTGAACAAGGAACACAGTCTATCTAAGCCTGTTGCTGCTCTCTTGTGCAGTGTTGCCAGATTGGGCGGGTTCACGCCCAATTGGGCTTCTTTTGATCACGTTTGGCCGGAAAAAATAGCATTGGGCGGGCGTAAATAAAAAAATCTACATATATATATATATATATATATATTATTTTTAATGTATTTTTTAAAACTGGCGGGACAGTTTCACTTTTATCCAAGGATGTTAGTAATAGGGTGGGAGATGTGCACCTGTCCAATAGGGGCGAGGGAGCTCTCCCTGTTCAATGCATTTGATTCACACGGTCAAGGAGAAGGCACGAGGTCGAGGGCGGAGTCAAATCTAGCTAGCTACCCCCGCAGAAACGTAAAGATGCCAAAGTTGGGAAAACGGGGGGATGTGGGATCAGCAGGTTTCTGTCATGATCACCGCATCGATGCCTTTTGGGGGGAGGTGGAGGCCTTTAAAGATGCCGGAGGTAACACCGAGGTGATAGTTGGCGTTCTGACATATAATTCGCCATAAAGTAAGATTCTAGTTCATCTGGAAAGACTTTTAAAAATATTTAGCATAGAACTATTTAGGCGCAGCACATACGTGTGTAAACCTCCGCAAACTACAGTAGGTAGTACTAGCAACATAAACAATAACAATTGCTACCATAAGTAGTTCTGCTTCCTGAATCCCCTCTGTGGATTGATCTACACATCTACAATGGTTGTGTCAATACAAGTCAAAGGATTTCATAAAATGATCAATAAAACCCTACAGGATTCATACTTTGCGGCGAATTTGATGTCAGAACACCAACGGACACAAATTACCCCCTCGGTGAGCTTCTTGTCTTTGAAATCGAGAGTTTAACATGTTTTTGAATGATTTTTCAAGGTGCCCATCCACATCCATTGTATGACCTAAACGGTGGTAGAGCAATTATCAGACTTTCTCAAAAGTGCTCGTTTTTTCATAAGTAACCTTAAAACAGGGCTAAACATGCATGCATGTTTACAATATGCATCAGTGTGCTTATAAAACCTGTCCATTCTAACCTTCACCCATTCAGACCCAGTGTTGATTCAAGATTCAAGACTCAAGATCTGTTTATTGGCCATGTACTGTATACTGTATGGTTCACACATACCAGGGATTTGACTAGGGTTAAGGCATACGCTGTTGCAGACGACACAGGACAGGGTGCAGGACAGGACAGTACAAAAAACAGTGCAAATACAAAACAACAGTGCAACAAAATACAGCGCAAAGTACAAATTACGATATCCTGTTAAAAAAAAAGGGAGGCATAAATGCAATATACGTTCTCTAAACAGAATGGAGTGTGGTGAGTGTGTGAACAGTGAGTGTGCAGAGAGTATAGTGTAGTGTGGTGGATGAGCAGTATTATGTACAGCGTGTGCAATGTGTGTGCCATTGAGGTATATGGAACAATCAGAGGTCATGTGCAAGTGGTGCAGGGGGTATAGAGTCAGTGTGTGTGTGTGTGTGGGGGGGGGGGCGAGTCGTGGGGGGACACAAGCCTTGTTGATGAGTCTGATGGCCGTGGGAAAGAAGCTGTTTTTGTGCCGTGTGCTCTCAGGGGAGCGCATGCAAGCAAGTGCGCAAGCAAGCTCCCACTTGAGGTCCTGGGAGATGGTGGTGTCCAGGAAGAGGAAGGAATCAACACTGGTCACTGGGGTGTCATTCAGTGTGATGGGGGGAGGGGGGCTGGATTCTTTCTAAAGTCTACAATCATCTCCACTGTCATGAGAGCGTTGAGCTCCAGGTTGTTTTGGCCGCACCAGGACAGCAGCTGGTCCTTCTCCCACCTGTAGGCGGACTCGTCGCCCTCGGAGATGAGACCGATGAGGGGGGTGTCGTCTGCAAACTTCAGGAGCTTCACAGACTGGTGGCTGGAGGTGCAGCGGTTTGTGAACAGGGAACAGCTGCACACGAACAGACCAGTGACTGTAGCTGAATATTACATTACATTACAATCATCTAGCAGACGCTTTTATAAAACGACTTACAGTAATTGCATTTTTCATGAATAGTCAGTGTACTGACTGAATATCATCACTGCTGTTATTACTGAACAACAGGTCACTGGTATTGAATATCTCTCTCAGTGCATCACTTGTATTTAGAGTCTATTTGAAGAGAAATGTAGTCTGAAGAGTCAGCAGCATCACATTGAGCCCCCACACAGACTGAGGTACTGACTCTGACCACTAGAGGGAGACAGACACTGATTATTGAGATTCACAGAGAATCAAGCCTGACTTCACACATTTCTTCAACTACAGTTTCTCTGTGGAAACAAGGAAGTCTGCTTGTAAAGAGAGGGCATTTTGCATAGACAGCACATGCTCCAGTGCTCTGGGAGGGTTTATAGCCCTGTGAGTTTAACACTTCATGACTGAGAGCTGTCCTTCATTTCAACAGAACCCACATCAACCATGACTTTGATCACCATCTTCATCTGGACTCTTGCTGTCTACATACAAGGTACAGTAGGAGCTTTCTATGACATAGTGCATTCACATTTAGTAACAAATACTCTCATGAACTGTCATAATCTCAATTAATTCATGTTTTTCTACCCCCCCCCCCCCCAACACACACACACACAAACACACACAAATGCTTAATTGTACCCATTATTTTATTTTACTCCTAGAATCCAGAGGACAGATCACTGTAACTCAGACTCCTGCAGTGAAAGTTGTTCTCCCAGGACAGACAGTCTCTCTGCAGTGTAAAACCAGCAGCAATGTCTATGATGCAGGAACCTCTTATCCCCGTCTAGCCTGGTACCAACAGAGACCTGGAGAAGCTCCTAAACTCCTCATTTACTATGCTAAAACAGTTCAGTCTGGGACTCCATCTAGATTCAGTGGCAGTGGAGATTATAGTGACTTCACTCTGACCATCAGTGGAGTCCAGGCTGAAGATGCAGGAGTTTACTACTGTCAGAGTGAACACTACCCTAACAGTGTCTGGGTGTTCACACAGTGATACAGAGCTGTACAAAAACCTCCCTCAGTCAGACTGCTCAGTGACTGCTCTGCTACAGCTGGGACCTCCTGCAGGTGCTGAGGGGGAAGAGATAGTGAGATGGAACACTGGTCAGTAGAGGAGGTCAACTGTGACGTGACTAAACCCTCACAATCACTCATTATCACCATCAGCTACCTTTCTTCTTCTGTCATTAAAACACTATAGTCTCACCACATACTTCATTATATTCTCTCATTATGTCGACCAGATCTAAACTCTTTAGTGTTTTGTTGATCGGATGACATTGCCCTGGTCAGAGCTCTCTAACATGAGGACCTGAGAGGAAGTCACCACTTATATTTCTGTGTTCCATACATCTGAGATATGAGTTAGATGAGTCACAGTACCCCTCTCCCATCTGGCCCAGTCCAGGGTACTTTAGGCACTCATCACACAGTGACCTACTGTATAGTAACCACCCCCTCTGTTTCCCTCTCTCCCCCTCTAGGTGGGCGTCTGTTCCCCAGATCCAGGTCCTGCAGACACCCCTGGACCGTACTGCAGGTCACTGGCAGGCCACAGTGTGTCCGTCTGCAGGACTGCCAGTCCCACGTGGTGATCAGCAACACGGTCCCCCCCAAGGAACAGTCCTGTCCCCTTTCCTGTTCATCCTCTACACACAAGGGCGTAGGTTTGGTTTCAACATTGGTAGGGACCATATAACAGTGTAGCCTGCATACACAATTTTTGCTGTGGACGAGAGGTTAAAGCTCTTATATATTCATATATTTATGTAATTGAATAATACTAATACAATGTTGTTAGTCTACTGTATCACATCCTGCCTGCTGCTGCTGCGTCCCTCCACTCTCTCGACTTTTGCTGCTGCTGCGTCCCTCCACACTCTCTCTCTCTCTTGGTTGCTGCTGCGATCCGTCCACTCTCTCTCTCTCTCGACTGCTGCTGTTTCATGCATAAAAATGATTTGATTAAAATTGAGATTTTCATTGGATTTTTAGACTGACATTCAATTCATAACTTGATATATCTGTCCATTGGGGGAGTAACAAAATACCAGTAGGCAATACCAATTGCGAAATTCCACAATCCTGGATACCCAATTCAATATCCTAGTTGGAAAAAAATAAATCCCATGTACTTCAACATACACTACTTTATTTAAAACACCTTCCGGCCAATATAGTGAGAGGAAAATTATGAGATTCCAGTTAGCAAGTATACGTTAGCTAATAACTGTAAGAAAACAGGCTACACAGGGACGGGCTTGTATAAAGAAAACCAGACCTGAGCCCTCATAAAAGTAACGTTAATGCCTCTCACAGGCTGGCTAACCTCTAGATAACGTTACCGTATGAGTATTCAGTTTCCCCTATAATTGTAACAAGAACCCCTGTCAGGCTAAAACAATGTCTTTATTTTTATATCAAAACTTACGACTTTAATATCACTGACATTTTTAGCATAAGTTAGTGGGAGTTTAATATAGCGAAAATTGGCATCCCGTCTAGCACAGACTGGGTTTGACAAAGCTTTAGCTAATAGCCCATCGGCTAGTATTCATTGCTGACACTAACGGTCGTTAGTTGTGAGCGCGTGATGTCCTATTCAATTAAATCTGTGATGGGCAGCTAATGTATGATAATGTAATAGCTGCTGCTATCCTAATGTTACAGGATGATAGAAGCCATCATAACAGTTTGCTAGCTAGCCAGCTTATATCACCGGTTGATAATTTGCCACAATGGAAAGACAAGTGATGTTAGTTTAGGTAACGTTAGCTAACACCAACCTAGCTGGTTTTCATGTTGCTAATGCCAACAACGTTAGCTACTTAGTTTACCAGTAACTAGCTAACCTAGCTAACGCTAACGTTATTTACAGTTGCTGAGAAAAAGCTCCTGATATCCCTCATCCTCTTTTGAGGGGGAGGAGACATTGTGGTGGATGTACCTGAACGGCTGTCAGAATCACAACTGTATAGCTTGCTCTTGTGTCTGTCTGTAAGGCTGTTGGTCTTCAGATCAAGCGAAAATTTGAAAAATGCAATGATCTATCTTAGCCAAATGAGCCAATCAAACGTGAGTCTAAAAAATATAAAAAGAATACTGGGATGGCACATTCACAGTGGAGGAAAGGGGTATAGGCTAACGGTCTAATATCTATAATGCAAAATAATTGGTACGGTCAAGGTTGCTTAAAAGTTGGTAGGGACAATTTGGGCCTCCCAAAATGTTGGTAGGGACATGTCCCGACCGTCCATACGCAAACCTACGCCCTTGTCTACACAATAAAGTCTTATCTTATCTTATCCTGCTTGAAATGGACAATCTGACAAGTAACCTGCACCAAGGACGGTCAGTTGAGAGAGAGCCCAATGCTCTCTGGAACTCAGAATGGATCCAGACAGTGCTCAGCTCCCCTCTCCTGTCCATAAATCAGGATGTAGATAAGACTCAGAGAAGCAGACATGGGTAGAGACACTATGCATGGTCTCTGAAGGTCCAGACCCTCCAGGTCCAAGGTGCACGTTGTAAAGCTCCCCAGGACGTGAAGTGGGGCCGGCACTTTCCATCCTACCCAAATATAAAGACGACCAGATCACTTAGGCTGCATGTCCGAACACATAGCTCTCCCTGACCTCTTTGTAGCCACAAACCCTTGTCTCACATTGCGATACATTAAACATTAAACACTGTCCTTGAGTTCAATGTGCTAAACGCATTATCCAGAACTAATTTGTACCCTTACAAACCACTGTTATACAGTTTACAGTTCCTGCTAGTCTACAGTTAACCATTGTAAACTAGCAGGAATGGCTCTGAGACTTGCTTGGGGTTGATGTGGTTTTTATCTGTCCTGTACACAGAAAGCCATCACATCACAGCCATATACAGATGGACAAGACGGCCCCGGGCGACACTGCTCAGTTTCCTCTTTCAAACATAAGGAGTCTGTACTGTACAACAAAAACTTGGACAAGACCAACTGTGAGGAGGACCTTGACTAGATGTTATGGTTCGGGCTGGGTCCGCCCCGGCTCGCCCCCTGCTCCCAGTCTGGACCCTCGCCCCTGCCCCGGACCCCTGGTTCACTCTGCTCGCCCCTGTCCCAGACCCCTGATCCGCTCTGCTTGCTCCCGGTCCAGACCCTCACCCCTGCTCCGGACCCCCGGTTCGTTCTGCTCACCCCGTGCTCCCGACCTGGATTCCTGACCCTGAGCTCCTGTGACCCCTGGACCATCCTGGTCCCAGTGACTGCCCCTGCACTCCCCCCAGAGACTTTTGCACTTTGTTCCCATTGTCACCTGGTTTTGTTCTGCCTCCATGTGTTTCATCTTGTGTTGGTTGTCTTGTCTTCTATGTTGGTTTGTGTCCTCCCAGCCCCAGCTCTAGACACCAGACCCTTTACTAGTCCCACGTCACTCCTGTCCCTCTCCACTCCTGTCCCTCTACAGAAGCTTAGTCTTCCCTTCTAGCCCCTCCTTGTGTTTCTAAACTCCCCTCTCTAGTTCCCAGTCCCTAGTTCTAGTCCCCTCCTTTAGTTGTCTGGTCCCCTCTAGCTCCCCCCTCTATTTTCCCCTAGTTTTCTGCCCAGTCCCATTCCCAGTCCCAGCCTAGTTCTCTGTTCCCTTCCCTTGTGTCCTAGTTCCCTCTGTCCTTGTGTTGGTGTCTTGTTGGAATCCCTCCATGTCCTTGTCTGGGTGATGGTCTGCACCTGTACGTTGTTCCTTGATTGTTATCCCAGAGTATATATGCCCTCATTTTCTTTTGAATTTTGAAATTAAACTTTATTTTAGAAACTGCTCTGCCTGCCTCCCATCTGCATTTGGTTCCTACCTCCACCACCCTCAAACCTTAACACTAGATCTGTCAGTGCTAGCTATACAGTTAGCTAGAGTAACCACTGTAGTGCAGTTTACAGTTCCTGCTACAATTAACCATTGTAAACTAGCAGGAATGGCTCTGAGACTGAGACTTCCTTTGGGTTGATGTGGTTTTTATCTGTCCTGTACACAGAAAGGAATCACATCAAAGCCATACAGATAGACTAGACCATCCGTCCTCAAAGTCTGGACTCTGGTCCGGATCCGGACCAAAACACAACTGTCTCCGGACAGAAAATATAGCCGTACTTTTCACAGTATTATTTAAGAGACATTACCGCAACGCAACAAGTCAAATTCCTCCATCTTCTCTCCTGCAGCACTTGGAATGTCCTCTGCTTTGAGGGGTTTGCATCGGCAGGGTTGCCAGATTGGGAGGTTTTCCCTCCATGTGGGCTGCCTTTGATGATATTGGGCGGTTGGGAAATAGTCAATCTGATCTGGCAACACTGGGGTCATGTGAGTTGACAGCGCAGATGAGTTGACAGCGCAGCTAACAGTCATTTGAAACGACCTTTCCAGAAAAATCAACGGGATGAAATTGGACAGTAGGTGAGGAGATAGGAGGTGAGGAGAGGAGACAGGAAGAGAGGAAAGGAGACAGGAGGAGAGGAGATAAGACACGAGGGGAGGAAAGGATAGGAGACAGGAGAGGAGACAAGAGGAGAGGATACAGGAGGTGGGGAGAAGAGACAGGAGGAGAGGAGACAGGAGGTTGAGAGGAGAGGAAGAGTGTTAATAAATGTTCTCTCAAACCCACATCCACATAAGTTCCGAATACAGGTCAGACATGAAATAATAAAGATGGTTGGTTAGGAGATAAGACAGGAGTTGAGGAGAGGAGACAGGAGGTGAGGAAAGAGACAAGAGAAGGAGACAAAACTTGAAATGGTTTGGTCACCTTTTGTGTGTGTGTGTGTGAACTGGTTGGGGGGCAGGGTGGGTTGGGGGGATGATTTGTATTATTATTGTTTTCTTGAAAGACTGACCTGAAAAAATGTGGCCCCTTAGGATTTGTATTTGAGTACCCCTGTTATAAGCTATTTACAGTCAGCAATAGCATCACATTGAGCCCACACACAGACTGAGGTACTGACTCTGACCAGTAGAGAGAGACTGAGTCAGTGTTTATTGAGATTCACACAGCATCAAGGCTGAACTTCACACACATCTTCAACTACAGTTTATCTGAAGGACTAAGAAAGGGTGTGTATAGAGAGGGCACTTTGCATAGGCAGCACATGCTTCAGTGCTCTAGGAGTGTTTATTGACTTGGTAGTTTAACACATTTCATGACCTCATCACTCTCTCTTACCAGGTGACATGGAGAGGGCCGATGTCGTAACCGCCTAGTCTGACTACGGGGGTTCTACAGGGGTCTGTCCTGGGTCCTCTCCTTTTTTCCCTCTTCACTACATCCCTGGGCTCTGTCATTCGCTCGCATGGCTTCTCCTATCACTTCTATGCCGATGACACCCAACTGGTCCTGTCATTTCCCCCTTCTGACACGACACTGACTCAAGTGGAGACACACATAGCTGGGTGCTTGGCTGACATCTCAGAGTGGATGGCGACACACCACTTCAAGCTCAAACTGGACAAGACTGAGCTGCTGTTCCTCCCGGGGAAGGGCTGCCCGCACCGGGACCTGGCCATCACCATTGAAGACACAGTGGTGACGCCGACCCGGACTGTGAGGAATCTGGGTGTGACCGTGGACGACCAACTGTCACTCACTGCAAATCACATCCGTCACACGCTCCTGCAGATTCCTGCTCTACAACATCAGGAGGATTTTCCCTTTCCTCACTGATGAAACGCCGTAGGTGCTCATCCAGGCCCTGGTCATCTCCCGCCTGGACTACTGCAACTCCCTCCTTGCCGGGGCCCCGACGTCAGCCATTAAACCCCTGGAACTTGTCCAGAAAGCTCCTGCTCGCCTGGTGTTCAACCACCCCAAGTTCTCCCACACAACTTCCCTTCTCCGTTCCCTACACTGGCTCTCTGTAGCAGCACGAATCCAGTTTAAAACTCGGGTACAAGCCTACAGGGCAATGAAAGGAACAGCTCATTGTTATTCTTGCACTTTGCCTTCAGCACTAGATTATCCTCCTAGTCACTTGTTTTAGAAAGGAGATGCACTTGTGAGCTCTGGCAAATAGTAGTACATTAGCTTTTCCTATGTTTTAAAAGCAGTCATTGTTAGCCGCTTTAGGTAAAAGTGGCAGCTACTGTAAATTACTGTAATGTTATGAAAAGGGATAGTTGATAGTTCTACATGGAAACTTGTGTTATGAAAGCTAAATCACATTCATATTTTTAAATACATCAAGGATACTTAGATAATATT
Organism: Borostomias antarcticus; assembly: GCF_949987555.1. NCBI lineage: Eukaryota > Metazoa > Chordata > Actinopteri > Stomiiformes > Stomiidae > Borostomias > Borostomias antarcticus. The sequence goes on along the minus strand of NC_140245.1, from coordinate 15,929,394 downwards.
AATAGAATACATCAAGGATACACATAGTGAGTAGTTCTCCAGGGAATATCCCCAGCAGCTGAAATAGACCTGAAACTCTAATTTGCATGATGCATGTATGTGCTTCAGTGCTCTGGGAGGGTTTATAGCCCTGTGAGTTTAACACTTCATGACTGAGAGCTGTCCTTCATGACAACAGAACCCAGATCAACCATGACTTTGATCACCATCTTCATCTGGACTCTTGCTGTCTACATACAAGGTACAGTAGGAGATTTCTGTGTCATAGAATATTAACATTTAGTCACAACCAATACCTAGCAACTTCAGTATTACCATTCACATGACTCATGTATGCTTCCTCAAATCCCAAAATAATTTATTTTAAATTGATTTATCCTCCCTCCTTTCATTCTCTCTTTTACCCAGAATCCAGAGGACAGATCACTGTGACTCAGACTCCTGCAGTGAAAGTTGTTCTCCAAGGACAGACAGTCTCTCTGCAGTGTAAAACCAGCAGCAATGTCTATGATGCAGGAAGCTCTATTCCCTGTCTAGCCTGGTACCAACAGAGACCTGGAGAAGCTCCTAAACTCCTCATTTACTATGCTAAAACAGTTCAGTCTGGGACTCCATCTAGATTCAGTGGCAGTGGAGATTATAGTGACTTCACTCTGACCATCAGTGGAGTCCAGGCTGAAGATGCAGGAGTTTACTACTGTCAGAGTTTCCACTATCCTAATAGTAAACATGTGTTCACACAGTGATACAGAGCCGTACAAAAACCTCCCTCAGTCAGACTGCTCAGTGACTGCTCTGCTACAGCTGGGACCTCCTGCATGTGCTGAGGGGGAAGAGACAGTGACATGGAACACTGGTCAGTAGAGGAGGTCAACTGTGACGTGACTAAACACTCACAATCACTCAGATAAAAATACCACAATCCTCATTGCCATCCATCATTATTATCATCACTGTCATTATCAACTACACTTCTTCTTCTGTCAATGTCATACATCTCACTTAAAACCTATATCTGGTCTCACCACATACTTCACCACAGACCCCATTTACACCTGGCATTAAAATGGGTATTGTATCCAGATTGTATCTAGATATGATTTAACCTGATTACATTAACACTTTGCATTAATATGTGTCTCCAGTGAGATCTGATTGAGATCCGATTGCTCTATCTAGTTCAAACAAATGAATGCCACATTGGTTTAACATTGCTGTATGTGGATTGAAAACACATTGGTGTTTACACTTGTGTTCAATGTGGTCACAATGTGTCCCAGACCACCTCCAGAGGTGGTTTGGCTGATCAGATCACAATCTGTCTTCAAAACGTTTTGGGTGCATTTACAGCTGTACTTTCATGTAGTTTAGCACTATCAGATTGCATTTTAATGCCAGGTGTAAATGGGGTCATATTCTCTCATTATGTCGACCAGATCTAAACTCTTTAGTGTTTTGTGTATCGGATGACATTGCCCTGGTCAGAGCTCTCTAACATGAGGACCTGAGAGGAAGTCACCACTTATATTTCTGTGTTCCATACATCTGAGATATGAGTTAGATGAGTCACAGTACCCCTCTCCCATCTGGCCCAGTCCAGGGTATTTTAGGCAGTGAAACTGTTCAACTGGTAGACTGGGAGCTGTGGGAGTGAAACTGAGATTTGCATAGGCAGGGTGGGGAGGATCTGCTACTCCCAGAATAGACCAGCACTGTCACCAGATGTTCACCTGAACATAGGGGCTTACAAAGACTCATGATATATTTTTAATCTTAGAAAATAAAAATAATATCAACACCTGAAATGTAATATTATGTCTGAGTAAATGTACAACATACATTACCGGCGCTTTTATTATATGTAGTAAACTGTCCTTAGCTGTACTGTACAGTATGTGGTGTCATTATATCTAATCAGCAATGCTAATGCTAACCTATTGTGTTGGGTTTGGATTTCATCTGCTATTCAAGATTTAGCAACATTGTACTGTATAAAAATAATGTGACAGCAAATCAACATTGTCATTAAACCAACCAAATACATTATCTAATGGTTCAAATCTTTATTGCGTTCTAAACAACAACATACAGGCATCAAAGCAAAGCACACATGCAGAGTGAATAGTGACCAACCGCAGAAGACATCGACACTAGCACTGATAAAAGCTCAGTCTACAGAGTAGAGTGACACGTGGACTCTAGCAAAGCTCCCTGTTAGTCTCCATGTGAGCCATCAGTAAGATAGAGAATGGCTGAGAACAGAACAGAGTCAGAGCAGAGGAATCAGCCCCTCTCCACAGGGGGGTGAGCCTGGGGCTACTCAGAACACTGGTCTCTCCTCAGGGTGTGAGTGACCGGAGACTGGGAGCTCTGCTGGGCCTCACAGGTCACCTGCAGCGCCTTGGTCCACTCCTGGGCAGTGAGAGACAGGGTGCTGCTCCAGCTGTACAGGCCGTCCTTGTCCAAGAGCCCCCCGCTGGCCTCCTGGCTCTTCTTGCTGCTCCCGTCCACTTTCCAGCTGATGGTCCAGTCTGAGGGGAAGCCCTTGTTGGCCAGACACATCAGCGTGGCTGTACTCTGACTGGACAGCTCCTCACTAGAGGGGGTCAGGACCGTCAGGGTGGGGGCATGCTGACCTGGAAACAAACACATCATATCAGTTTCTGAAAATATACAGCAGATTGTATAGTGGTGTTTGGGGATGGGGGGGTTTCTAGTCAATTCAGTCTCAAACCAATTCTAAAGAAGTCCCTCCAGCCTAAATTACTAACATGATGATGAAATACTTTGCCACATAACAGCATTAATACAAAGAAGAGAAACTCTACGTAATTATAACAATTACATTTTACTTTTACCAAGTAGAAGACAAGACAAAGAAATACTGTCCAACAAATACTTTTCAATAAAGCAATAGTTTTGTATTTGCTGAATTCAATCAACTTCCTGCAAACATAATGAAATAACAACATGTCAGACCTGTTGATACAAGCACTCTGAGCAACTATGAACACAACCCTTTAAATGGTAGAATCATGCTAATGATGTCAAATACAATTTCCAGAAGGTTCTGAGGCTCTACCAGTACTGCTTTATGGTTAAATAAAAAAATAAAAAGGCAAAAAACAGCATAATTATCTTTCCTAAAACATTTCTGAAGTGTCAGATTTTCAGAAAGTTGAATTGATCAAATACCAATAAAATTAGTCACTTACTTCCAACATCCAGTTTGGTGCCGCCACCAAAAGTGTACCACAGTGATACAATCGCTATTACTGCCTGTACAAAAACCTCCCTCCTGTTACAACTGACTACACCGGAGCTTTTCTGCACTTTGGTGGAATTGAAACGTTTCAAACTCACGGCTAATATTAAAAAGGTGCAGTATATTATTCTCTCTGTGGTTTCAAAATAAATATTTTCAATTAAATTCTTAAAAAAAACAGCATGATATGTATCAACATAAAAACATCATAATTGTTAAAAAGGAAACTCATAGAGACACTCAGTGATGTGACCATAGATGAATTAACTACAGAGAAGAATAGTGATCTTTATTAGATACTTACTTCCAACATCCAGTCGGGTGCCTCCACCAAAAGTCCACCACAGTGATTGACTCTGGTTAAGTCACCGTACAAAAACCTCTCTGTGTTGTGATGCTGCAGCTCTACCAGACCACACAGCTGCTGTCTGCTTCCACCAAGACACACTATACTACTGAACACTACTACTGAACACTACACTACTGAGCACTATAGTATTGAGCACAACTTCAACAGCGGGTGAGGTGGTGCTTCCTACAGAGTTCAGTCTTTAGTGTATTTTAAGGCCATACTGTGGTGAACTATCTCAAGTGTTTTCCTCATCAGAGTCCAGCAGAACAGAGCAGCCAGTGTCCAGCATTAGATCCAGTGTTTGTATTCCTCCATATTGTCCATAGGATAGAGAGCAGCAGCAGCTGTGATAGTGATCCATGTGGTATATTCCTTTATTTAAGATGCTGATCCCAGACTGGTGGAGCTGAGGTCACAGAGGTCAGACACCTCTAGCAGAGAGTTCCAGCAGCTTTAGTTCACACAAGTGTTCACTGACTGATTTGAGGAACTTAGAGTCCAAGCATGAGTGAACATACTGTTTCTAACACACCTGGCCACATTAGGAAGAATAGTATGGTGTTTTCATCAGGGTAATAAAGACTGCAATGTCAGCAATGTTGATGTGTTTAGAAAGATAACGTATCTGTTATTTTAACACTGTATCTGCCTCTGATAACTAACTGGACATTCAGCTGGGCTTTTCATCCTACAGTATGACCAGAATTTAAAAACTTGGATATTTGGAAGTTAAAAGCTAATAAACCGATTCATATGTGCTATATCAAGAATACCTAATAACAAGGAGTTCTCCAGGTAATATGGCCAGCAACTGAAATAGATCTGAAACTTTCATTTGCATGATGCATGTAGCCTACTATATGTGCTTCAGTGCTCTGGGAGGGTTTATAGCCCTGTGAGTTTAACACTTCATGACTGAGAGCTGTCCTTCATGACAACAGAACCCACATCAACGATGAATTTGATCACCATCTTCATCTGGACTCTTGCTGTCTACATACAAGGTACAGTAGGAGCTTTCTGTGTCATAGAACATTAACATTTAGTCACAACCAATACCTAGCAACTTCAGTATTAGCATTCACATGACTCATGTATGCTTCCTCAAATACCAAAATAATTTATTTAAAATTGATTTATCCTCCCTCCTTTCATTCTCTCTTTACCCAGAATCCAGAGGACAGATCACTGTGACTCAGACTCCTGCAGTGAAAGTTTTTCTCCAAGGACAGACAGTCTCTCTGCAGTGTAAAACCAGCAGCAATGTCTATGATGCAGGAAGCTCTATTCCCCGTCTAGCCTGGTACCAACAGAGACCTGGAGAAGCTCCTAAACTCCTCATTTACTATACTAAAACAGTTCAGTCTGGGACTCCATCTAGATTCAGTGGCAGTGGAGATTATAGTGACTTCACTCTGACCATCAGTGGAGTCCAGGCTGAAGATGCAGGAGTTTACTACTGTCAGAGTTTACACTACCCTAACAGTGTCTGGGTGTTCACACAGTGATACAGAGCCGTACAAAAACCTCCCTCAGTCAGACTGCTCAGTGACTGCTCTGCTACAGCTGGGACCTCCTGCAGGTGCTGGGGGGGAAGAGACAGTGACATGGAAAACTGGTCAGTAGAGGAGGTCAACTCTGACGTATCCCATTCTAACTCCATCAGTCCTCGTACATCACACATCGTATACATGTACATACAGCTAAAAGCCCATTTGCCTCGTGTCCCTGTTATGAATATTATAGTCATTAGTAAGTCAAGTCAGTTTCATTTGTCATGTACACATCACACAGATATAATATGGTGTGAAATGAACAGTGTATATATATTTATAGGTCTGAACATTGTGTATAAACTATATAGTACTAGTATGTATATTTACATGCATACCTCATACTTCATCAGTCATCTATAAAGGCAAGCTATTTACTGGTTTGTACCGAAACAAAGCCGTTCATGAGGACATTTCAGCTGCCATGGCAGAGCAAGGTTTTAAACGCTCGTGGCTGCAGTGTCATCAAATCAAGTCCAAGTTCAACTCTCGCTGCCGGCTCTAATAACAGAAGATCTGGCCATGGACCGGGGCTCAGCCGACACGGGGGACCAGTCACAAGCTCCGCCCCCTGAACTCTCGCTGCCGGCTCTCCAGGCCCAGGGGAGGATTCTCTCTGAACACGGCCGCCTCCTCCGGGAGGCCTCTAGAGCAGTCCAGTCCCTGAACGACCGGCTCCAGGCCCAGGAGTCTCTCCAGGAGGGGCGTTCTTCACAGATTCAGGACCTCACCACCGTGATCGAGGCCCTGTCGGCGCTCACAGCCTCTTGCACTCTCCCCGCTGCTCCGGTTCCGCCCCTGGCTGCTGCCCTTCCTGCTGCCCCACCTGCTGGTCCACCCCGGGAGCCCTGCTTGGCCGGTCCCCGCCCCTTCCACGGGACCTTGGCCCTGTTCCGGGGTTTCCTCATGCAGTGTGAGTTAATGTTCTCCCATCAGCCCAGACGGTTTTTCTCACCTGCGGCCCGGGTCGCCCTTCATCGCCAACCTCAGTTGGACCTGAATTGGGCCCAGGCCATCCTCAGTGCCCGCCCCGACCTGTACAGTGACTATGCTGCCTTCCTCACCGAGTTCAAGAGGGTCTTGGACCACCCGACCGCCAGGCGGGATGTCGGGGCACAGCTGATGTCCCTCCACCAGGGGAACCGTACAGCCGTGGTACTCCACTGAGTTCCGTAACTCTAGCCGCCGGAAGTGGGTGGAGCGACGCGGGGCTGAGGAGCGCTTTCCACCAGGGGCTGAGTGAAGCCATCAAGGTGGTCCTGGTCTGAGGGGGTCCAGGCCCAGGTGGTGGTCCTCTTCTGAGGGGGTCCAGGCCCAGGTGGTGGTCCCGGTCTGAGGGGGTCAAGGCCCAGGTGGTGGTCCTGGTCTGAGGGGGTCCAGGCCCAGTCTGGACAGGCTAACACCCTTAGATGTAAAGCCAGTAGCGGCATCGATGATGACCTGGCCCGGTACCATCAGAAGCCCGGACAAGCTCCTAAATTCACCATCAACTTTGAGTCTTTCATTACAACAATATGAGGCAGATATCAGGGCTCTGGAGATGATATTAATTCACGTTAAGAACTGGTAACGTCCAAAGAGAGGACTCAGGAGACTAGGACTGAAGGGTCTCCGTTCACACGGTGATGCACAGCCCTCCCAAACCCTCCAGAACAGAACTATCCTCTCTGTATGACATCTGCTCTCTGGAGAACAGCTCACATGCTTCTCTCCTGCCACTCCACAGAAACACTAGGGTGATCCTGAAGGTCAGGACTTTAACTAGTATAATAGAATCATTCATAATAGGACTGAAGTTGTGCTATTTTCATGCTGTTTTCCATGTAAGTGACCTGGAGTGAGGTCAGTACTATGAATGCACAATGTGAAGATATGTGAGAGTACATTCACAACTAGCTTTATATTTCATACATCAACAAATCATTATATTACTCTAAAACTATGAACAGTACATATGAAAAGAATAACTTGACAGATGGACATGTGATTTACATGGACACCAAAAGACCAACAATGGGGATCCAGATGAAGAAGTAAATTAATTTCATATTACTCTCAAACACCTGTTCCTTTTTACGATTCCGGACTAGAGAACATGCAGTAGGAACCTTCACTCAATGTATCGTTCTCTCTGTAGCGCTGTTTCCCAGTGTGTTGATGTGTTCTGCTGTTGGGAACTATTTACTCTGCATGTGTATTTTACTTTGATGCTGCTGTGTTGTTGTTTACGGGACAATAAAGATTTCTCATTGTATGATAACTGTTTATTCTACATACATTTTGGGTTTCCATGCATCACTCCAATAGAGTTAGTTGTTTACCTATATTGATGCACTTGAACAGTTTTCTAAGACTTACATGAGAATCCCTGATGATGATGATGATGATGATGATGATGATGCTGATCTTGTCATGGTGATGAATGGTGAAAACATCATTATCAAGAATATATGAATGATTGTGTTACTTTTTATCTGAGTGATTGTGAGGGTTTAGTCACGTCACAGTTGACCTCTACTGACCAGTGTTCCATGTCACTGTCTCTTCCCCCTCAGCACCTGCAGGAGGTCCCAGCTGTAGCAGAGCAGTCACTGAGCAGTCTGACTGAGGGAGGTTTTTGTACGGCTCTGTATCACTGTGTGAACACATATTTACTATTAGGATAGTGTAAACTCTGACAGTAGTAAACTCCTCCATCTTCAGCCTGGACTCCACTGATGGTCAGAGTGAAGTCACTATAATCTCCACTGCCACTGAATCTAGATGGAGTCCCAGACTGAACTGTTTTAGCATAGTAAATGAGGAGTTTAGGAGCTTCTCCAGGTCTCTGTTGGTACCAGGCTAGACGGGGAGAGCCTCCTGCACCATAGACATTACTGCTGGTTTTACACTGCAGAGAGACTGTCTGTCCTGGGAGAACAACTTTCACTGCAGGAGTCTGAGTCACAGTGAACTCTCCTCTGGATTCTAGGAGTCAAATAAAAGAATGGGAACATTGAAAAACGGTTGTGTGTGTGTGTGTGTGTGGGGGGGGGGGGGGGGGGGGGGGTTAGAAAAAAATGAATTAATTGAGATTATGATAGTGCATGAGAGTATTTGTTACTACATTTGAATGCACTATGTCATAGAAAGCTCCTACTGTACCTTGTATGTAGACAGCAAGAGTCCAGATGAAGATGGTGATCAAAGTCATGGTTGATCTGGGTTCTGTTGTCATGAAGGACAGCTCTCAGTCATGAGGTGTTAAACTGACAGGGCTATAAACCCTCCCAGAGCACTGAAGCATGTGCTGTCTATGCAAAGTGCCCTCTCATCAGGGACCAGACTGAAGAGCATCTGTTCTTCTTGTATTGGGTGCTTTGGGAGGAATCCCTTGCGAACATGTGGAGAACATGCAAACTCCACACAGAAAGACCCAAGACGTTGCTTTGAGGTGACGTTACAAGGTACTACGCCTCCCATAGATAGTGATATAACACCCATAGAGAGTGGTATTACACCCATAGAGAGTGGTATTACACCCATAAAGAGTGGTATAACACCCATAGAGAGTGGTATTACACCCATAGAGAGTTGTATTACACCCAGAGAGTGGTATTACACCCATAGAGAGTGGTATTACACCCATAGAGAGTGGTATTAAACCCATAGAGAGTGGTATTACATCCATAGAGAGTGATATAACACCGATAGTGTGGTATTACACCCATAGAGAGTGGTATTACACCCATAGAGAGTGGTATTACACCCAGAGAGTGGTATTACACCCATAGAGAGTGGTATTACACCCATAGAGAGTGGTATAACACCCATATAGAGTGGTATTACACCCATAGAGAGTGGTATTACACCCATAGAGAGTGGTATTACACCCATAGAGAGTGGTATAACACCCATAGAGAGTGGTATTACACCCATAGAGAGTGATATAACACCCATAGAGTGGTATTACACCCATAGAGAGTGGTATTACAACCATAGAGAGTGGTATTATACCCATAACGAGTGGTATTACACCCATAGAGAGTGGTATTAGACCCAGAAAGAGTGGTATTACACCCATAGAGAGTGGTATTACACCCATAGAGAGTGGTATTACACCCATAGAGAGTGGTATTAAACCCATAGAGAGTTGTATTACACCCATAGAGAGTGGTATAACACCCATAGAGAGTGGTATAACACCCATAGAGAGTGGTATTACACCCATAGAGAGTGGTATTACAACCATAGAGAGTGGTATTACACCCATAAAGAGTGGTATTACACCCATAGAGAGTGGTATTACACCCATAAAGAGTGGTATTACACCCATATAGAGTGATATAACACCCATAGAGAGTGGTATTACACCCATACAGAGTGGTATTACACCCATAGAGAGTGGTATTACACCCATAGAGAGTGGTATAACACCCATAGAGAGTGGTATAACACCCAAAGAGAGTGGTATAACACCCATAGAGAGTGGTATTACAACCATTAGTGGGTAAAAGATATTCTGATATCATTGTCTATACAGTAGGTAGCTTGACAGTACTGTATACTGTACTTGATTTCCCAGACAGATACATTTAATTTGGATTTTAATAGGAGTATTTTCCTGGGGTGACATTTCTTCTTACCCATAATGTTCAACCGTAGAAATAAGTTTGTCTATTGTTAGAACAATTAGAAGAATATGATGGCAGACAACACACTGCTCACCACATCGTACCTGAACTGTCTGTACCCACTCAAGGTTACCAGGTAAGATGTACAAGTATCCAATTAGGTCTTTCAATTAAGGAGCAGCGAATAGAATATCAACATGAACAGATCACATGTCCTACATCTGTATACTACTAACTACTACTACTAACCACAATATGAATCCACTTGAAACTGTGGGAGAATAACACAGTCATATACAGAATATAATGTGTTCTCTTCATAACTTTCTTTTACATTTTTTACAGAATGAAATCTCCCAGTTTCCTGAAATTACTAATAGAATTCAGTCAATTCCCAAAGTTGAACCTTGCATGGGACAGAGAAGCACATTAGTGGAACACAAAGATGAGTAGACATTTACAGTATAAATTGCTGGTGTGATTTGATCAATACATGTCTCTCTGTTGTTAGACATCATTAGTGATGCCCCTGGGTCACAGGGTGTTTTAGGTCTGTCAATATCATACACTCTCTGATGAGACCATAGTAATACGTGTCAATATTAGTAATTACTGAATTCTATCATCGGTCTGATGGTTATGCTGGTTCATTTTCAATGACCTGTGTGTCTGTGTGTGTGTGTGTGTGTGTGTGTGTGTGTGGGGGGGGGTTATACAGTGTGACTTGCAGTCCCATATTTTTACACACACATTATTGTTGCTAGATCTTGAATAGCAGATGACATCCAAAGCTGCTTTAGCTACTTAGCTGTAATGACACCACATACAGCTTCATAGGACAGCTTCCCTTTCATAATACAATGACTGGTGATGTTCAAACACAACAGACTTAGTGAAAATCACACAGCTTGATCTTACTTTAAAAACAAACATTTCAGTGATTTTTTACAATTATTTTGCAAGATTAATAAAACATCGAATAAGCCTCTGTAAGCCCTTATGTTTAGGTGAACACCTGCTGATGGTGCTGGTCTATTCTTGGAGTAGCAGACTGGACTGGGCCAGATGGCAGAGGGGTACTGTACTGTAAGTCATTTGCTGTAACTCATATCTGAGCTGTATGTAACACATAAATGTAGGCCATCACTTCCTCTCAAGTCTTCATGTTAGAGAGCTCTGACAACCAGAGCTCTGGCAATCTCATCCTATACACAAAACACTAAAAGGTTTAGATCTGGTTGACATATGATGAGAAAAATATGGTATAATAATAAATATGTGTTAAGACCAGATAAAAGGTTTCAATGACATGTACTGTGACATTGATAGTCAGAAAGGTAGCTGATCATATTGACGAGTGATTGTGAGGGTTTAGTCATGTCACAGTTGACCTCAGTCTCTGTCTCCCTCTAGTGGTCAGTGTCAGTACCAGACTGTGTGAGCTCAATGTGATGCTGCTGACTATATTTATCAGAAACAGAATCAGAATTCGATTTATTTTCATGTCGTTTTTCAACACAGTAGGAATTTGTTTGGGTCGGGGTGCATGACATGGAGACAGCATTGGACAGGTTGCGAGACAGGACAGGTTAAAGACAGGACAGTGCAAAAAGTGAGTACAATATGCTAGTGTAAACCAGGCCAGGCCCGGCCTGGCTTATGTGCGTGGCTGGCTTGTTTCTGTTCAGGACTGGTAGGACGGAAGCTAGTCATGCCACTGAAATAGCTGTGAATTGAAATGAGATGAAATAATGTCTGAAAAATTGAGATAGGTCTTGTCGGCTGGACACATCAGTTCCAATGCTAATCCAGCACAATAAGAGCGGGATAGCCAGTTAGCTCATGAGCTCACAACAACTAGCAGCAGCTTCCATAACATTAACTAGACATTGAAAGAGAAAACAACAGTACCTCTGCACTTGTTTTATTCCAGATCACAGGAACATAGTGGTCGATGATCAGCCCAGACAGGAATGAAGGTCACATATGGGAAAAGACAAAAGACACAACCCATGCATTATTAATTTTGTTCGACTCACTGACATGAAAAGTAGACACTACCACTGCTTAAACATATGTTAACTGTATAAACTTGTGATCATGATCATGATGCTGAGCCCAGTTTCTTAAGTGAGAGGAGAGCATCCTTGTGCTCGTTGCACGCAAGCTTTCCTCAGTATTGTGACAATATTACTACTTTTTAAACCCTTAATAAGTATTGTTAATGTATTTTTTCTTTAGGTAGGTTAGGTTATACAGTGAAAACGGAAGTGACATAGGCTGTGTTCGGAATCGCTCCCTATTCACTATATAGTGCACTATATAGGGCGTCAGCCATTTTGTTTGTAGTGTCCGAATTCTCCACGGAATTTTCGTTCCCTATATAGTCCACTATTTATTACCCACAAGTCACCTTGATTTCCAGGGTACAGTGCATGTACCCTACATTTTCTCCGGTATACCACAATGCAATGCAGTTGAGTTGTCTCGCGAAGAGGGCTGTGAACGGAGGATGGCGGCGGCAACATTCGTGTATAAAATGAAGGAACTCTAGCTTGCGGAGCTAAATCGTAAACATGTAATGTTTGTAAACATGTTACTTGATCGTGCGCTTCATAGCTAGCTAGGTAGCGCGGCTATAGCCAACGTTACATCTTGCAATTAACAGACAGGACCAAAGTAGAAAAACCACACATGCACATGATTAGAATTTAAATTTCAACACTTTATTTGGGATTTAACATTCAAAATGAACACACAAAAGCAAATCCGATACTACCTGAGTGAGTACATCTCAACCTGCAGCGTGAATGCTCCCTGTTAGACTTGTTTGTTTACACGAGGGCGCATCCGCCTGCATCACACGAATGACCGACGCATTTTTGTGACGTTCGGTGTAGTGTCCGAATACTCCTTAAACCATTCCCTAGGTAGTTCACTACATAGTGAACCCTATATAGGGAATAGGGAGTGAGGGAACGAGGGAGCGATTCCGAACACAGCCATAGTTTCAGGATGAAGAGGACAGGGAAGTGATGTCACATCATCATCTTCATCCGCTTATCCAGGGTCGGGTCGCGGAGGCAGCAGCTCCAGCAGTGATGTCACACAGGGAAGAATTTGTAGTTCTAACAGACTGATCTATGAGAACGAACTACAAAGTTTAGAACAACAGTCAAGTAGGAAAACAGAACACTTTGTTGAGACTTGAAATTCATTCACAGTATTATTTGACCTTTAAATTCTCTTCACTTACATAAACAGACAGTGAGTGTGTGGTCCCTTAAATAATAAAGAAATACAATATATAACTTACAGAAATACTAACTCAAATACTCATTGAATTGCTGAAACTGAACAAGGAACACAGTCTATCTAAGCCTGTTGCTGCTCTCTTGTGCAGTGTTGCCAGATTGGGTGGGTTCACGCCCAATTGGGCTTCTTTTGATCACGTTTGGCCGGAAAAAATAGCATTGGGCGGACGTAAAAAAAAAAAAATACATATAAATATATATATTATTTTTAATGTATTTTTTAAAACTGGCTGGACAGACAATTTTATCCAAGGATGTTAGTAATAGGGTGGGAGATGTGCACCTGTCCAATAGGGGCGAGGGAGCTCTCCCTGTTCAATGCATTTGATTCACACGGTCAAGGAGAAGGCACAAGGTCGAGGGCGGAGTCAAATCTAGCTAGCTACCCCCGCAGAAACGTAAAGATGCCAAAGTGGGGAAAACGGGGGGATGTGGGATCAGCAGGTTTCTGTCATGATCACCGCATCGATGCCTTTTGGGTGGAGGTGGAGGTGGAGGTGGAGGCCTTTAAAGATGCCGGAGGTAACACCGAGGTGATAGTTGGCGTTCTGACATATAATTCGCCATATAGTAAGATTCTAGTTCATCTGGAAAGACTTTTTAAAATATTTAGCATAGAACTATTTAGGCGCAGCACATACGTGTGTAAACTTCCGCAAACTAGTACTAGCAACATAAACAATAACAATAGCTACCATAAGTAGTTCTGCTTCCTGAATCCCCTCTGTGGATTGATCTACACATCTACAACGGTCGCGTCAATACAAGTCAAAGGATTTCATAAAATGATCAATAAAACCCTACAGGATTCATACTTTGCGGCGAATTTGATGTCAGAACACCAACGGACACCAATTACCCCCTCGGTGAGCTTCTTGTCTTTGAAATCGAGAGTTTAACATGTTTTTGAATGATTTTTCAAGGTGCCCATCCACATCCATTGTATGACCTAAACGGTGGTAGAGCAATTATCAGACTTTCTCAAAAGTGCTCGTTTTTTCAAGTAACCTTAAAACAGGGCTAAACATGCATGCATGTTTACAATATGCATCAGTGTGCTTATAAAACCTGTCCATTCTGACCTTCACCCATTCAGACCCAGTGTTGATTCAAGATTCAAGACTCAAGATCTGTTTATTGGCCATGTACTGTATACTGTATGGTTCACACATACCAGGGATTTGACTAGGGTTAAGGCATACGCTGTTGCAGACGACACAGGACAGGGTGCAGGACAGGATAGTACAAAAAACAGTGCAAATACAAAACAACAGTGCAACAAAATACAGTGCAAACTTACAAATTACGATATCCTGTTAAAAAAAAGGGAGGCATAAATGCAATATACGTTCTCTAAACAGAATGGAGTGTGGTGAGTGTGTGAACAGTGAGTGTGCAGAGAGTATAGTGTAGTGTGGTGGATGAGCAGTATTATGTACAGCGTGTGCAATGTGTGTGCCATTGAGGTATATGAAACAATCAGAGGTCATGGGCAAGTGGTGCAGGGGGTATAGAGTCAGTGTGTGTGTGTGTGTGTGTGAGTGGGGGGGGGGGGGGCGTGGGGGGACACAAGCCTTGTTAATGAGTCTGATGGCCGTGGGAAAGAAGCTGTTTTTGTGGCGTGTGCTCTCAGGGGAGCGGATGATGCGCTGCAGTCTGCCCTCGTCCTTGTCTGTAGCAGCTGAGAACCAGACGGTGATGGAGGAGGTGAGGATGGACTCCATGATGGAGGTGTAGAAGAGAACCATCATTGCCTTTGGCATGTTGAATTTCTTCAGCTGCCTCAGGAAGTGCATCCTCTGCTGTGCTTTTTTGGTGAGGGAGCTGATGAACAGCTCCCACTTGAGGTCCCGGGAGATGGTGGTGTCCAGGAAGAGGAAGGAATCAACACTGGTCACTGGGGTGTCATTCAGTGTGATGGGGGGAGGGGGGCTGGATTCTTTCTAAAGTCTACAATCATCTCCACTGTCATGAGAGCGTTGAGCTCCAGGTTGTTTTGGCCGCACCAGGACAGCAGCTGGTCCTTCTCCCACCTGTAGGCGGACTCGTCGCCCTCGGAGATGAGACCGATGAGGGGGGTGTCGTCTGCAAACTTCAGGAGCTTCACAGACTGGTGGCTGGAGGTGCAGCGGTTTGTGAACAGGGAACAGCTGCACACGAACAGACCAGTGACTGTAGCTGAATATTACATTACATTACAATCATCTAGCAGACGCTTTTATAAAACGACTTACAGTAATTGCATTTATCATGAATAGTCAGTGTACTGACTGAATATCATCACTGCTGTTATTACTGAACAACAGGTCACTGGTATTGAATATCTCTCTCAGTGCATCACTTGTATTTAGAGTCTATTTGAAGAGAAATGTAGTCTGAAGAGTCAGCAGCATCATCACATTGAGCCCCCACACAGACTGAGGTACTGACTCTGACCACTAGAGGGAGACAGACACTGATTATTGAGATTCACAGAGAATCAAGCCTGAGTTCACACATTTCTTCAACTACACTTTCTCTGTGGAAACAAGGAAGTCTGCTTGTAAAGAGAGGGCACTTTGCATAGACAGCACATGCTCCAGTGCTCTGGGAGGGTTTATAGCCCTGTGAGTTTAACAAGTTTAACTCTTCATGACTGAGAGCTGTCCTTCATGACAACAGAGCCCACATCAACCATGACTTTGATCACCATCTTCATCTGGACTCTTGTTGTCTACATACAAGGTACAGTAGGAGCTTTCTGTGTCATAGAACATTAACATTTAGTCACAACCAATACCTAGCAACTTCAGCACTTCACCATTCACATGATTCATGTATGCTTTCTCAAATCCCCAACTAATTATTTTAAATTGATTTAACCTCCCTCCTTTCATTCTCTCTTTTACCCAGAATGCAGAGGACAGATCACTGTGACTCAGACTCCTGCAGTGAAAGTTGTTCTCCCAGGACAGACAGTCTCTCTGCAGTGTAAAACCAGCAGTAATGTGTATCAAGCTGGAACCTCTACTCCCCGTCTAGCCTGGTACCAACAGAGACCTGGAGAAGCTCCTAAACTCCTCATTTACTATGCTAAAACAGTTCAGTCTGGGACTCCATCTAGATTCAGTGGCAGTGGAGATTATAGTGACTTCACTCTGACCATCAGTGGAGTCCAGGCTGAAGATCCAGGAGTTTACTACTGTCAGAGTTTCCACTATCTTAATAGTAAAAACCTGTTTACACAGTGATACGGAGCCGTACAAAAACCTCCCTCAGTCAGACTGCTCAGTGACTGCTCTGCTACAGCTGGGACCTCCTGCTGGTGCTGGGGGGGAAGAGACAGTGACATGGAACACTGGTCAGTAGAGGAGGTCAACTGTGACGTATCCCATTCTAACTCTATCAGTCCTCGTACATCACACATTGTATACATGTACATACAGCTAAAGGCCCATTTGCCTCCTGTCCCTGTTATGAATATAGTAGTCATTAGTAAGTCAAGTCAGTTTTATTTATCACGTACACATCACACAGATATAATATGGTGTGAAATGAACAGTGTATATATATTTATAGGTATGAACATTGTGTATAAACTATATGGTACTAGTATGTATATTTCCATGCATACTTCATACTTCATCAGTCTGCTATAAAGGCAAGCCATTTACTGGTTTGTACCGAAACAAAGCCGTTCATGAGGAGATTTCAGCTGCCATGGCAGAGCAAGGTTTTAAACGCTCGTGGCTGCAGTGTCATCAAATCAAGTCCCTAAAAGATAAATACAAATAAATACATAAATAGGAGGCCAAAGACCACAAAAGCAAGAGTGGCAATAGTCGTATTACACACCCCTTCTACAGTTGGTAGGTAAACAAACCCTCGTGAATGCATGCAGGTTGTTTCAAGTGTTAAGCAAGTATGCGTTGTTAGAACAGATATCTCATATGGGTCACTTTTAAAAGTATATGTAAGCAGGCGTTAAAAAAAACAACATATATGGGCCAAAAATAAGATGTGGGCATCAAGACCTGCAGTGTGAATGAGGCCTTAGAAACCGGAGCAGGTCTGAATCACAGGGAAGATCCACAAATGAAAACAGAACCGTCTGGGGGCGCTAGAGACTCAGGGTTTGGACTGGGGTGTGCGGGGGGAGGGCCTGGAGTGCACCAAACCACAGCCAGCAGGAGACGCCACAGAGCTGCTCAAACAGGGCCAGAGGAAAATACCCCCATTCATTGTCAATGGGGGGATTAGAACGGCCATATCTGGATATGGGAAGGCCACAGAGACACAGGGTTTGGACTGGCAGGAAGATCTCAACGAATGCAGCAATACCAAACATGTCCTACTCACACAGAGCCACGGGGCGGAGTCTGTGCTCTCCAAGCACCATTACTAGTTACTACTACAAATTCTTGGAAAACAGACATCTTATTGCAAGCCTGTCTGGCTATATGGCAAACTGTCAGACTCCTACTGTACATTGTGTGCCACGTTTGACCACTAACTCATCTTCCTTCTATCAAATTAATAAATCACAAGATGCAAAATTTAATAAAAGCATGATGTCAAGCAAGACACATTGCAGGGATTCTATCCATTTTCTACACCTCTGACTCTTACAGTATGTGTAAGTTGCCTTCAGCACTAGATTATGCTCTTAGTCACTTGTTTTAGAAAGGAGATGAACTTGTAAGTTCTGGCAAATAGTAGTACACTGCCGTTTCCTTCATTAAATGCAATCATTGAAAGTCCCTTTGGATAAAAGTGTCTGCTAAATGACTAATATAAATTTCATGTAAAAGTTGAGTTCAGCATTGTTGCATCACAGGTGTAGTTAGGCTTTCTAGAGAGGTAGGACCCAGAATGCAGGACGGAGGCAGCAGCACAAGTTCAGGGGTTTTAATCCGAAAGTCAAAACACAAAGAACATGGAGAGCAACTCTAAAAGACCCAATGGACCAACCAGGACAGACGTGAGGGCTTCAGTACACAGAGAGAAGAGTGGAGGAGTGAGGAGCGGGTGGGCCACAAGACGAGACACAGGTGCATTCAATCACCCAAAGAAGGAGCTGGAGGGATTCCAAACAAGACACAGACACAAGGGCAGAGGAACCAGGACTAGGAGACTAGGGAGGACACAGAGGCAGAGGAACCAGGACTAGGAGACTAGGGAGGACACAGAGGCAGAGGAACCATGACTAGGAGACTAGGGAGGACACAGAGGCAGATGATCTACACTAGGAGGCAAAACAACATTGTACCCTGGTGCACAGAGTGAGTACAGGGTTAAGAGCAGGGGGCAAGTATGGGGAAGAGGGTCTGAGAGGGCAAGGATCTGGGGCAGGGATGAGGGTCTGGGGCAAGTGTCTGGGGCAGGGATGAGGGTCTGGGGCAGGGACGAGGCTCAAGCCTGAGTTCACACATTTCTTCAACTACAGTTTCTCTGTGGAAACAAGGAAGTCTGCTTGTAAAGAGAGGGCACTTTGCATAGACAGCACATGCTTCAGTGCTCTGGGAGGGTTTATAGTCCTGTGAGTTTAACACTTCATGACTGAGAGCTGTCCTTCATGACAACAGAGCCCACATCAACCATGACTTTGATCACCGTCTTCATCTGGACTCTTGCTGTCTACATACAAGGTATGCACATCCTATAATCAACACATTTAGTATGAAATGCATTTACATACATCATTTCACTTGATTAATGTTTTCTTGTGTTTAAAAATGTTTTTCACTAATTTCATTCTCCTCTTCCCATCCAGAATGCAGAGGACAGATCACTGTGACTCAGACTCCTGCAGTCAAAGCTGTTCTCCCAGGACAGACAGTCTCTCTGCAGTGTAAAACCAGCAGTAATGTGGGAACTTGCAGCAGTAAGGACTGTCTAGCCTGGTACCTGCAAAATCCTGGAGAAGCTCCTAAACCCCTCATTTACTGGGCTAAAACACTTCAGTCTGGGACTCCATCTAGATTCAGTGGCAGTGGATCTGGGAGTGACTTCAATCTGACCATCAGTGGAGTCCAGGCTGAAGATGCAGGAGTTTACTACTGTCAGAGTGTACACAATGGTCCAGTGTTCACACAGTGATACAGAGCCGTACAAAAACCTCCCTCAGTCAGACTGCTCAGTGACTGCTCTGCTACAGCTGGGACCTCCTGCAGGTGCTGAGGGGGAAGAGACAGTGACATGGAACACTGGTCAGTAGAGGAGGTCAACTGTGACGTGACTAAACCCTCACAATCACTCATATAAAAAGTAACACAATCATTCATATATTCTTGATAATGATGTTTTCACCATTCATCACCATGACAAGATCAGCATCATCATAATCATCATCATCATCAGGGATTCTCATGTAAGTCTTTGAAAACTGTTCAAAAAGTGCATCAATATAGGTGAACAACTAACTCTATTGGAGTGATGCATGGAAACATAAAATGAATGTAGAATAAACAGTTATCATACAATAATAAATCTTTATTGTCCCGTAAACAACAACACAGCAGCATCAAAGTAAAAGACACATGCAGAGTAAATAGTTCCCAACAGCAGAACACATCAACACACTGGGAAACCGCTACAGAGAGAACGATACATTGAGTGAAGGTTCCTACTGCATGTTCTCTAGTCCGGAATCGTAAAAAGGAACAGGTGTTTGAGAGTAATATGAAATTAATTTACTTCTTCATCTGGATCCCCATTGTTGGTCTTTTGGTGTCCATGTAAATCACATGTCCATCTGTCAAGTGATTATTTTAATATGTACTGTTCATAGTTTTAGAGTAATATAATGATTTGTTGATGTATGAAATATAAACCTAGTTGTGAATGTTCTCTCACATATCTTCACATTGTGCATTCATAGTACTGACCTCACTCCAGGTCACTTACATGGAAAACAGCATGAAAATAGCACAACTTCAGTCCTATTATGAATGATTCTATTATACTAGTTAAAGTCCTGACCTTCAGGATCACCCTAGTGTTTCTGTGGAGTGGCAGGAGAGAAGCATGTGAGCTGTTCTCCAGAGAGCAGATGTCATACAGAGAGGATAGTTCTGTTCTGGAGGGTTTGGGAGGGCTGTGCATCACTGTGTGAACGGAGACCCTTCAGTCCTAGTCTCCTGAGTCCTCTCTTTGGACGTTACCAGTTCTTAACGTGAATTAATATCATCTCCAGAGCCCTGATATCTGCCTGATATTGTTGTAATGAAAGACTCAAAGTTGATGGTGAATTTAGGAGCTTGTCCGGGCTTCTGATGGTACCAGGCCAGGTCATCATCGATGCCGCTGCTGGCTTCACATCTGAGGGTGTTAGCCTGTCCAGACTGGGCCTGGACCCCCTCAGACCAGGACCACCACGTGGGCCTTGACCCCCTCAGACCGGGACCACCACCTGGGCCTGGACCCCCTCAGACCAGGACCACCACCTGGGCCTGGACTCCCTCAGACCTGGACCACCTTGATGGCCTCTCTCAGCCCCTGGTGGAAAGCACTCCTCAGCCCCGCGTCGTTCCACCCACTTCTGGCGGCTAGAGTTACGGAACTCAGTGGAGTACCACGGCAGTCCGGTTCCCCTGGTGGAGGGACATCAGCTGTGCCCCGACATCCCGCCTGGCGGTCGGGTGGTCCAAGACCCTCTTGAACTCGGTGAGGAAGGCAGCATAGTCACTGTACAGGTCGGGGCGGGCACTGAGGATGGCCTGGGCCCAATTCAGGTCCAACTGAGGTTGGCGATGAAGGCGACCCGGGCCGCAGGTGAGAAAAACCGTCTGGGCTGATGGGAGAACATTAACTCACACTGCATGAGGAAACCCCGGAACAGGGCCAAGGTCCCGTGGAAGGGGCGGGGACCGGCCAAGCAGGGCTCCTGGGGTGGACCAGCAGGTGGGGCAGCAGGAAGGGCAGCAGCCAGGGGCGGAGCCGGAGGAGCGGGGAGAGTGCAAGAGGCTGTGAGCGCCGACAGGGCCTCGATCACGGTGGTGAGGTCCTGAATCTGTGAAGAACGCCCCTCCTGGAGAGACTCCTGGGCCTGGAGCCGGTCGTTCAGGGACTGGACTGCTCTAGAGGCTCTCGGCAGCGAGAGTTCAGGGGGCGGAGCTTGTGACTGGTCCCCCGTGTCGGCTGAGCCCCGGTCCATGGCCAGATCTTCTGTTATTAGAGCCGGCAGCGAGAGTTGAACTTGGACTTGATTTGATGACACTGCAGCCACGAGCGTTTAAAACCTTGCTCTGCCATGGCAGCTGAAATGTCCTCATGAACGGCTTTGTTTCGGTACAAACCAGTAAATGGCTTGCCTTTATAGCAGACTGATGAAGTATGAAGTATGCATGTAAATATACATACTAGTACCATATAGTTTATACACAATGTTCATACCTATAAATATATATACACTGTTCATTTCACACCATATTATATCTGTGTGATGTGTACATGACAAATAAAACTGACTTGACTTACTAATGACTACTATATTCATAACAGGGACAGGAGGCAAATGGGCCTTTAACTGTATGTACATGTATACAATGTGTGATGTACGAGGACTGATAGAGTTAGAAGGGGATACGTCACAGTTGACCTCCTCTACTGACCAGTGTTCCATGTCACTGTCTCTTCCCCCTCAGCACCTGCAGGAGGTCCCAGCTGTAGCAGAGCAGTCACTGAGCAGTCTGACTGAGGGAGGTTTTTGTACGGCTCTGTATCACTGTGTGAACACATCTTTACTATTAGGATAGTGGAAACTCTGACAGTAGTAAACTCCTGCATCTTCAGCCTGGACTCCACTGATGGTCAGAGTGAAGTCACTATAATCTCCACTGCCACTGAATCTAGATGGAGTCCCAGACTGAACTGTTTTAGCATAGTAAATGAGGAGTTTAGGAGCTTCTCCAGGTCTCTGTTGGTACCAGGCTAGACGGGGAATAGAGCTTCCTGCATCATAGACATTACTGCTGGTTTTACACTGCAGAGAGACTGTCTGTCCTGGGAGAACAACTTTCACTGCAGGAGTCTGAGTCACAGTGATCTGTCCTCTGGATTCTGGGTAAAAGAGAGAATGAAAGGAGGGAGGATAAATCAATTTAAAATCAATTATTTGGGGATTTGAGGAAGCATACATGAATCATGTGAATGGTAATACTGAAGTTGCTAGGTATTGGTTGTGACTAAATGTTAATGTACTTTGACACAGAAAGCTCCTACTGTACCTTGTATGTAGACAGCAAGAGTCCAGATGAAGATGGTGATCAAAGTCATGGTTGATGTGGGTTCTGTTGTCATGAAGGACAGCTCTCAGTCATGAAGTGTTAAACTCACAGGGCTATAAACCCTCCCAGAGCACTGAAGCACATACAGTAGGCTACATGCATCATGCAAATGATAGTTTCAGATCTATTTTAGTTGCTGGCCATATTACCTGGAGAACTCCTTGTTATTAGGTATTCTTGATATAGCACATATGAATCGGTTTATTAGCTCTTAACTTCCAAATATCCAAGTTTTTAAATTCTGGTCATACTGTAGGATGAAAAGCCCAGCTGAATGTCCAGTTAGTTATCAGAGGCAGATACAGTGTTAAAATAACAGATACGTTATCTTTCTAAACACATCAACATTGTTGACAAGGCAGTCTTTATTACCCTGATGAAAACACCATACTATTCTTCCTCATGTGGCCAGGTGTGTTAGAAACAGTCTGTTCACTCATGCTTGGACTCTAAGTTCCTCAAATCAGTCAGTGAACACTTGTGTGAACTAAAGCTGCTGGAACTCTCTGCTAGAGGTGTCTGACCTCTGTGACCTCAGCTCCACCAGTCTGGGATCAGCATCTTTAATAAAGGAATATACCACATGGATCACTATCACAGCTGCTGCTGCTCTCTATCCTATGGACAATATGGAGGAATACAAACACTGGATCTAATGCTGGACACTGGCTGCTCTGTTCTTATGGACTCTGATGAGGAAAACACTTGAGATAGTTCACCACAGTATGGCCTTAAAATACACTAAAGACTGAACTCTGTAGGAAGCAACACCTCACCTGCTGTTGAAGTTGTGCTCAGTACTACAGTGTTCAGTAGTGTAGTGTTCAGTAGTAGTGTTCAGTAGTGTTCAGTAGTATAGTGTGTCTTGGTGGAAGAAGACATCAGCTGTGTGGTCTGGTAGAGCTGCAGCATCACAACACACTGAGTGTCTCTATGAGTTTCCATTTTAACAATTATGATGTTTTTATGTTGATACATATCATGCTGTTTTTTTAAGAATTTAATTTAAAACATTTATTTTGAAACCACAGAGAGAATAATATACTGCACCTTTTTAATATTAGCCGTGAGTTTGAAACATTTCAATTCCACCAACGTGCAGAAAAGCTCTGGTGTAGTCAGTTGTAACAGGAGGGAGGTTTTTGTACAGGCAGTAATAGCGACTGTATCACTGTGGTACACTTTTGGTGGCGGCACCAAACTGGATGTTGGAAGTAAGTGACTAATTTTATTGGTATTTGATCAATTCAACTTTCTGAAAATCTGACACTTCAGAAATGTTTTAGGAAAGATAATTATGCCGTTTTTTGACTTTTTTATTTTTTTATTTAACCATAAAGCAGTACTGGTAGAGCCTCAGAACCTTCTGGAAAATGTATTTGACATCATTAGCATGATTCTACCATTTAAAAGGGTTGTGTTTATAGTTGCTCAGAGTGCTTGTATCAACAGGTCTGACATGTTGTTATTTCATTATGTTTGCAGGAAGTTGATTGAATTCAGCAAATACAAAACTATTGCTTTATTGAAAAGTATTTGTTGGACAGTATTTCTTTGTCTTGTCTTCTACTTGGTAAAAGTAAAATGTAATTGTTATAATTACGTAGAGTTTCTATTCTTTGTATTAATGCTGTTATCTGGCAAATTATTTCATCATCATGTTAGTAGTTTAGGCTGGAGGGACTTCTTTAGAATTGGTTTGAGACTGAATTGACTAGAACCCCCCCATCCCCAAACACCACTATACAATCTGCTGTATATTTTCCGAAACTGATGTGTTGTGTTTGTTTCCAGGTCAGCGTGCCCCCACCCTGACGGTCCTGCCCCCCTCTAGTGAGGAGCTGTCCAGTCAGAGTACAGCCACGCTGATGTGTCTGGCCAACAAGGGCTTCCCCTCAGACTGGACCATCAGCTGGAAAGTGGACGGGAGCAGCAAGAAGAGCCAGGAGGCCAGCGGGGGACTCCTGAACAAGGACGGCCTGTACAGCTGGAGCAGCACCCTGACTCTCACTGCCCAGGAGTGGACCAAGGCGCTGCAGGTGACCTGTGAGGCCCAGCAGAGCTCCCAGTCTCCAGTCACTCACACCCTGAGGAGAGACCAGTGTTCTGAGTAGCCCCAGGCTCACCCCCCCCTGTGGAGAGGGGCTGATTCCTCTGCTCTGACTCTGTTCTGTGCTCAGCCATTCTCTATCTTACTGATGGCTCACATGGAGACTAACAGGGAGCTTTGCTAGAGTCCACGTGTCACTCCACTCTGAAGACTGAGCTTTAATCAGTGCTAGTGTCGATGTCTTCTGCTGTTGGTCACTATTCACTCTGCATGTGTGCTTTGCTTTGATGCCTGTATGTTGTTGTTTAGAACGCAATAAAGATTTGAACCATAAGATAATGTATTTGGTTGGTTTAATGAAAATGTTGATTTGCTGTCACATTATTTTTATACAGTACAATGTTGCTAAATTAGCAGATGATATCCAAACCCAACACAATAGGTTAGCATTAGCATTGCTGATTAGATATAATGACACCACATACTGTACAGTACAGCTAAGGACAGTTTACTACATATAATAAAAGCGCTGGTAATGTATGTTGTACATTTACTCAGACATAATATTACATTTCAGGTGTTGAAATTATTTTTATTTTCTAAGATTAAAAATATATCATGAGTCTTTGTAAGCCCCTATGTTCAGGTGAACATCTGGTGACAGTGCTGGTCTATTCTGGGAGTAGCAGATCCTCCCCACCCTGCCTATGCAAATCTCAGTTTCACTCCCACAGCTCCCAGTCTACCAGTTGAACAGTTTCACTGCCTAAAATACCCTGGACTGGGCCAGATGGGAGAGGGGTACTGTGACTCATCTAACTCATATCTCAGATGAATGGAACACAGAAATATAAGTGGTGACTTCCTCTCACGTCCTCATGTTAGAGAGCTCTGACCAGGGCAATGTCATCTGCTACACAAAACACTAAAGAGTTTAGATCTGGTCGACATAATGAGAGAATGGTAAAGTGCTGAATGTGATTCCAGATATAAGGTCTGACATTGACAGAAGCAGAAAGGTAGTTGGTTATGATAGTAATGATAATCATGATGGCTGGCAATGATGATTGTGTTACTTTTTATCTGAGTGATTGTGAGGGTTTAGTCACGTCACAGTTGACCTCCTCTACTGACCAGTGTTCCATGTCACTGTCTCTTCCCCCTCAGCACCTGCAGAAGGTCCCAGCTGTAGCAGAGTAGTCACTGAGCAGTCTGACTGAGGGAGGTTTTTGTACGGCTCTGTATCACTGTGTGAACACATATTTACTATTAGGATAGTGTAAACTCTGACAGTAGTAAACTCCTGCATCTTCAGCCTGGACTCCACTGATGGTCAGAGTGAAGTCACTCCCAGATCCACTTCCACTGAATCTAGATGTCGTCCCAGTGTGGATCAGGAGTTTGGGTTTTTCTCCAGGTTTCTGTAGGTACCAGGCTAGACACTGGTGTCCCCATGACTGTCCATTGTAACAATCTCCATACACATTACTGCTGGTTTGACACTGCAGAGAGACTGTCTGTCCTGGGAGAACAGCTTTCACTGCAGGAGTCTGATCTGTCCTCTGGACTCTGGGAGGATGATGAGACAATGGAGGGAGGGAGGATTAATAAAAGTAAACAAGAAAACATCCAGTAGTCATGTAGAAGTGAATACTGAAGTTCATTAAAATGTGTAGGTTGTATATCATATAAATGTCATACTGTACCTTGTATGTAGACAGCAAGAGTCCAGATGAAGATGGTGATCAAAGTCATGGTTGATCTGGGTTCTGTTGTCATGAAGGACAGCTCTCAGTCATGAAGTGTTAAACTCACAGGGCTATAAACCCTCCCAGAGCACTGAAGCACATACCTGCATCATGCAAATTAGAGTTTCAGGTCTATTTCAGCTGCTGGGGATATTCCCTGCAGAACTACTCACTATCCTTGCTGTATTCTATTAATATTATCTAAGTATCCTTGATGTATTTAAAAATAAGAATGTGCTTTAGCTTTCATAACACAAGTTTCCATGTAGAACTATCAACTATCCCTTTTCATTACATGCTTGAGAGGGAGGATCGTTGTAGTACTTCTTGAACAGATTAGTTTTGAGCCTATGACGAAAGATGGGAAGTGACTCTGCTGTCCTGACGTCAGTGGGCAGTTCGTTCCACCACTGCGGGGGCAGGACAGAGAAGAGCCGTGACCGTGTCGATCACTACAGGGGCCCCAGAGTGACGAGGCAACCAGTCGCCCTGAGGTAGCAGAGCGTCGCGGTCGGGAGGGGGTGTAGGGTTTGACCATGACCTGGAGGTAGGAGGGGGCTGTTCCTTTCATTGCCCTGTAGGCTTGTACCCGAGTTTTAAACTGGATGCGCGCTGCTACAGAGAGCCATTGTAGGGAACGGAGAAGGGAAGTTGTGTGGGAGAACTTGGGGTGGTTGAACACCAGGCGAGCAGGAGCTTTCTGGACAAGTTCCAGGGTTTAATGGCTGACGTTGGGGCCCCAGCAAGGAGGGAGTTGCAGTAGTCCAGGCGGGAGATGACAGGATGAGCACCTGGATGCCTGGATGAGCACCTGCGCCCTTTTATCAGTGAGGAAAGGGCAAATCCTCCTGATGTTGTAGAGCAGGAATCTGCAGGAGCGTGTGACGGATGTAATGTGCAGAGAGCAACAGTTGGTCGTCCACGGTCACACCCAGGATTATCGCAGTCCTAGTTGGCGTCACCACTGTGTCTTCAATGGTCACTGTGGCCAGTGTCTTACTGGTCAGAGTCAGTACCTCAGTCTGTGTGTGGGCTCAATGTGATGCTATTGCTGACTGTAAATAGCTTATAACAGGGGTACTCAAATACAAATCCTAAGGGGCCACCCCCACCCCCCCCCCCCCCCCAATAATACAAAGGTCCGTCTTTTAAGAAAACAATTATAATACAAATCACCAACCCCCCCAACCAGTTCACTCACACACTGTCTCGTCACCGCCCTCAGCTCTGTTACAGCCCGCCTTTTGCACCGCCCCGAGCCTACAAGTCCACTTAGTCAGTAATATAAGCCCAGCCTACCTTGGTCACGGGCACGTCGCTTGAACAGGCGAGGAGGTGGAAAGTTTAGCCGGTCCGTCCATTGTCCTATTAAAATGTACGTGTCGTGTCCAACCCTGTGGGTACCGCGTCCCGTCCAGCAGTGGAGTTCATCCAGCGATCGATGGGGATTAACGTTAACCGCAGTGGATTATAAAAGCGCAGCGGCTGGAATGTTCGCGGTTAAGCAGCAACCCAAACCTTCCCCAAATACAAAGAGTTGCCGTGTAGGTGACTAGGCTACTACGACAACTGAAGAAACCAGGCCAGGTCACGCCTGGCTTATGTGTGTTGGCTGGCTTGTTTCTGTGCGGGACTGGTAGGACGGTAATGTCCGATAAATAAAGATGGGTCTTGTCACCTGGACACATCAGTTCCAATGCTTCCAATGCTAATCCAGCACAATGAGAGCGGGATAGCCAGTAAGCTCATGGGCTCACAACAACTAGCAGCAGCTTCCATAACATTAATGGTAGCGGTCAGTGGCTAAAGCAGTTACACTGATGATTCCTGTAATGTTAGCTATTTTGCTGCAATGGGTTCAACTTTTGTTTCTGGATAAAGGTTATGACTTGCTGTTTTGCACTTCCCTTTAGGTGGTGAATAAGTAGACCCAGGACACAGTGGGTTATTTGGACATCTACTAGGATCTTGATATTATATTGATATGAAGATATGAAAGTAAAGTATTTGCCCTTAGAAGTAAATTGTAATTAAAATGGTTCTTAGCTAAGTAACCTAAGTGTAGGCAGACTTGAAAGGTCAATTGTAATAATATCATGAATGAACAATTGTAAACATAGTACTCTACAGAATAGGTAATACGCAAGTCTTGATTTAAACTTTTCCTAAATGCTTTATTAAACATACAGACATGCACATTAAAACTAGCCATAAGTTGCTATTTTGCATGTGCTCTCAGGACATGTTGTGGTTGTGACCATCTTTGTAAAGAAGAGAGGCATGTAATGCACATGTATACAGTAGTACAGAGTCAGTTGTCTATTGTATAGAGGTGTTCAATTGCTCAAGTGTTTTCTGGTGTTGGTTCAAGTGTTCGAGTGTACAGTGATGCATAGTCAGTTGTCTATTGTATAGACAAGGTGTCAAGTGTTCACTTGTTGGTCCAGGGGGTGGCATGTGTGCCATTGTTATAATTAGAGTGATGGCCTATGTATAGTACAACCAGAGTACTATAAACAACTGACTCTGCACCACTGTACACTCGATCCAACACCTGACAACACTTGAGCAATTGAACACCTCGTCTATACAATAGACAACTGACTCTGCACTACTGTACACTATCACTTGAATCAACACCTGACAATACTTGAGCAATTGAACACCTTGTCTATACAATAGAGAACTTACTCTGCAATACTGTACAGTATACAGTACTTGACATGTTATGTAATTGCACTGCCTGTATCATGGACACAGTCACAGCCATCCATGATCAGATACTGCTGTCTGGCCATGTCCAGTCCAGGTGGGGCTTGCACCTGAAAACCATCTTTGGGGGGGCTGGACATCAGCGTTGCACAGCAGCCAACACCTGACTGATGTTGCATCACAGTGTTCTCTGGCCTCAACCACACCAGGCATCCCAGCATCAAAGCTGCAACTGAACAGAAGGGAGATAGTGCATTAAAATAGTGCATTAAAATATTGGCCACAAATAAAATACAACCATACCATGTCCATAAAATGGAATCGCTAATACATGACAATGATAATTACCTGAAGTGCTGGTAACTAAATGTTTGGGAGCTTTTTGAAATAGCTACTCAGATGCTGGTGCCAGTTGTAGCTTTCAACAAGCACTGTGCCGACCTCAAGTCCGACAAGCTGTGGGATGTTGACTTTCTTCACAGGAGCGCTGTCTCTCACCACCCCAGCAATGTCAGTAAAAGTCTCCACTCTGGTCTTCCTATAGTGCTGCTTGATCAAGCCAAAGCACCAGTCAGGGGCAAACTTGGTGTGGCCTGCAATCAGGAAGTGTAGGTCCAGCTTCAGGTGAAGCTTGTGCATGGTCTGCCAAGCACAGTACCACAGCACAACGTTGTTCTTGTTTTGTCCACTACAGTTGTCACAATGAAGGTCCACATGTGTTTCTCCAACTTAATAGTTGTTGAAGAAACTTAGTTGATGACATTGCTGCTCTTGACGCCATCCCTTTGTCGATCAGGTAGTTCACTTTCTTTTATGGTACCTAAACAGAAAAAAACTCAATTAATGAACAAAAATACTGATCAGAAGCCATATTACAAGAAATTCCTAACTTGCAGATCCCATCATAATTGGAGGTTATGGTTTACGATTTGCTTAATACCTACTGGAGAAAAACATCCTCTCTTAATCCCTTCACTTTAAACTTAAGACATAATTACATACATGCAGGGGTCAACATTAACTTTTTAGCTCACCAGCCAAATGTCTGGTAGCTGAAAAATTGTACCCGCCAAACCTTTTTTTCCCCAGCCAAAAATAACATTTATATGAAGCCTGTTTTGTGTCGCGTAGACATACAGTACATTTAAGCTGCATAATAACATGATATGGTGGTGAATAAAAACAGTTGTCAGAGCAGATTCCTGGTGCTACAGCACAGGTGGTGTTGTAGTCCTATCCCAGGGCTGTACATTAACTTTTTTAGCACATAGCACTGGTGCTACAGGGGTTGATAGTTCTGTAGCACTGAGCCAGAAAGTTGTAGCACAGGTATAAAATGTCCATTATCACCTCTACTGAACACAAGTTATGCAGTTCATCACTTAAAACCACCTGGAAAGGGATGTTACTGTACGTATACAATATGAAATAATAACAAATGTTTGCAGACAAGCATCTTTAGGTTTTCCCGGCTTTTGATTTTGCGGTGTCTTCATGATTTGGGTTATCTTCTTTTTCATTGATAATTTCAACATATTTTTCCTTTGCTCGTTTGTTTGGGTTTTTCTCTATGATCTGAACAAGGAACCAGTGTTTCCTGTGGAATTGATGTCTTGGTGTGGTGGTGCCAAGCTGAAGACAGCTAAAATAGGAGGA
Organism: Borostomias antarcticus; assembly: GCF_949987555.1. NCBI lineage: Eukaryota > Metazoa > Chordata > Actinopteri > Stomiiformes > Stomiidae > Borostomias > Borostomias antarcticus. The sequence goes on along the minus strand of NC_140245.1, from coordinate 15,898,865 downwards.
TTTCAATACCAAAGCGGGGGTCTGGGCGTCCTTCCCCCCAAAAGTTTCAGAGACCTAGTTTCTGGTATTCTGGTGACTTTTAAAGAATGAAAATAACAAAATCGTGAGACATATATAATTGAAAAGTATACTGAAACAGCATGTTTAGCCTACATTAAATATGCTTTCTTTAATTTTGAGTTATGGGGTGAGAATAATAGATAACTTTTTTTTATTAAATAAAACATTCTATGTTTGATGCCCATTGATGCTTAACTGCATACTCATTCCTTCTAAATCATCACTCTTTCTAATCTCTCATCCTGCCCTGTCCCCTTCCTTCTCCTCTCTCTTCTCCTGCTCTCCTCTCAACAACCTCTATCCTCTCCTCTCACCTGTCCCTCCACTCTGTGCTTGTCCTGTCTTCTCCTACCAAAATCACTGCCTTTTTTACATAGCTTACATAAATAATAGGCTAGATTAGGCTACGCTTAACTGATATTTCGTTGCATTTGCTGTTGCTTTAACTGGCACTTTTAGGTGGCTGGAGGAACATTAACGCAAGCTACTTTTCAGCCAGCCAAAAAGACGGTCGCTCAATCAGTCAGTCAGGGCAGCGCCTCTGATTCGCATGTTGTAGGTACTCGCGCTTATGGTGTAGGCAGTCTCCTTGACAAATTATGCTTGCTAACGTTAGCTAGCTATCATTGGGCTTCATTTCCTGAACTTAGCTTTAGCTTAGCGTGCAGCCAGGTTATGGGTTACTGTTTATTTCAGATATTACCCTACATTTCAACTAGCCCTTCTCAGTCCCGTTGTCGCTCATGCCAGACAACAGTCTGGCCTAGTTAGGAGAGGCGCTCATATTTACAAGTGTCAGATAAACATGAAACTTCACTTACCTCAGCAAAATGGTCTTTTTTAACAAATGCTTGGTTTTGAAGCCTTGGCGCTACCAATAAATAACTTATTTAGACGCGTTCTGTCCGAGTGAAATTATTTTTCTGAGGTAGTCTTCTTCTATGGTGGTGGCAATGCTTTGAAGCTTCAACCCAGCATTTGTTAAAATAGACCCTTGCTTAGGTAAGTGAAGTTTCATGTTTATCTGACACTTGTAGACTAAATATGAGCGCCTCTCCTAACTAGGCCGACACCAATTTATTTTGAAGGAAAAGTGAATGCACCAGCAAACGACTGTTGACAACGGGACTGAGAAGGGCTACATTTCAACCAGACATTCCAGTGAAACCAGATAGTCAAAATAACTTACCTGATATAAAATGGGCACCGCAAACGCAGGCATTTCTGATTTCCTCAGTCCAGTCCGTACGCTTAATAATGGAGATTTCGTCTGTCTTCCTCTGCTACGGTTTCAAGAATGCGCGCATAGGCTACTTGTGCTGACTATAGGCTGTTAAAGGGTCTATAACTAACAGATATGACCCACGCTCGTTACATAACTTCTACAACATCCAGTGACAAAATATGTCATGGTACCTTGGTATGTCCACACCAAGGATCGAACTCACAATCTTCTACAACATCCAGTGACAAAATATGTCATGGTACCTTGGTATGTCCACACCAAAAATCATCTCAGAACCTTCGCCGTGATAGGCAGCACACTATCCACTCGGCCACAACTGACCTGGGAAATATGTGGAGTCTTTTGGTTTTTATGTTCTGGGACTACTGCCTCTTGTGGTAGCAGCCATGGAATTGCAGGTCAACAACACGACGCAAGACGCAAGAAGCACGGACAAAAAGGATTCCCTCTCCTTGGTGTGTCGGCTTACAGCCAACACACAAAAAATACAGGTCCAGGTGCTGATGGGACTGAGGATACTAACCACAGGCCTGATAGTCTTTCCTGCATCATGTTTGTTTTTCCCTCCTAAAGTGTGCCAATTCCCCAGAGACACAGTCAGGTGCTGGTGGGACTGAGGATGCTAATGACACTGATCTGTGACTCTGCTCTTTCCCACACTCTGCCCATTGAGAGAGCTTCCACTGAACAATAGAAGTGTGCCTTGTTAAATGATAATTCATCCCCACACAAGCAGTTCCCAACGAGCCCGTCTGGGTAAACCTCATCATGTACATAGTTTTGTTTGGCTACAAATAAATACTCAGTGTTACGTATTGTGTCTGTCCTGTGCTTTGTTACTGTTCATGTTTGTCTCCCCCAGGTGTCTGTCCATGCTGTGTGCACCCTCCCTTGTCATTCGTCCTGTCAATCATTGTCTCCTGCCATCCTCCTGGCTGCCACTGCTACCACCTGGCTGCCATCAGCAATCAACTCCCCAATCATCTCCTGCCCAATCAGCAGGCGGCCTTCCCCCTATATATGTGTGTCTGTGTTCCCTGTTTGTTAGAGGGAGACAGAGGGGTATGTTGTATGTGATTGTGATGTTGATTGACCTTAGTTTTCTTATAGCCTACTGTTTGTGTACTTCTGTTTGACAACCTACCTACCTTAGTTCTAGTTGTGTTTGGGTTTACTGTGCATTTGTTATCTCCCCTTGTGTTCTTCCGCTCCTGGGAGAAGGGCTTTAGGTAAGATACCCTGGGGTATACATTTTCACCACGTAGGTAACCCTCTGTTAAACACACTAGGTAAGAGTGAGCGGCTGCCACGTCTTTTTGTAGCAGGTAGGTAAGGTTCCGGTTTAGGTTTAGATAGACAGCTAGTTAGGGCCTCTAGTTCTGTTTTCAGTTAGATATTGTTAGGGTCTATAGGGTAGAGGTGTAGGGAAGGTAGGGCCGTGCTTCTTAGTGGCACCGTTCACAGTTCTTCTCCCTAGGTCCCTTATCTCCTGCCCTCTGTTAATTAATTTATTTCCCCCTTTGTGGTTTTGTTGTCTTGTGGATTTTCTGTTCATTGTCATTTGTTGTGGGTGGTAATAAATCATTTTTTAGTGATGAATGTTATCTGGTTTTCCCTGCCTGGTTCCATACAGCACTCCATCACCTAGTACTGTCTTGTTACATTGGCCCGGTGGGTCTAGACACAGGCTGTTGCGTTCCCCTCTCCCCCCTAGTTATTACACCTTTACACTTTTATTATTACATCTGAGTAGGGGACGTAACATAATGGGGGCTCATCCGGGATATCTTATCCTGTGAGCTTGTGTATAGTCGTACTGTTGGTAAGTGGTTTTGGTGGTGTGGTGCTTAGTGAGTTCTTTCATTGCCATGGCTGAGTCCATAGTGCAGCAGTTTATTGATGGTCCTTCAGAGGCTCTGTTGGATGTGTGCTGCATAGTTGACTTACAGGCCATAGCTGAACACTTTTCTATTTCTGTGCCTAAGGGGTTGGTGAAGGTGGAGTTGAGGCAGCTTGTAGGAGAAGGGCTGGTGACTGCAGGTGTGCTCTTGTCTGCACCTGTGTTGGTCCTTCCTGCTCCTGGCCTTGCTTTGGGGGAGGATACACGGTTTTCCCCTGAGAGAGTGTTCATGCAGGATGACACTGAAACTAAGGCGGAGGCCGACGTTCAGGTGCCGCCTGCAGTGCCGCGCACTCTTCCCAGGTTTGATCCAGGTTTCTCTCCTGAGTCAGGTGACAGTTCTCGGCTGCGGCTCCGTTTGGCTCGTCTGGAGCTGGAGAATCGTGAGAGGGAGCGGAGTAGACAGGCCGAGTATGACCATAAACTGCAGGTTCGGAGGATTGAACTCGATGCTGAGATCCAGATAAGGCGTCTTGAGATGGAAGAGAAGCTTGCTCTCTCGCGCGCTAAACCGCAGTATAGCCCCATGTCTCCTGTTGCAGACTCCCTTACATCACCAGCCCAACCAAAGGAACGGTTTAATGTGAGTAAGAACATTTCTTTAGTCCCACTCTTTCGAGAGGCTGAAGTAGACTCCTATTTTGGTGTGTTTGAGCGAATAGCAGCTGCTTTGAAATGGCCAGAAGATATGTGGGCACTGCTGTTACAGTGCAAACTCTGTGGTAAAGCTCAGGAGGTGGTCGCTGCTTTGTCTCTAGAAGACGGTCTTCAGTATGACAAGGTTAAGGCGGCAGTGCTGCGTGCCTATGAACTAGTCCCTGAAGCCTACAGGCAGAAGTTCCGGCAGTATAAGAAGAGAGATAGCCAAACCTTTGTCAAATTCGCCCGTGTGAAAGAGCACTTGTTTGATAGGTGGCTGCAGGCTAGTAAAGTCACTGATTTTAACTCTCTGGGAACTCAATCTCATTGAGGAGTTCAAGAATAGTGTGCCAGAAAAGTTTGTGGTGTACTGTAATGAGCAGAAAGTAACTACTTTATCCCAGGCGGCGGTGCTCGCTGACGAGTTCGCCCTAACCCACAAAACAGCGTTCACGACACCCCGTGTAGAGACACGTAGGGTTGCCCCGCCTGCCCCAAACACTGGCCACTCCTCTGCTCCTCCTGGTCCCAAAGAGACTCGTGAGTGTTTCTACTGTCACAAGAAAGGGCATCTGATACAAGACTGTAGGCAGCGGATACAGGGGACTAATCAGTCTTCTCCCTCCTCTAACCCCCGTAAACCTGTAGGGTTGATTAGGACCATGCCTGCTGCTGGAACACCACAGTGCGCTCTGAGTCACCTGATCCGAGCTATGCACCCTTCATATTCACTGGTTCGGTGTCATTGAACGACAGCTCTGAAGTGGTGCCCATTCGTATACTGCGCGACACAGGTGCTGCGCAGTCTGTAATTTTAGCGGATGTGTTGCCCTGGTCAGATGTGTCCTCATGTGGGTACAGTGTACTGTTACAAGGGATAGAAATGGGACATGTTCCAGTGCCTTTACACCACGTTTGCTTGCACTCCAAACTGGTCAGTGGTCACTTTAAAGTTGCTCTACAATCCTCTCTCCCTGTGAAAGGAGTCACGTTAATCATGGGTGATATCGCCGGTGGGTGTTACCTGTGCTGGAAGTGTTTGCTCCTCCTGACAAGCCAGTTTCTCAGTTTGGGAAAGGAATTCCCTGCTGCGTTTCCAGCCTGTGTGGTCACCCGTGCCCAGGCCCGGAGGGTGGGCGAAGAGGTTTGTGACTTAGAGGACAGTGTTTGGTCACTTATTCAGTGCAGATGATGTGTCACCCCCCCGTCTTGTTAAAGAACGAGGCCCAGACAAGCATATACAATCAGAACCCAGTGATTTATTGCTTCCTGTTACCAGTGATACATTGAGAAATGCTCAGAAGCAGGATGCTAGTTTAGCTCTGTTTTTTGTCTGTTGTGAGCTCAGAGCAAGCTGCTAAGCCGACTGTAGCTTACATGGTAGAGGATGGACTCCTCGTACGCAAATGGATGCCTAAGAAGGGAACCGACAGCGGTTGGAGTTCTGTGCGGCAAATTGTTGTCCCGAAGCCGTTTCGCGCACAAGTATTGGCGTTAGCGCATGACAGTCCCTGGTCCGGTCATTTGGGTGTCACAAAAACATATGACCGTATTTTGAGGCATTTCTTTTGGCCGGCCTTGAAACAAGATGTAGCTGCACATTGCAAAACCTGTCATACCTGTCAGGTCGTAGGTAAGCCTAACCAGGTTCTCTCTCCAGCTCCTCTCTATCCAATTCCCGTGATGGGGGAGCCGTTCGAGCGGGTCATTGTCGATTGTGTGGGTCCCCTTCCTCGCACCAAATCAGGTAACCAGTTTCTGATAACCATCATGTGTGCTGCTACCCGCTACCCAGAGGCCATACCAGTCCATAAAATAACCTCTAAGGTTGTTATAGCCGCCCTGACCAAATTCTTTGCCACATTTGGTCTCCCGAAAGTCATCCAAACAGACCAAGGATCTAACTTTCTGTCCAAGTTGTTCACTCAGGTCCTTAAGACCCTCAACATCACGCACAGTGTCCAGTGCGTACCACCCCCAGAGTCAGGGAGCCTTGGAGAGGTGGCATCAGACGCTCAAGGCTATGCTGCGCAAGTACTGTTTTGACACTAGCAAGGATTGGGATGAAGGGATCCCATTTGTGTTATTTGGTGTCCGTGAAACAGTGCAGGAATCCCTTAAATTCAGTCCCGCAGACTTAGTCTTTGGCCATACTGTGCGTGGGCCGTTGAAGGTGCTGAAGGATCAGATGATGTCCACAGATCCTGGTCCCCAAAGTGTTTTGGATAATGTCAGACAAGTTAGGGGGTGACTACATGAGGCGTGTGCCTTAGCAAGAGAAGCATTGTCTTCCTCTCAGATCAAGATGAAGTCTCATTTTGACAAAACTGCTATCCAGCGGTCTCTCCAACCAGGAGATAAAGTATTAGTGTTGTTGCCTGTTCCTGGTTCCGCACTGTCAGCTCGTTTTAGTGGTCCTTATGTCGTTGACAGACAACTCAGTGAGACTGACTGTGATACAGACCCCTGACAGGAGACGTCAGTCCCGCGTGTCATATAAACATGCTCAAGTTGTATCACGCCAGAGAAAGTGAAAGTGAGCTCCATGAGGTTGCCAGTGTTCCGGTTTTAAATGTCACAGCTCTCAGTGATGCTGTTGATGCAGATGGTTTTATCCTGCGCAACCTGCCACAGCAGTGTGCTAGGCTAAGCAACTCGGAAATGTTGGGCTCTCTCCGTGAGCATTTGACACATTTAACCCCACAGCAGCAGGATGACATAGTGAATGTGGTCGAGTCTTTTCCCTGTCTGTTCTCCGATGTTCCCTCGTGCACGTCTGTTTTGACGCATGATATTGAGGTCCGTGATGCGCTCCCGATTAAGCAACATGCATACAGGGTTAATCAGGCCAAACGAAAAGTCATGCAACAGGAGGTTGCTTATTTGTTGGAACATGGTTTAGCCGTTCCCAGTACAAGTCCGTGGAGTTCTCCCTGTCTTCTGATTCCCAAACCAGATGGTACAAGCAGGTTCTGCACAGATTATCGTAAGGTGAATGCCGTTACCACCCCCGACTCTTTTCCCTTACCCCGCATAGATGACTGTGTAGATACTATTGGTAATGCCACCTTTGTCAGTAAACTTGATATGCTAAAGGGTTATTGGCAGGTCCCATTAACAGCTCGGGCTTCAGAGATATCAGCCTTTGTCACTCCAGATAACTTCCTCCAGTATACAGTGATGGCGTTTGGCATGTGTAACGCCCCAGCCACTTTCCAGCGCCTGGTTAACACAGTCTTGGTTGGTGTGCCTAACTGCACAGCCTATTTAGATGACCTGGTCATACTCTGCCAACTGGGCAGATCATCTGAATTCCTTGCAAGTAGTGTTCCAACGGTTGGCCGACGCCCACTTAACTGTCAACTTGGCCAAGTGCGAGTTTGGTGAGGCCACAGTTACCTACAGTTACCTATCTCGGGAAGGAGGTAGGACATGGTCAGGTGTGCCCGGTATCGGCAAAAGTCTCTGCCATCGCTGACTTCCCAGCCCCTGCTACTCGCAGACAACTGCGCAGGTTTTTAGGGATGGCTGGCTACTATAGAGGATTCTGTCGTAACTTTGCTACAGTTGCAGCTCCTCTCCCTGGGTTGCTCTGTCCATCTGTGTTCTATCGGTGGTCTGCTGAGTGTCAAGCTGCATTCGAGTCAGTTAAAGCGTTACTGTGTAGCTCTCCTGTTCTATCTGCCCCAGATTTCAACAAAGCATTTAAGCTGGAGGTGGATGCGAGTGCTGTAGGTGCGGGTGCTGTACTCATACAGGAAGACGCAGACGGAGTTGATCATCCCGTCTGCTATTTCTCACGTAAGTTCACCAAAGCCCAATCCAGATACTCAACCATCGAGCAGGAGACGTTAGCATTATTGTTAGCTTTACAGTACTTTGAGGTGTACCTTGGGTCCAGCCCATATCAGATGAAGTTTTCACAGACCATAACCCGTTGGTATTCTTAAACCGCATGTATAACCATAACCAGCGCCTCATGCGGTGGGCGTTACTGGTTCAGGGTGTTCCATTGGTGGTGCGCCACAAAAAGGGGTCCGAGAATGTCGATGCCCTCTCTCGGGTCCACTGCTAAAATGAGTCCATGAGGTAATAGGCTATTTTTGGTGCTTTGTTTTTGAAGCAGTTTTTTTGTTAGTATAGCACATGACTGGGCATTTTGCCAGGGCCTTTGTTGTTTTTTTTGCTATGGCCAAACAAGGTTATACAGTACTTTGAGTTCATTGAGATTTGTCTTGAAAGCATTGCCACAAACCCACGGGTTTGTTCTTTAAGGGTGGGGGTGTTACGTATTGTCTGTCCTGTGCTTTGTTACTGTTCATGTTTGTCTCCCCCAGGTGTCTGTCCATGCTGTGTGCACCCTCCCTTGTCATTCGTCCTGTCAATCATTGTCTCCTGCCATCCTCCTGGCTGCCACTGCTACCACCTGGCTGCCATCAGCAATCAACTCCCCAATCATCTCCTGCCCAATCAGCAGGCGGCCTTCCCCCTATATATGTGTGTCTGTGTTCCCTGTTTGTTAGAGGGAGACAGAGGGGTATGTTGTATGTGATTGTGATGTTGATTGACCTTAGTTTTCTTATAGCCTACTGTTTGTGTACTTCTGTTTGACAACCTACCTACCTTAGTTCTAGTTGTGTTTGGGTTTACTGTGCATTTGTTATCTCCCCTTGTGTTCTTCCGCTCCTGGGAGAAGGGCTTTAGGTAAGATACCCTGGGGTATACATTTTCACCACGTAGGTAACCCTCTGTTAAACACACTAGGTAAGAGTGAGCGGCTGCCACGTCTTTTTGTAGCAGGTAGGTAAGGTTCCGGTTTAGGTTTAGATAGACAGCTAGTTAGGGCCTCTAGTTCTGTTTTCAGTTAGATATTGTTAGGGTCTATAGGGTAGAGGTGTAGGGAAGGTAGGGCCGTGCTTCTTAGTGGCACCGTTCACAGTCCTTCTCCCTAGGTCCCTTATCTCCTGCCCTCTGTTAATTCATTTATTTCCCCCTTTGTGGTTTTGTTGTCTTGTGGATTTTCTGTTCATTGTCATTTGTTGTGGGCGGTAATAAATCATTTTTTAGTGACGAATGTTATCTTTGGTTTTCCCTGCCTGGTTCCATACAGCACTCCATCACCTAGTACTGTCTTGTTACATCGGCCCGGTGGGTCTAGACACAGGCTGTTGCGTTCCCCTCTCCCCCCTAGTTATTACACCTTTACACCTTTATTATTACATCTGAGTAGGGGACGTAACACTCAGTATTAAAATAATTTAGCTCAAGCTGTTTGTTTGAACACGTTTAGTGAAAATCTTCATCAAACCATTAGTGTACTGTATTGAAGGGTCAGAGCAGAATTATCTTGCAAGTAACAGACTTCCTTGGGGCTATAGCAGAATATATTTTACTTTGAGTTGCTCTTAACTCAGCAATTAATTGTGAAAAACGGTTTAGTTTTGCCTAGTTGATCCATCCTGATTATTTTCATAGTCCTGTTTAACAGAGAAGCAGTTTCATTCTTTTCAGCTATAATCTGGTTGGAACATAGGTCAAGTAAACATGATAGAAATTATAATTAGATTGTGATTCTTGCACTTTGCTTCAGCACTAGATTATGCTCTTAGTCACTTGTTTGTTTTAGAAAGAAGATGCACTTGTGAGTTCTGGCAAGTAGTAGTACATTGGCTCTTCCTACGTTAAATGCAATTATTGTTAGTCGCTTTGGATAAAAGCGTCTGCTAAATGACTAATGTAATGTAATAACTGGTATCACACTAATCTTAGACATGAATACAGTTTGAAGCACCTCAAAATGATTTTTGTGTATTTTGAATAAATGTATCGGATTATTGAAAATATACTTTGTGACATATTAGATGGCCAGAGCCCTCCCTCCCTGTCCTCTGACCCCCAGGGTAGGGGTCTTCATCTATTGTCCCACAGGGTGTCTGTGAGGGAGTTCTCCTTGGTTTCCCACACTGTCCATTCATGACGTTCAGTGAGGGAACAATAGAAGTGTGTCTTACTGCAGTTCACATTAACTATGGCGTGTGACCTCATTATTGAGGAGGGAAAAAGTAGCTTTAAACATTTTTGAACAAAATTACTATTTAAAATCAGCAAATTCCTGAAATTGTTTAAATGACATCCTTCAGATCCAAATCATAGGATAAAATATCTAAAACTTGTCAAACAGTGATTAACTAAAAACCATTGTAAAAGAGGAGATTCCTTCACTTAATATGCATTTTGTGATCTCACTGGCTATATCTAACAGTATGAAATATGCATCAATATAAATCAATATGGATACCTTGCATTATATAAATATGCAATTATGTCATGTAATATTATAAAGATTGCAATCCTTGTTTCTTGATTTGAGTGGAGAAACACCTACGTAGATAATTACCTGATTAGTTCATCTACCGTATCAACAATAACATCTTGATTAGACACTTCACTACAGTGATGATGAGCCTAATAATGCAAAAGACCAGAGAAATGCATTTAATTGCTTTTGTTTATTCAACCTGACTCAGAGTCTCATTGTTTTGGATTTAAAAACCTCAAATTGAGGCAGGTAGGATGATGAAACATCATCACAACAGAACTTGGACACATCTCCAAGACACATGGTACTCTAACAGAGTAGAAGATAGACATTGAACAACTGTCTTTATAAAAGACACATGATACTCTAACAGAGTAGAGGAAAGACATTGAACAACTGTCTTTATAAAAGACACATGATACTCTAACAGAGTAGAGGATAGGCATTGAACAACTGTCTTTATAAAAGACACATGGTACTCTAACAGAGTAGAGGAAAGACATTGAACAACTGTCTTCATAAAAGACACATGGCACAACAGAGTAGAGGATAGACATTGAACAAAAAGACACATGATACTTTAACAGAGTAGAGGAAAGACATTGAACAACTGTCTTCATAAAAGACACATGATACTCTAACAGAGTAGAGGAAAGACATTGAAAGGCATGTCTTTATAAAAGACACATGGATCTGTTTCACATAAACAGGAGTTTTACAGAGAAAATAGTTTTCTCTTTCCAGCACACATATCAAAAAATTATGCAAAATATTTCCTTATCATAACAATCCTGTGATCTTAAAACAGATCAATTGATAATAATCACAGAGTAATAGTAAAGGGATGCCCAGTTTGGGTGGATAATCCTCATGGAGGAACAGTGATGCTACTATACAGCTCAAGCCTACATTAGAACATCAACTGCATGATGCAAACTTCTCAGAAGATAATCACTCTAATCTCAGTATTACATCCACCATGGAGCATTAACATATCAATAATGACATTTTAGATTAGATAAAATAATATGATATAAATCAAGGTGTTGACCTTAGAACAGATCAGTCAAAGGAAATCTCAGAGAGATTGGTGTATGAATGCCCATTTTGATCATATTGATCATTGATTCAACACAGAAACAAAACATGAATCATTGAACATGCTTATTATATCCGTTCTCTGCTATCTTAACACTCAGGAAGTGTAGTATTCAATAAATGTAATATATTTCCTAAAAAAGTATAGTTTCAATAATGGCATTATTAAGCTTCTGAAGAAGAACAATTTCTTCAAATTTGAAGAGTTTTGTCCTTGGCTTGAAGTTCAGCTCTGACCAACATGGTCATATGGGTTTGTCTGGATGTGGAGCTCCAGTCTGTAGTTCTCTACCAGGGCCTCCAGAGGGCGCTGTTGGCTGGACTCTTCTCTTTACTGATGCTGTGCTGGGCTGTGGAGCTCAGCTGAGGCATGTCACTGTCCCTCCTGTTCTTATCAGAGGATGACTGCATGCTCTGGAAGTGTCTCAGCAGTCTTCTCTGGGACTCTGTCTTCACATCCTCCTTGGACAGGAAGTGCACCATCTCTTGGAAGCACCTGGAGTATCCCTGATTGGCAGCTGCTGAGCAGGAGGAGGAGCTGATTGGCTGCAGGCGTCTCAGGAAGCAAACTGTCATCTCCAGGATGTCGGCTTTCTCCAGCTTGGAGTCAGGCTGCTGGTTGTGGAGCTCTGGACCCAGGAGAGACTTGAGCTGCTCAATGCTGCTGTTGATACGATCTCTGCGTAACTTCTCAACCAGTGGCTTTCTTAGCTGCAGAAAGAGAAGAGGAAAACATGAATAACCTAATTCTGAAGAGGAACATTGATGAAGATAATAATGATTTAACATTCAAAGTTTAAATATCCGGTGGGTCTTCAATGTACCTTGTTGGTGAGAGTCAGGTGCTCCTCAGAGTAGGTTCTTGCTGAAGTGATTGTAGGAGCCATGGCTGGATCTCTGTGCTGTAGAGGTCTCTGTGTAGAGTGAATGTGATTTCTAGTGGCTTCATCCCTCCTATATATAGTCCCACATCTCCATGTGAATGTGTGGGTCTTGGGCTGGTTGGAGTTTCTCACAGTCTGTAGCCAATGGGAGAGCTGGGAGGACAATGGGGAATGTGGAGCTGCCACATGCTCAGTGTTCTTATTGCTGGGGGACAATGGTCACGTCTCAGGGGAACAGGTGGAGGGCTGAGGGCTGATGGAGAGAGACTCCTAAGTGCTGTGTGAATCTGGGAAAGTGGTGACCCTGTAAATAGAGCAGATATGCAGCCTGATGGTCAGATCAATGACTGACAGAGCACACGCTCATCATTTACACACACGTGTGAGACTGGGAAAAGATCTCACTGCATTAAGAAAAAGGCCCTTTCATGGGTATCGTTGTATTGAGATATGTGAGATTCAGATACAAGCTCTGAGAAAATGGTCATTGATCTAGATGAAGTGAACATCAAAATGACATCTTTACTTTCAAGAGACCATACATTACCCTTGGGTTATCATCAGTGTTGCAAAATTCCAAAATGTATTTCCTTCTATATTTCTGCTTTTTAAAATATGTTTAATGTTGATACTGCTCCGATGTAGTCAGGGGTTTGTTAACTCAGTAATATTGTTTATTTAAGGGTGATGTGCTGGCCATGTTGATGTCCAGATGTAGCATATGTGTTCTGGTGGTCAGTGTGAGTAGAGAGCTGCTCTGAGTTTCCCACACTGAGTCCTGTGCCAGTGATCAATGCACTACAAAGGCTGCTCAGGACACTGAATGGACCTTTAGTGACGGCTATGGGCTCTGTGTTGAACTATAGACAGAGCCTGACGTCACAGACCATCTGGAGGGAAAGAACACCACTGGCTGATGCTACAGGCTAATTATCACTGTAAACATGGATTCAGATACATCAAGGTTACACAAGACGTGAGAAAATGGCTATTGATTTTATATTATAAAATATATATAATTCCAACCATTTTTATTGGGTTTCACCTGTTGTGATCAGTAACTCTTCCTAAAAATGGTAAGCTCTCCTCTGTAGTAGGTCTATAAGGCCTGCATGAATTAAAATATGATTTCTCAATTCACTGCTATTAAACTCTCACAATCATAAATATCTGGATAGAGAAACATGGAGAGACAGAGAGGGAGAGAGAGAGATGTAGGGAAAGAGAAGGTGCAAGAGAGCTTCACAATCTTGATATTACATTACATAACATTCATTTAGCTGACATTTTTATCCAAAGCGACTTTTATCCAAAGCGACTTACAACAATTGCATTTAATGTAGAAAAAGTCAGTGTGCTACTACTTGCCAGAACTCACAAGTACATCTTCTTTCTCAAACAAGTGACTAAGAGCATGATCTAGTGCTGAAGGCAAAGTGCAAGAGTAGCAAACTAAAAATACAGGTCCAGGTGCTGATGGGACTGAGGATACTAACCGCAGGCTTATAGTCTTTCCGGCATCATGTTTGTTTCCCCTCCTAAAGTGTGCCAATTCCCCAGAGACACAGTCAGTTGCTGGTGGGACTGAGGATGCTAATGACACTGATCTGTGACTCTGCTCTCCAGAGCTTTCCCACACTCTTCCCATTGAGAGAGCTTCCACTGAACAATAGACGTGTGCCTAGTTAAATGATAATTCATCCCCACAAGCAGTTCCCAACGAGCCCGTCTGGGTAAACCTCATCACGTACATAGTTTTGTTTGGCTACAAATAAATACTCAGTATTAAGAGAATTGAGCTCAAGCTGTTTGTTTTAACATATTTAGTTAAAATCTTCATCAGACCATTAGTGTACTGTATTGAAGGGTCATAGCAGACTTCTCTTGCAAGTAACAGACTTCCTTGGCGCTATAGCAGAATATATTTTACTTTGAGTTGCTCTTAACCCAGCAATTAATTATGAAAAACAGTTTAGTTTTGCCTATTTGATCTATCCTGATTATTTTCACAGTCCTGTTAAACAGAGAAGCAGTTTCATTCTTTTCAGCTATAATCTGGTTGGAACACAGGTCAAGTAAACATGATAGAAATTATAACTGGTATCACACTAATCTTAGACATGAATACAGATTGAAGCTCCTCAAAATGATGTTTGTGTATTTTGAATAAATGTATCGGATTATTGAAAATATCCTTTGTGACATATTAGATGGCCAGAGCCCTCCCTCCCTGACCTCTGACCCCCAGGGTAGGTGTCTTCATCTATTGTCCCACAGGGGGTCTGTGAGGGAGTTCTCCTTGGTTTCCCACACTCTGTCCATTCATGACGTTCAGTGAGGGAGCAATAGAAGTGTGTCTTACTGCAGTTCACATTAACTATGGAGTGTGACCTCATTATTGAGGAGGTAAACAGTAGCTCTAAACTGTTTTGAACAAAAAATACTATCAAAGATCAGCAAATTCCTGAAATAGTTTAAATGACATCACTCAGATACAATTCATGAATTATCAAAAAAATGTCAAACAGTGATTCACTAAATACCATTGTAAGAGATTCCTTCACGTACTATGCGTTTTGTGATCTCACTTTGGCGATACCTAACAGTTTGAATTATGCATCAATATAAATTAATATGAATATTTGCATTATATATATATGCCATTGTTACAGGCCCCAGGGGTGGGGCCAACGTACCCAGATAAAATGCCTGTAATGACAGGAAATAATGAGTCGGGTCGACAAAGTGTTGTTGCTCCGTCAATGCCTTACAAAGGAATCCCACATTTATTAAAGATCTCATCAAGTGCAAAAGTCAGTCTTTGGTCCTCCAAATTATTCTTATACAAAATATCAATAAACAGTCATCACCATCATCAGTACATTAACCTACTGTATCAAAATATTATGTTTGATATGTTCACTCTATGCCAAATAGATACTCTATGCTATGTCTAAATTGATATACTATACTATCTCATTGTATCTTGTATACAAACTAGTTCACTCTGTCTAAATACCTTATGCTATGTCTAAATTGATACCCTATACTATCTCATTGCACCTTGTACGTGGACATATCCTGTGAGATACATTCATCACATTTACATTCACACATACATTCATCATTTACCCACTGTGGTGGTAATAGACTTGACCAGACTACTTAAACCGCTATCTAATTACTATGTACCTTAACAACAACATTACTGGACCTAACCATAACATCTCTATCCTAACAGGCTAACCAAAGGGGTTTTTATCCTAATATTAATGAACAAACTTTTTATTATGTTTCTCATGAATCATAGTCCTAACTAGAACATTCACAGACATAGATTCAGACATACAATAGCATCTTTAATTGCCAGGAGCCTTCTGGTAGAAAATACGAACTACGGGAGCTAGCAAAATCACATTGTCCACAGCGCCGATTCAGACGAGGTGTAGCTAACGTGGTCTCCAAAAGCTATCCATCAGTTCAGCCATTCCGAAAATCACTATTCACTCAGACAAACTTAACTAACCATGTTATAATGGTGTTCAGATACATTTATAGTGCTTGTGTACACTGCTCACCTGTAATGACAGGAAATAATGAGTTGGGACGACAAAGTGATGTTGCTCCGTCAATGCCTTACAAAGGAATGAGCGGGAGAGGATGGCAACGAAAGTATAACGTGAGTTGCGTGCTGACAGGAAACGCACCTAGTCTCACAGCGCCACACCTGGGCATAACCAGCACCAATGAATCCAAATAATCTTGGCTGACTAGCAATTGTTTATCAAAAGAGAAGAAAACGTATAAATACATAAATGTGACCACACTTATAGTGGGCGTCACACACTCCCTGACAAAATAAAAAATGTCTCCTGACATTCCTAACACTCTTACAAAATAACAAAACCTCTTTAGAAATTTGGATTATCAGTAGGAATAAGGTGTGTGTTATGCACTAGTCTGCACTAGTATGTGTATTCAGTAAGCGGGTACAGGATGGGTGTACGGTAGGTATGGATATTGTGTGTAGGGCGTAAATTGTTATGGCGGTAGTATGTGGTATGGGGTACCCCACCAGGGCGCCTCAGGTGCACTGTATGTCATAACTGTGTTGACTTCTGGGTGGGGCTGTAGTGAGGGCTGACCAAGTGACTGGTATGTAAACATTGGTTTTGGTCGCCTCTCCCTAGTGGATCGTCTAACTTCAGGGTTCGTGTCAAATCCAGGGGAGGACAGGGGTCTCTCGGGGCATTCCGAACGGTCAGATCCTCCATGGTCACTCTGTCTCGGCTGGAATGTCTTAGTAAAGTATGTCTTCAGACACAAGCTGCCTCTCCGGAGATCTCTGTTCTTCTCTCCTCCATCCTTGGTATTGTCTCTCTACCATTACAGGACCTTGAACTGTACTGGTCCTCCCATGAGCTTGGCTCTGTTGGATCCCCGTAGGTCTCTCTCTGTAAGTTCCCCTATTAACTGGGCTCTGTTGGCTCTCAGTAAGTCCTTGGTAAGTTCTCCCATGAGCTGGGCTCCGTAGGATCGTGTTGCTTTCTCTCCATTCTGTGTCATTTGTAGGTACCCTTCACCAATAGCCACCAGTATTCCTTTCATCATCGGAGCCGCTCGTATCACTTTGAGTTTGCGGTCTTATGTCTCGGGATTGTCTGTTCCTTTGTATACGTTGTCTCTCTCCTGTGCGTTTGACAGTTTGCTGGGGTGTTTCAACAGGCAAGTCATTTACCAGTAGTAATAGGTTTCGATGCAGAGTCCTGGTCTTACTTTTGTTTCCTGCTTCTGGGTAGACTACATATACTGGGTTGTCTGCTACTTGTTCCTTGACCACGTAAATCGCCTTCTCCCAGTAAGATCTCAGCTTGCCAGGTCCTCCCCGTTCACGGAGGTTCCGAACCAGGACTCTGTCTCCTCGTTGTACGTTACTCCTCTCATCTTCTGGTCATAATAAGACTTGCCCCTTGCACTCGACTGTATACTGTTCTCGTTGGCGATTCGATAGGCTTCTCTCATTCTTCCAGCCCACTTCTCTGCATAGCCCTTGTGTTCGACTGGGTTTTCCTCCTCCATCAGGCCGAACAACAGATCCACTGGAAGGTGGGGATGGCGCCCGTATAGCAGGTAAAAGGGCGAGTACCCTGTGGATTCATGCCGGGTACAATTGTACGCATGTACAATTTGCGGGAGGTGGTCCTTCCACCGCTCTTTCTCCTTATCCTGGAGTGTCCGCAGCATCTGTAGGAGTGTTCGATTGAACCTCTCAGCAGGGTTGCCCTGAGGGTGGTATGGTGACGTTCTTGAGTGCGCAATGCCAGACAGCTGTCGGAGAGTGTGGAAGAGCTCGTTCTCAAATTCGCGGCCTTGGTCGTGATGGAGTTTTCCAGGGTATCCCAAACGGGGAATGAAGTCATTAAAGAGGCGCTCTCTGCAGCTGTCCGCCCGGACTTATTCTTTGTTGGATAACACTGCGCAAATCTGGTGAAATGATCCACTACCACTAGGATATACTCATATCCGCCTCTGCTGGTTTCGAGATGCAAGTAGTCGATGCATACGAGTTCCAAGGGTGAGTTAGATGTGATACTTCCCATTGGTGCTCGAACATGTGTTGTAGGTTTTTTTTGTTTTATGCAGGGACATTTCCTGGTGATGTACTCCTCAATTTCTCGCTTCATATACGTCCAGTAGAACCTCTCCCTTGCCAAACCCAGGACTCGTTCGGTGCCTACATGCCCCATGTCGTCATGTAGGTGTTTCAAGACTGTCTGCTTGTATTTGGCTGGAAGAACGAGCTGCCGTCTTCCCGTGGTCCGTCTATACAAGAGTCCGTTCTCCAGGTGTAGTTTACACCACTCATGCAGAAGCTTCCGCGAGGGTCCACTCACGGTCTTCACTGTGTCCCGATGTAGCACGGCATTGGCTTCCTTGAGTTTGATGTTTTCTCCGATGGCCACATCTTCTTGCTGAGCCTTGACAAGCTCCTCATGAGTGATCGTGGGTAGTGCACAAGATTTCTGGTTGGCTTCAGCAGAGAGGTTAAGTACTGCCACCCAGGCTACATCTTTCTTCTGGGCTGCTTTACCCCCTTCCCAGGCAGCATTCACAACATCCTGAGACAGTTCTTCAGTGCACACGGCAACATAAACGTTGATGTCAAGTGGGACACGGGACAGGGTCTCAGCATCGATGTTCAGTTTTCCTGGTCGATATTTGATGTTAAAGCGGAAGTCTGACAAATCCCCAACCCAATGATGGCCGATAGTGTTATAGTATTCATTTAGTTAGAGTTCATTTGAAAAAACATATTTCCGTTTGGACTTTTGACCATTTCTCATCATACATGGATTTAATTATAGTGATTTATATTTGTATTATAAATCCTAAACATTCTTCCCATAAATCACCTAAACATGCCATGGTGACGGCCATGTCCCGGTCGGTTCCGGTGGAGTGGGGAGTCCATCCCACATTTGGCTTTCCATTAAATGGAAATTTAATTTATATACCCTCCCCCTCGATTGAGAGTGCCCTCCACAGCTGCGAGTGACAATTCATTTGGAGGGACACTCGGTGGTGGAGTGGGAGTGGGTAGGGGGTGGTTTGGGATTGGGCCTTAGAGTCCTGGAACCATACCCAATAACTCTCAACCTTCCATCTTGGTGTTGATAGAGGACTGCCCCGAGGCCCTTCTCTGATGCGTCTGTGTGGAGTGTGAAGGGTAGGTTGAAGTCTGGGTATGAAAGCACTGGTGGGTTAGCCAGTGCCTCCACCAGTTGCTCCAATGTTGCCTGATGTTCACCCGTCCATTCCACAGGAGTCCTGGAAGATAACTGCAGCCCTTTGGTTTTCCTTTGCTGGGGTGTGTCGGGAGACGTTCCATGCTTCACTTGTAAAAGCTCGTAGATTGGTTAAGCGATCCTGTAGAAGTCCTGGGTGAAACTATGGTAGTAGCTAAGGAACCCCAAGAGCCTTCTTACATCACCGATAGTCCGTGGAGTCTTGTCCTTGAGGGCCAGGACAGCTTCAAGGTCTTTCGGGTCGACTCTCACCCCTTCTGCAGATACAAGGCGGCCCACATATCTGACTTCTCGGCGAAACAGTTCACATTTCTCCGGTCTAAGTTTCACACCATGTCGTTGCAGTGCTCTCAAGACGTTACGGACTCCTTCCACGTGCTGTTCAAAGGATTCTGCAAAGCAAAGCACGTCATCAAGGTAGGGGATACAACATTCGTCTCTGAGGGAGCCTAACATCTCCTTCATACTCCTCTGGAATGCCGCAGGCGCGTTGGACAACCCAAATGGGATCCTTACCCATTCGTATAATCCCCATGGTGTTATAAATGCTGTAAGGTGTCTGGAACCTTCAGCCATAAAGCCTTGGTGGTAAGCTTTCCCTTGATCCAGGATGCTGAACCACTTGTGTCCCCCCAGAGTGTCGATCAGATCATTAATTCTGGGTAGGGGGTGCCTGTCTGGGGTGGTCTTCTGGTTCAGTAGGCGGTAGTCGATACAAAGCCTAAGTGAACCGTCCTTCTTACGGACGCACACCACAGGAGCAGAGTATGGAGACTTAGACTTCACTACCCAACCTTTTGCCAGCAGGTCTTGGATGTAATCCTTTACCTCCTTGAACAAAGGTTTTGGGACTGAGGTGTATGCTCTTTGTATAGGAGTCTCGTCTTTGACGTGGTGTCATCTGCAAACTTGGGATACAGCCGATGTCATCACTGTCTTTAGCAAAAGCTGCTGACTCCTCATAAAGCATCATTTTCACCGCCTCTCACTGTTCTTCTTCGAGATGACTTAGATCGATGGGTGGGTGCCACCGTGACTCTGTTGGACGTGAGTTAACAGGTGACGTGGCTGTACTGTGGACATTCTATTAGGCCTTCCTTGGTCAGGTGAGTCAGTTTCGATGATCCGGCCAATGGGCTGAATACTCCCGATGACAGCTTTACGTGACAGGGTGATGTCGTGCTTGGTGTGGTTTCCTTCAGGTACTGCTACATATGGAGCCTTCTCATTCTGGACCTCCAGCAAGCCTGCACCCACATCCAGCTCCTCCAGTAGCACACTGGTCTCATCAGGCTCGAACAACACCAGGGAGTCACCCAGTTCAAGGCTTGGTGGGACTTTAAACTTTACCCAAGCTGTTTGGCACGCGAGGATCACTCTGTCCTTTTCGCCAATCCTCAGACGTCCCTGCTGCACAGATGCTTGTTTAGTCTGCACGAAGTTCACTGTGTTCTTGGCTCGGTCATTTGGAACTGCGATGGCCGTACACAGGAGGTTAACGATGGTAGGTATGAGTCGTCCTGGTTGCCCCTGGATTAACTCCTCAAGAATATTGAACCCAAGCAATGGTCTGTCAATGGGATGGCGGCTCACTAAAAAGGGGACATTGATCGACAAAGCTGGGTCCTCGGTTCCTGGTAGATTCACAGTTAAAGCAACCCAACCATCAAATGGTATGAGGTCTCCGCTGACTGCAAACACTTCGAGGTTTCCCTCACCTTCAATGAGTTCAGTGGTCTGTCTGACAGGAAGGCTGGGTAGGTATTTGTCTTTCCACACTCGATCCACAATGCTGACTTGGGCGCCTGTATCCAGTAAAGCACTAACTGCGATGCCATTAAGGTTACATTTTATCAGAGCTTTCCGTCCTATGAGATTAGCGAGCTGTTCATTTTCAACACTTGGTGGGTCTGATGATGTTCTATCTTCAGTATGTTGTTGTCTGTGTCTCTTGGTTACACTACAGTTGCCCATGACCCTCCCTAGTGAGGCCTGTGTACAGTCTGAAACCTCTAACCCATAGGCACTTCTAGACTGGGACTGTTGATGACACCCGATCACTGTCTGTCCCTCCACAATGACCGACCCCCGTTTCCCTGCTGCTTAGTTTTCTTCAAGCAACCCACAGCTCTGTGGCCCTCATCACCGCATGCGAAACAGTGGTTACAGTCTGTGCGGTTCTGTTCGACACATTTTGGGCAGCCGTATGGTCTCTCCCTCCTCTGTACTGGTGATCCCTGCGTGTGAGTAGATTGCTGGCCGGTCGGCACTGACTGTATCGGTTGTACTGGCAGCCTCAATGACTCTACAATTTTGGTGAGTGCTTCTACCTTCTCGGTTAGTTGCTGTATGGTGTCATTTTGTTTTTTTCGTTCAGGGTTCTCTTTATGCACACTAGAGATTGTGGGTGACTCTGCCTCAACTTGTGCACCGTGGGCGTGTGTGTGTCTTTGGCGGGGTGTGGCCCCTAGCCTCCGCTGCCTTTCGCTTTCGTCGCTTGTCAACTTCATTACTTGTCTCAGTATGGTCTCGTCAGTAACCGTCCTGCTTGTGAGTAGTGGTTTCAGTTGCCTGCGGAGGTCATTGTGTTTCTGTCCTATTCCTTGATAGACAGTGTGTAGGAATACATCCTGGACTGTGTCTGTATGATATTTTATTCCCCCGTCAGCTTGTTTTGATGTGAAGAGAATCCGTTGTTTTAGTCCTATCACTCGGTACAGGAATTGTTGCGGAGTCTCATTTTCCTTTTGTTGAGTGCACATAAACTCTTGGACTAGTTCTGTACTGTTCTTTTCCCCTAAATGTGATTGGAGGAAGCCCTTGAGCTCGGTTACCGTCATGTCATCGTTGTTCATGAGCATGTCTTTGAAAGTTCCTGGTTTCAGTATCCTAAGCACACCTCTCACTATCTCAGTATTGCTGAAGTGTTGTCTTACTCCCTCTTCTATTTGTCTGCAGAGATTGTTATAGCTGATGTCTGATGTATTATCGTCGATTTGCCCCCCTTGTATCTTGAATTTGCGAAAAGGTCTTGTATGGAGATCACTCTCTCCTGTGCCTGGTGTGGCGCCGCCTGGTGGATGAATGGTGACGGTGCAGACTCAGGGTTTAAGTGAAGGGGTGCAGACTGATTGGCGATGTGTAAGGAGGTGGGCTGGCTGACAATGTGTGGTGGGTTATTAGCTGGAACGGCATGTTCTACTGGCTGCATAGAGTGTGGTGCAGTAGCAACTTTACACTGCCGGAGTTGTCTACCTAGCTCCTCGTACCTAAGAAGCAGCTGCTGATGCTCAACCTCTGAAATGTCATGTACAACACTAGCCATGGTTGTCTGAGTTGTCAGTCGTGGTGGACTGTGGAGATTTAGGATTTTTTGGAGAGATTTAGGAGTATGTGGAGAGTGTATGGATGGTGGTTCAGTAGGTATATCTGTGCTCACAGATGTTGTAATGGCTACATTATGGGTCTGGATAGCAGAAGTAATAGCATCATTCAAAACCAACAATACAACCATTCCCATATCTTCAGATTCAAGGAGAGACTTACTACACATGAAACCATTAATGTAATCAAGACAATCATCCTCATCACCTACTTCAAGCTGTGATGGATCTCTATCTGGTACTGGACCCACGGATTTGGCGATTTCGAACAGTTCCTTAGCCGATAGGTCAAGCAGGCCCCTCCTGATCTCACGAACCAGGTTCTTCCTTCCGTCGTCCGACATGGTAACAAAGTTCCAGGGTTCAGGATCACAGATGTTACACCAGCTCTTGCTTAGTCTTGGTTGACATGAGCCACTGGAACAAAGCCTCTGTTCTCGCTTGGTCACGGTTATGGTTCACTGGATCAGCTCCCAACCAGCAGGTGGCGCCGATCCCGGACGAGCCCCCATGATCTGTTACAGGCCCCAGGGGTGGGGCCAACGTACCCAGATAAAATGCCTGTAATGACAGGAAATAATGAGTCGGGACGACAAAGTGTTGTTGCTCCGTCAATGCCTTAAAAAGGAATCCCACATTTATTAAAGATCTCATCAAGTGCAAAAGTCAGTCTTTGGTCCTCCCAATTATTCTTATACAAAATATCTATAAAGAGTCATCACCATCATCAGTACATTAACCTACTGTATCAAAATATTATGTTTGATATGTTCACTCTATGCCAAATAGATACTCTATGCTATGTCTAAATTGATATCCTATACTATCTCATTGTATCTTGTATACAAACTAGTTCACTCTGTCTAAATACCTTATGCTATGTCTAAATTGATACCCTATACTATCTCATTGCACCTTGTACGTGGACATATCCTGTGAGATACATTCATCACATTTACATTCACACATACATTCATCATTTACCCACTGTGGTGGTAATAGACTTGACCAGACTACTTAAACCGCTATCTAATTACTATGTACCTTAACAACAACATTACTGGACCTAACCATAACATCTCTATCCTAACAGGCTAACCAAAGGGGTTTTTATCCTAATATTAATGAACGAACTTTTCATTATGTTTCTCATGAATCATAGTCCTAACTAGAACATTCACAGACATAGATTCAGACATACAATAGCATCTTTAATTGCCAGGAGCCTTCTGGTAGAAAATACGAACTACGGGAGCTAGCAAAATCACATTGTCCACAGCGCCGATTCAGACGAGGGGTGGTCTCCAAAAGCTATCCATCAGTTCAGCCATTCCGAAAATCACTATTCACTCAGACAAACTTAACTAACCATGTTTTAATGGTGTTTAGATACATGTATAGTGCTTGTGTACACTGCTCACCTGTAATGACAGGAAATAATGAGTTGGGACGACAAAGCGATGTTGCTCCGTCAATGCCTTACAAAGGAATGAGCGGGAGAGGATGGCAACGAAAGTATAACGTGAGTTGCGTGCTGACAGGAAACGCACCTAGTCTCACAGCGCCACACCTGGGCACAACCAGCACCAATGAATCCAAATAATCTTGGCTGACTAGCAATTGTTTATCAAAAGAGAAGAAAACTTATAAATACATAAATGTGACCACACTTATAGTGGGCGTCACACCATTCTGTTATATAATATTATAATAATTGCCAGATTTTTTAGTTATTTTTGAGTGGAGAAAATCCTACACAGATAACTACCTGATTAGTTCATCTACTGTATCAACAATAACATCTTGATTAGACACTTCACTACAGTGATGATGAGCCTAATAATGCAAAAGTTCAGAGAAATGCATTTGATTGCTTTTGTTTATTCAACATGACTCTCAGAGAGTCTCATTCTTTTGGATTTAAAAACCTCAATTTGAGGCAGGTAGGATAATGAAACATCATCACAACAGAACTTGGACACATCTCCAAGACACAAGGTACTCTAACAGAGTAGAGGATAGACATTGAACAACTGTCTTTATAAAAGACACATGATACTCTAACAGAGTAGAGGATAGATATTGAACAACTGTCATTATAAAAGACACATGATACTCTAACAGAGTAGAGGAAAGACATTGAAAGGCATGTCCTTATAAAAGACACATGGATCTGTTTCACATAAACAGGAGTTTTACAGAGAAAATAGTTTTCTCTTTCCAGCACACATATTCAAAATTATGCAAAATATTTCCTATTCATAACAATCCTGTGATCTTCAAACAGATCAATTGATAATAATCACAGAGTAATAGTAAAGGGATGCCCAGTTTGGGTGGATAATCCTCATGGAGGAACAGTGATGCTACTATACAGCTCAAGCCTACATTAGAACATTAACTGCATGATGCAAACTTCTCAGAAGATAATCACTCTAATCTCAGTATTACATCCACAATGGAGCATTAACATATCAATAATGATATTTTGGATTAGATACAATTATGATATAAATCAAGATGTTGACCTTAGAACAGATCAGTCAAAGGAAACCTCAGAGAGATTGGTGTATGAATGCCCATTTTGATCATATTGATCATTGATTCAACACAACAACAAAACATGAATCATCGAACATGCTTATTATATCCGTTCTCCAATTTCTTAACACTCAGGAAGTGTGGTATTCAATAAATGTAATATCTTCATATATTTCATAATATATTTTCAATACCTAATGGCATTATCAACCTTCTGAAGAAGAACAATTTCTTCAAATTTGAAGAGTTTTGTCCTTGGCTTGAAGTTCAACTCTGACCAACATGGTCATATGGGTTTGTCTGGATATGGAGCTCCAGTCTGTAGTTCTCTACCAGGGCCTCCAGAGGGCGCTGTTGGCTGGACTCTTCTCTTTACTGATGCTGTGCTGGGCTGTGGAGCTCAGCTGAGGCAGGTCACTCTCCCTCCTGTTCATATCAGAGGATGACTGCAGGCTCTGGAAGTGTCTCAGCAGTCTTCTCTGAGACTCTGTCTTCACATCCTCCTTGGACAGGAAGTGCACCATCTCTTGGACACACCTGGAGTATCCCTGATTGGCAGCTGCTGAGCAGGAGGTGGAAACAGGAAGCAAACTGTCTCCATCTCCAGGATGTCGGCTTTCTCCAGCTTGGAGTCAGGCTGCAGGATGTGGATCTCTGGATCCAGGAGAGACTTGAGCTGCTCAATGCTGCTGTTGATACGATCTCTGCGTAACTTCTCACCCAGTGGCTTTCTTAGCTGCAGAAAGAGAAGAAAGAAGACATTAATAACCTAATTGTGAAGAGGAACATTGATGAAGATAATAATGATTTAACATTCAAAGTTTAAATATCCGGTGGGTCTTCAATGTACCTTATTGGTGAGAGTCAGGTGCTCCTCAGAGTAGGTTCTTGCTGAAGTGATTGTAGGAGCCATGGCTGGATCTCTGTGCTGTAGAGGTCTCTGTGTAGAGTGAATGTGATTTCTAGTGGCTTCATCCCTCCTATATATGGTCCCACATCTCCATGTGAATGTGTGGGTCTTGGGCTGGTTGGAGTTTCTCACAGTTTGTAGCCAATGGGAGAGCTGGGAGGACAATGGGGAATGTGGAGCTGCCACATGCTCAGTGTTCTTATTGCTGGGGGACAATGGTCACGTCTCAGGGGAACAGGTGGAGGGCTGAGGCCATTGAGAGAGACTCCCAGAGTGCTGTGTGAATCTGGGGAAGTGGTGACCCTGTAAAGAGAGCAGATATGCAGCCTGATGGTCAGATCAATGACTCTGACAGAGCATACGCTCATCATTTACACACACGTGTGAGACTGGGAAAAGATCTCACTGCATTAAGAAAAAGGCCCTTTCATGGGTTTCGTTGTATTGATATATGTGAGATTCAGATACAAGCTCTGAGAAAATGGTCATTGATCTAGAGACCATACATTACCCTTGGGTTATCATCAGTGTTGCAAAATTCCAAAATGTATTTCATTCTACATTTCTGCTTTTTAAAATATGTTTAATGTTGATACTGCTCCGATGTAGTCAGGGGTTTGTTAACTCAGTAATATTGTTTATTTAAGGGTGATGTGCTGGCCATGTTGATGTCCAGATGTAGCAGATGTGTTCTGGTGGTCAGTGTGAGTAGAGAGCTGCTCTGAGTTTCCCACACTGAGTCCTGTGCCAGTGATCAATGCACTACAAAGGCTGCTCAGGACACTGAATGGACCTTTAGTGACGGCTATGGGCTCTGTGTTGAACTATAGACAGAGCCTGATGTCACAGACCATCTGTAGGGAAAG
Source organism: Borostomias antarcticus (assembly GCF_949987555.1). NCBI lineage: Eukaryota > Metazoa > Chordata > Actinopteri > Stomiiformes > Stomiidae > Borostomias > Borostomias antarcticus. The sequence continues at coordinate 15,872,213 of NC_140245.1, read as the reverse complement.
AACACCACTGGCTGATGCTACAGGCTAATTATCACTGTAAACATGGATTCAGATACATCAAGGTTACACAAGACATGTGAGAAAATGGCTATAGATTTTATAATATAAAATATATATAATTCAAAGCATTTTTATTGTGTTTCGCCTGTTGTGATCAGTAACGTTTCCTAAAAATGGTAAGCTCTCCTCTGTAGTAGGTCTATAAGGCCTGCATGAATAAAAATATGATTTCTTTATTCACTGCTATTAAACTCTCACAATCCTAAATAACTGGATAGAGAAACATGGAGAGACAAAGAGAGAGAGAGAGAGAGAGATGTAGGGAAAGAGAGGGTGCGAGAGAGCTTCACAATCTTGATATTACATTACATTACATTCATTTAGCTGACATTTTTATCCAAAGTGACTTTTATCCAAAGTGACTTTTATCCAAAGTGAGTTGCACCAATTGCATTTAATATAGTAAAAGTCAGAGTGCTACCACTAGCCAGAACTCACAAGTGCATCTTTTTTCTCAAACAAGTGACTAAGAGCATGATCTAGTGCTGAAGGCGAAGTGCAAGAGTAGCAAACTAAAAATACAGCTCCAGGTGCTGATGGGACTGAGGATACTAACCACAGGCCTGATAGTCTTTCCTGCATCATGTTTGCTTCCCCTCCTAAAGTGTGCCAATTTCCCAGAGACACAGTCAGGTGCTGGTGGGACTGAGGATGCTAATGACACTGATCTGTGACTCTGCTGTCCAGAGCTTTCCCACACTCTGCCCATTGAGAGAGCTTCCACTGAACAATAGACGTGTGCCTTGTTAAATGATAATTCATTCCCACACAAGCAGTTCCCAACGAGCCCGTCTGGGTAAACCTCATCACGTACATAGTTTTGTTTGGCTACAAATAAATACTCAGTATTTAGAGAATTGAGCTCAAGCTGTTTGTTTTAACATATTTAGTGAAAATCTTAATCAGACCATTAGTGTACTGTATTGAAGGGTCATAGCAGACTTCTCTTGCAAGTAACAGACTTCCTTGGAGCTATAGCAGAATATATTTTACTTTGAGTTGCTCTTAACCCAGCAATTAATTATGAAAAACAGTTTAGTTTTGCCTATTTGATCCATCCTGATTATTTTAACAGTCCTGTTTAACAGAGAAGCAGTTTCATTCTTTTCAGCTATAATCTGGTTGGAACACAGGTCAAGTAAACATGAGAGAAATTATAACTGGTATCACACTAATCTCAGACATGAATACAGTTTGAAGCACCTCAAAATGATTTTTGTGTATTTTGAATAAATGTATCGGATTATTGAAAATATCCTTTGTGACATATTAGATGGCCAGAGCCCTCCTTCCCTGACCTCTGACCCCCAGGGTAGGGGTCTTCATCTATTGTCCCACAGGGTGTCTGTGAGGGAGTTCTCCTTGGTTTCCCACACTCTGTCCATTCATGACGTTCAGTGAGGGAACAATAGAAGTGTGTCTTACTGCACTTCACATTAACTATGGCGTGTGACCTCATTATTGAGGAGGGAAACAGTAGCTCTAAACTGTTTTGAACAAAATTACTATTTAAAATCAGCAAATTCCTGAAATTATTTAAATGACATTCTTCAGATCCAAATCATAGGCTAAAATATCTAAAACTTGTCACACAGTAATTAACTAAATACCATTGTAAGAGAAGAGATTCCTTCACGTAATATGCATTTTGTGATCTCACTGGCTATATCTAACATTATGAAATATGCATCAATATAAATCAATATGGATACTTTGCATTATATAAATATGCAATTATGTCATGTAATATTATAAAGATTGCAATCCTTGTTTCTTGATTTTTGAGTGGAGAAACACCTACGTAGATAATTACCTGATTAGTTCATCTACTGTATCAACAATAACATCTCGATTAGACACTTTACTACAGTGATGATGAGCCTAATAATGCGAAAGACCAGAGAAATGCATTTGATTGCTTTTGTTTATTCAACCTGACTCAGAGAGTCTCATTGTTTTGGATTTAAAAACCTCAATTTGAGTCAAGTAGGATGATGAAACATCATCACAACAGAACTTGGACACATCTCCAAGACACATGATACTCTAACAGAGTAGAAGATAGACATTGAACAACTGTCTTTATAAAAGACACATGGTACTCTAACAGAGTAGAGGAAAGACATTGAACAACTGTCTTTATAAAAGACACATGATACTCTAACAGAGTACAGAACAGACATTGAACAACTGTCTTCATAAAAGACACATGGTACTCTAACAGAGTAGAGGAAAGACATTGAAAGGCATGTCTTTATAAAAGACACATGGATCTGTTTCACATAAACAGGAGTTTTACAGAGAAAATAGTTTTCTCTTTCCGGCACACATATTCAAAAATTATGCAAAATATTTCTTAATCATAACAATCCTGTGATCTTCAAACAGATAATAATCACAGAGTAATAGTAAAGGGATGCCCAGTTTGGGTGGATAATCCTCATGGAGGAACATTGATGCTACTATACAGCTCAAGCCTACATTAGAACATCAACTGCATGATGCAAACTTCTCAGAAGATAATCACTCTAATCTCAGTATATCATCCCCCATGGAGCATTAACATATCAATAATGATTTTTTAGATTAGATAAAATAATATGATATAAATCAAGGTGTTGACCTTAGAACAGATCAGTCAAAGGAAATCTCAGAGAGATTGGTGTATGAATGCCCATTTTGATCATATTGATCATCGATTCAACACAAAAACAAAACATGAATCATTGAACATGCTTATTATATCTGTTCTCTGCTATCTTAACACTCAGGAAGTGTAGAATTCAATAAATGTAATATCTTTCCTACAAAAGCATAGTTTCAATACCTAATGGCATTATTACGTTTCTTTAAAGGAGAAACATTTCTTCCCATTTGAAGTGTTTTGTCTTTGGCTTAAAGTTCAACTCTGACCAACATGGTCATATGGGTTTGTCTGGATGTGGAGCTCCAGTCTGTAGTTCTCTACCAGGGCCTCCAGAGGGCGCTGTTGGCTGGACTCTTCTCTTTACTGATGCTGTGCTGGGCTGTGGAGCTCAGCTGAGGCAGGTCACTCTCCCTCCTGTTCATATCAGAGGATGACTGCAGGCTCTGGAAGTGTCTCAGCAGTCTTCTCTGGGACTCTGTCTTCACATCCTCCTTGGACAGGAAGTGCACCATCTCTTGGAAGCACCTGGAGTATCCCTGATTGGCAGCTGCTGAGCAGGAGGAGGAGCTGATTGGCTGCAGGCGTCTCAGGAAGCAAACTGTCATCTCCAGGATGTCGGCTTTCTCCAGCTTGGAGTCAGGCTGCTGGTTGTGGAGCTCTGGATCCAGGAGAGACTTGAGCTGCTCAATGCTGCTGTTGATACGATCTCTGCGTAACTTCTCAACCAGTGGCTTTCTTAGCTGCAGAAAGAGAAGAGGAAAAACATTAATAACCTAATTCTGAAGAGGAACATTAATGAAGATAATAATGATTTAACATTCAAAGTTTAAATATCCGTTGGGTCTTCAATGTACCTTGTTGGTAAGAGTCAGGTGCTCCTCAGAGTAGGTTCTTGCTGAAGTGATTGTAGGAGCCATGGCTGGATCTCTGTGCTGTAGAGGTCTCTGTGTAGAGTGAATGTGATTTCTAGTGGCTTCATCCCTCCTATATATAGTCCCACATCTCCATGTGAATGTGTGGGTCTTGGGCTGGTTGGAGTTTCTCACAGTCTGTAGCCAATGGGAGAGCTGGGAGGACAATGGGGAATGTGGAGCTGCCACATGCTCAGTGTTCTTATTGCTGGGGGACAATGGTCACGTCTCAGGGGAACAGGTGGAGGGCTGAGGGCTTATGGAGAGAGACTCCTAGAGTGCTGTGTGAATCTGGGAAAGTGGTGACCCTGTAAAGAGAGCAGATATGCAGCCTGATGGTCAGATCAATGACTCTGACAGAGCACACGCTCATCATTTACACACACGTGTGAGACTGGGAAAAGATCTCACTGCATTAAGAAAAAGGGCCTTTCATGGGTATCGTTGTATTGAGATATGTGAGATTCAGATACAAACTCTGAGAAAATGGTCATTGATCTAGATGAAGTGAACATCAAAATAAGATCTTTACTTTCAAGAGACCATACATTACCCTTGGGCTATCATCAGTGTTGCAAAATTCCAAAATGTATTTCATTCTATATTTCTGCTTTTTAAAATAATGTTTAATGTTGATACTGCTCCGATGTAGTCAGTGGTTTGTTAACTCAGTAATATTGTTTATTTAAGGGTGATGTGCTGGCCATGTTGATGTCCAGATGTAGCAGATGTGTTCTGGTGGTCAGTGTGAGTAGAGAGCTGCTCTGAGTTTCCCACACTGAGTCCTGTGCCAGTGATCAATGCACTACAAAGGCTGCTCAGGACACTGAATGGACCTTTAGTGACGGCTATGGGCTCTGTGTTGAACTATAGACAGAGCCTGACGTCACAGACCATCTGGAGGGAAAGAACACCACTGGTTGATGCTACAGACTAATTATCACTGTAAACATGGATTCAGATACATCAAGGTTACACAAGACATGTTAGAAAATTGCTATAGATTTTATAATATAAAATATATATAATTCCAAACATTTTTATTGTGTTTCACCTGTTGTGATCAGTAACTTTTCCTAAAAATGGTAAGCTCTCCTCTATGGTAGGTCTATAAGGCCTGCATGAATAAAAATATGATTTCTCAATTCACTGATAATAAACTCTCACAATCATAAATAACTCGATAGAGAAACATGGAGAGAACGAGAGAGAGAAAGAGAGAGAGATGTAGGGAAAGAGAGGGTGCGAGAGAGCTTCACAATCTTACATAACATTACATTCATTTAGCTGACATTTTTATCCAAAGCGACTTTTATCCAAAGCGACTTAGAACAATTGCATTTAATGTAGAAAAAGTCAGTGTGCTACTACTTGCCAGAACTCACAAGTGCATCTTCTTTCTCAAACAAGTGACTAACAGCATGATCTAGTGCTGAAGGCAAAGTGCAAGAGTAGCAAACTAAAAATACAGGTCCAGGTGCTGATGGGATTGAGGATACTAACCACAGGCCGGATAGTCTTTCTTGCATCATGTTTGTTTCCCCTCCTAAAGTGTGCCAATTCCCCAGAGACACAGTCAGGTGCTGGTGGGACTGAGGATGCTAATGACACTGATCTGTGACTCTGCTTTCCAGAGCTTTCCCACACTCTGCCCATTGAGAGAGCTTCCACTGAACAATAGACGTGTGCCTTGTTAAATGATAATTCATCCCCACACAAGCAGTTCCCAACGAGCCCGTCTGGGTAAACCTCATCATGTACATAGTTTTGTTTGGCTACAAATAAATACTCAGAAGTTAGAGAATTGAGCTCAAGCTGTTTGTTTGAACACATTTAGTGAAAATCTTCATCAAACCATTAGTGTACTGTATTGAAGGGTCAGAGCAGAATTCTCTTGCAAGTAACAGACTTCCTTGTGGCTATAGCAGAATATTTTTTACTTTGAGTTGCTCTTAACTCAGCAATTAATTATGAAAAACAGTTTAGTTTTGCCTATTTGATCTATCCTGATTATTTTCATAGTCCTGTTTAACAGAGAAGCAGTTTCATTCTTTTCAGCTATAATCTGGTTGGAACACAGGTCAAGTAAACATGATAGAAATTATAACTGGTATCACACTAATCTTAGACATGAATACAGTTTGAAGCACCTCAAAATGATTTTTGTGTATTTTGAATAAATTTATCGGATTATTGAAACTATACTTTGTGTCATATTAGATGGCCAGAGCCCTCCCGCCCTGACCTCTGACCCCCAGGGTAGGGGTCTTCATCTATTGTCCCACAGGGGGTCTGTGAGGGAGTTCTCCTTGGTTTCCTACACTCTGTCCATTCATGACGTTCAGTGAGGGAACAATAGAAGTGTGTCTTACTGCACTTCACATTAACTATGGAGTGTGACCTCATTATTGAGGAGGAAAACAGTAGCTCTAAACTGTTTTGAACAAAATTACTATTTAAAATCAGCAAATTCCTGAAATTGTTTAAATGACATCCTTCAGATCCAAATCATAGGCTAAAATATCTAAAACTTGTCAAACAGTGATTAACTAAATACCATTGTAAGAGAAGAGATTCCTTCACTTAATATGCATTTTGTGATCTCACTTTGGCTATATCTAACAGTATGAAATATGCATCAATATAAATCAATATGGATACTTTGCATTATATAAATATGCAATTATGTCATGTAATATTACAAAGATTGCAATCCTTGTTTCTTGATTTTTGAGTGGAGAAACATCTACGTAGATAATTACCTGATTAGTTCATCTACTGTATCAACAATAACATCTCGATTAGACACTTTACTACAGTGATGATGAGCCTAATAATGCAAAAGACCAGAAAAATGCATTTGATTGCTTTTGTTTATTCAACCTGACTCAGATAGTCTCATTGTTTTGGATTTAAAAACCTCAATTTGAGGCAGGTAGGATGATGAAACATCATCACAACAGAACTTGGACACATCTCCAAGACACATGGTACTCTAACAGAGTAGAAGATAGACATTGAAGAACTGTCTTTATAAAAGACACATGATACTCTAACAGAGTAGAGGAAAGACATTGAACAACTGTCTTTATAAAATACACATGATACTCTAACAGAGTAGAGGATAGACATTGAACAACTGTCTTTATAAAAGACACATGATACTCTAACAGAGTAGAGGAAAGACATTGAACAACTGTCATTATGAAAGACACATGGTACTCTAACAGAGTAGAGGAAAGACATTGAAAGGCATATCCTTATAAAAGACACATGGATCTGTTTCACATAAACAGGAGTTTTACAGAGAAAATAATTTTCTCTTTCCAGCACACATATTCAAAATTATGCAAAATATTTCCTAATCATAACAATCCTGTGATCTTCAAACAGATCAATTGATAATAATCACAGAGTAATAGTAAAGGGACGCCCAGTTTGGGTGGATAATCCTCATGGAGGAACAGTGATGCTATTATACAGCTCAAGCCTACATTAGAACATCAACTGCATGATGCAAACTTCTCAGAAGATAATCACTCTAATCTCAGTATTACATCCACCATGGAGCATTAACATATCAATAATAATATTTTAGATTAGAATAAATAATATGATATAAATCAAGGTGTTGACCTTAGAACAGATCAGTCAAAGGAAATCTCAGAGAGATTGGTGTATGAATGCCCATTTTGATCATATTGATCATTGATTCAACACAAAAACAAAACATGAATCATTGAACATGCTTATTATATCCGTTCTCTGCTATCTTAACACTCAGGAAGTGTAGTATTCAATAAATGTAATATATTTCCTACAAAAGTATAGTTTCAATAATGGCATTATTAACCTTCTGAAGAAGAACAATTTCTTCAAATTTGAAGAGTTTTGTCCTTGGCTTGAAGTTCAACTCTGACCAACATGGTCATATGGGTTTGTCTGGATGTGGAGCTCCAGTCTGTAGTTCTCTACCAGGGCCTCCAGAGGGCGCTGTTGGCTGGACTCTTCTCTTTACTGATGCTGTGCTGGGCTGTGGAGCTCAGCTGAGGCAGGTCACTCTCCCTCCTGTTCTTATCAGAGGATGACTGCAGGCTCTGGAAGTGTCTCAGCAGTCTTCTCTGGGACTCTGTCTTCACATCCTCCTTGGACAGGAAGTGCACCATCTCTTGGAAGCACCTGGAGTATCCCTGATTGGCAGCTGCTGAGCAGGAGGAGGAGCTGATTGGCTGCAGGCGTCTCAGGAAGCAAACTGTCATCTCCAGGATGTCGGCTTTCTCCAGCTTGGAGTCAGGCTGCTGGTTGTGGAGCTCTGGCTTCAGGAGAGACTTGAGCTGCTCAATGCTGCTGTTGATACGATCTCTGCGTGACTTCTCAACCAGTGGCTTTCTTAGCTGCAGAAAGAGAAGAGGAAACACATTAATAAACTAATTCTGAAGAGGAACATTAATGAAGATAATAATGATTTAACATTCAAAGTTTAAATATCCGGTGGGTCTTCAATGTACCTTGTTGTTGAGAGTCAGGTGCTCCTCAGAGTAGGTTCTTGCTGAAGTGATTGTAGGAGCCATGGCTGGATCTCTGTGCTGTAGAGGTCTCTGTGTAGAGTGAATGTGATTTCTAGTGGCTTCATCCCTCCTATATATAGTCCCACATCTCCATGTGAATGTGTGGGTCTTGGGCTAGTTGGAGTTTCTCACAGTCTGTAGCCAATGGGAGAGCTGGGAGGACAATGGGGAATGTGGAGCTGCCACATGCTCAGTGTTCTTATTGCTGGGGGACAATGGTCACGTCTCAGGGGAACAGGTGGAGGGCTGAGGGCTTATGGAGAGAGACTCCTAGAGTGCTGTGTGAATCTGGGAAAGTGGTGACCCTGTAAAGAGAGCAGATATGCAGCCTGATGGTCAGATCAATGACTCTGACAGAGCACACGCTCATCATTTACACACACGTGTGAGACTGGGAAAAGATCTCACTGCATTAAGAAAAAGGGCCTTTCATGGGTATCGTTGTATTGAGATATGTGAGATTCAGATACAAACTCTGAGAAAATGGTCATTGATCTAGATGAAGTGAACATCAAAATAAGATCTTTACTTTCAAGAGACCATACATTACCCTTGGGCTATCATCAGTGTTGCAAAATTCCAAAATGTATTTCATTCTATATTTCTGCTTTTTAAAATAATGTTTAATGTTGATACTGCTCCGATGTAGTCAGTGGTTTGTTAACTCAGTAATATTGTTTATTTAAGGGTGATGTGCTGGCCATGTTGATGTCCAGATGTAGCAGATGTGTTCTGGTGGTCAGTGTGAGTAGAGAGCTGCTCTGAGTTTCCCACACTGAGTCCTGTGCCAGTGATCAATGCACTACAAAGGCTGCTCAGGACACTGAATGGACCTTTAGTGACGGCTATGGGCTCTGTGTTGAGCTATAGACAGAGCCTGACGTCACAGACCATCTGGAGGGAAAGAACACCACTGGCTGATGCTACAGGCTAATTATCACTGTAAACATGGATTCAGATACATCAAGGTTACACAAGACGTGAGAAAATGGCTATAGATTTTATATTATAAAATATATATAATTCCAACCATTTGTATTGGGTTTCACCTGTTGTGATCAGTAACTCTTCCTAAAAATGGTAAGCTCTCCTCTGTAGAAGTTCTATAAGGCCTGCATGAATAAAAATATGATTTCTCAATTCACTGATAATAAACTCTCACAATCATAAATAACTCGATAGAGAAACATGGAGAGAACGAGAGAGAGAAAGAGAGAGAGATGTAGGGAAAGAGACGGTGCGAGAGAGCTTCACAATCTTGATATTACATTACATTACATTAATTTAGCTGACATTTTTATCCAAAGCGACTTTTATCCAAAGCGACTTAGAACAATTGCATTTAATGTAGAAAAAGTCAGTGTGCTACTACTTGCCAGAACTCACAAGTGCATCTTCTTTCTCAAACAAGTGACTAAGAGCATGATCTAGTGCTGAAGGCAAAGTGCAAGAGTAGCAAACTAAAAATACAGGTCCAGGTGCTGATGGGACTGAGGATACTAACCGCAGGCTTATAGTCTTTCCGGCATCATGTTTGTTTCCCCTCCTAAAGTGTGCCAATTCCCCAGAGACACAGTCAGTTGCTGGTGGGACTGAGGATGCTAATGACACTGATCTGTGACTCTGCTCTCCAGAGCTTTCCCACACTCTTCCCATTGAGAGAGCTTCCACTGAACAATAGACGTGTGCCTAGTTAAATGATAATTCATCCCCACAAGCAGTTCCCAACGAGCCCGTCTGGGTAAACCTCATCACGTACATAGTTTTGTTTGGCTACAAATAAATACTCAGTATTAAGAGAATTGAGCTCAAGCTGTTTGTTTTAACATATTTAGTTAAAATCTTCATCAGACCATTAGTGTACTGTATTGAAGGGTCATAGCAGACTTCTCTTGCAAGTAACAGACTTCCTTGGCGCTATAGCAGAATATATTTTACTTTGAGTTGCTCTTAACCCAGCAATTAATTATGAAAAACAGTTTAGTTTTGCCTATTTGATCTATCCTGATTATTTTCACAGTCCTGTTAAACAGAGAAGCAGTTTCATTCTTTTCAGCTATAATCTGGTTGGAACACAGGTCAAGTAAACATGATAGAAATTATAACTGGTATCACACTAATCTTAGACATGAATACAGATTGAAGCTCCTCAAAATGATGTTTGTGTATTTTGAATAAATGTATCGGATTATTGAAAATATCCTTTGTGACATATTAGATGGCCAGAGCCCTCCCTCCCTGACCTCTGACCCCCAGGGTAGGTGTCTTCATCTATTGTCCCACAGGGGGTCTGTGAGGGAGTTCTCCTTGGTTTCCCACACTCTGTCCATTCATGACGTTCAGTGAGGGAGCAATAGAAGTGTGTCTTACTGCAGTTCACATTAACTATGGAGTGTGACCTCATTATTGAGGAGGTAAACAGTAGCTCTAAACTGTTTTGAACAAAAAATACTATCAAAGATCAGCAAATTCCTGAAATAGTTTAAATGACATCACTCAGATACAATTCATGAATTATCAAAAAAATGTCAAACAGTGATTCACTAAATACCATTGTAAGAGATTCCTTCACGTACTATGCGTTTTGTGATCTCACTTTGGCGATACCTAACAGTTTGAATTATGCATCAATATAAATTAATATGAATATTTGCATTATATATATATGCCATTGTTACAGGCCCCAGGGGTGGGGCCAACGTACCCAGATAAAATGCCTGTAATGACAGGAAATAATGAGTCGGGTCGACAAAGTGTTGTTGCTCCGTCAATGCCTTACAAAGGAATCCCACATTTATTAAAGATCTCATCAAGTGCAAAAGTCAGTCTTTGGTCCTCCAAATTATTCTTATACAAAATATCAATAAACAGTCATCACCATCATCAGTACATTAACCTACTGTATCAAAATATTATGTTTGATATGTTCACTCTATGCCAAATAGATACTCTATGCTATGTCTAAATTGATATACTATACTATCTCATTGTATCTTGTATACAAACTAGTTCACTCTGTCTAAATACCTTATGCTATGTCTAAATTGATACCCTATACTATCTCATTGCACCTTGTACGTGGACATATCCTGTGAGATACATTCATCACATTTACATTCACACATACATTCATCATTTACCCACTGTGGTGGTAATAGACTTGACCAGACTACTTAAACCGCTATCTAATTACTATGTACCTTAACAACAACATTACTGGACCTAACCATAACATCTCTATCCTAACAGGCTAACCAAAGGGGTTTTTATCCTAATATTAATGAACAAACTTTTTATTATGTTTCTCATGAATCATAGTCCTAACTAGAACATTCACAGACATAGATTCAGACATACAATAGCATCTTTAATTGCCAGGAGCCTTCTGGTAGAAAATACGAACTACGGGAGCTAGCAAAATCACATTGTCCACAGCGCCGATTCAGACGAGGTGTAGCTAACGTGGTCTCCAAAAGCTATCCATCAGTTCAGCCATTCCGAAAATCACTATTCACTCAGACAAACTTAACTAACCATGTTATAATGGTGTTCAGATACATTTATAGTGCTTGTGTACACTGCTCACCTGTAATGACAGGAAATAATGAGTTGGGACGACAAAGTGATGTTGCTCCGTCAATGCCTTACAAAGGAATGAGCGGGAGAGGATGGCAACGAAAGTATAACGTGAGTTGCGTGCTGACAGGAAACGCACCTAGTCTCACAGCGCCACACCTGGGCATAACCAGCACCAATGAATCCAAATAATCTTGGCTGACTAGCAATTGTTTATCAAAAGAGAAGAAAACGTATAAATACATAAATGTGACCACACTTATAGTGGGCGTCACACACTCCCTGACAAAATAAAAAATGTCTCCTGACATTCCTAACACTCTTACAAAATAACAAAACCTCTTTAGAAATTTGGATTATCAGTAGGAATAAGGTGTGTGTTATGCACTAGTCTGCACTAGTATGTGTATTCAGTAAGCGGGTACAGGATGGGTGTACGGTAGGTATGGATATTGTGTGTAGGGCGTAAATTGTTATGGCGGTAGTATGTGGTATGGGGTACCCCACCAGGGCGCCTCAGGTGCACTGTATGTCATAACTGTGTTGACTTCTGGGTGGGGCTGTAGTGAGGGCTGACCAAGTGACTGGTATGTAAACATTGGTTTTGGTCGCCTCTCCCTAGTGGATCGTCTAACTTCAGGGTTCGTGTCAAATCCAGGGGAGGACAGGGGTCTCTCGGGGCATTCCGAACGGTCAGATCCTCCATGGTCACTCTGTCTCGGCTGGAATGTCTTAGTAAAGTATGTCTTCAGACACAAGCTGCCTCTCCGGAGATCTCTGTTCTTCTCTCCTCCATCCTTGGTATTGTCTCTCTACCATTACAGGACCTTGAACTGTACTGGTCCTCCCATGAGCTTGGCTCTGTTGGATCCCCGTAGGTCTCTCTCTGTAAGTTCCCCTATTAACTGGGCTCTGTTGGCTCTCAGTAAGTCCTTGGTAAGTTCTCCCATGAGCTGGGCTCCGTAGGATCGTGTTGCTTTCTCTCCATTCTGTGTCATTTGTAGGTACCCTTCACCAATAGCCACCAGTATTCCTTTCATCATCGGAGCCGCTCGTATCACTTTGAGTTTGCGGTCTTATGTCTCGGGATTGTCTGTTCCTTTGTATACGTTGTCTCTCTCCTGTGCGTTTGACAGTTTGCTGGGGTGTTTCAACAGGCAAGTCATTTACCAGTAGTAATAGGTTTCGATGCAGAGTCCTGGTCTTACTTTTGTTTCCTGCTTCTGGGTAGACTACATATACTGGGTTGTCTGCTACTTGTTCCTTGACCACGTAAATCGCCTTCTCCCAGTAAGATCTCAGCTTGCCAGGTCCTCCCCGTTCACGGAGGTTCCGAACCAGGACTCTGTCTCCTCGTTGTACGTTACTCCTCTCATCTTCTGGTCATAATAAGACTTGCCCCTTGCACTCGACTGTATACTGTTCTCGTTGGCGATTCGATAGGCTTCTCTCATTCTTCCAGCCCACTTCTCTGCATAGCCCTTGTGTTCGACTGGGTTTTCCTCCTCCATCAGGCCGAACAACAGATCCACTGGAAGGTGGGGATGGCGCCCGTATAGCAGGTAAAAGGGCGAGTACCCTGTGGATTCATGCCGGGTACAATTGTACGCATGTACAATTTGCGGGAGGTGGTCCTTCCACCGCTCTTTCTCCTTATCCTGGAGTGTCCGCAGCATCTGTAGGAGTGTTCGATTGAACCTCTCAGCAGGGTTGCCCTGAGGGTGGTATGGTGACGTTCTTGAGTGCGCAATGCCAGACAGCTGTCGGAGAGTGTGGAAGAGCTCGTTCTCAAATTCGCGGCCTTGGTCGTGATGGAGTTTTCCAGGGTATCCCAAACGGGGAATGAAGTCATTAAAGAGGCGCTCTCTGCAGCTGTCCGCCCGGACTTATTCTTTGTTGGATAACACTGCGCAAATCTGGTGAAATGATCCACTACCACTAGGATATACTCATATCCGCCTCTGCTGGTTTCGAGATGCAAGTAGTCGATGCATACGAGTTCCAAGGGTGAGTTAGATGTGATACTTCCCATTGGTGCTCGAACATGTGTTGTAGGTTTTTTTTGTTTTATGCAGGGACATTTCCTGGTGATGTACTCCTCAATTTCTCGCTTCATATACGTCCAGTAGAACCTCTCCCTTGCCAAACCCAGGACTCGTTCGGTGCCTACATGCCCCATGTCGTCATGTAGGTGTTTCAAGACTGTCTGCTTGTATTTGGCTGGAAGAACGAGCTGCCGTCTTCCCGTGGTCCGTCTATACAAGAGTCCGTTCTCCAGGTGTAGTTTACACCACTCATGCAGAAGCTTCCGCGAGGGTCCACTCACGGTCTTCACTGTGTCCCGATGTAGCACGGCATTGGCTTCCTTGAGTTTGATGTTTTCTCCGATGGCCACATCTTCTTGCTGAGCCTTGACAAGCTCCTCATGAGTGATCGTGGGTAGTGCACAAGATTTCTGGTTGGCTTCAGCAGAGAGGTTAAGTACTGCCACCCAGGCTACATCTTTCTTCTGGGCTGCTTTACCCCCTTCCCAGGCAGCATTCACAACATCCTGAGACAGTTCTTCAGTGCACACGGCAACATAAACGTTGATGTCAAGTGGGACACGGGACAGGGTCTCAGCATCGATGTTCAGTTTTCCTGGTCGATATTTGATGTTAAAGCGGAAGTCTGACAAATCCCCAACCCAATGATGGCCGATAGTGTTATAGTATTCATTTAGTTAGAGTTCATTTGAAAAAACATATTTCCGTTTGGACTTTTGACCATTTCTCATCATACATGGATTTAATTATAGTGATTTATATTTGTATTATAAATCCTAAACATTCTTCCCATAAATCACCTAAACATGCCATGGTGACGGCCATGTCCCGGTCGGTTCCGGTGGAGTGGGGAGTCCATCCCACATTTGGCTTTCCATTAAATGGAAATTTAATTTATATACCCTCCCCCTCGATTGAGAGTGCCCTCCACAGCTGCGAGTGACAATTCATTTGGAGGGACACTCGGTGGTGGAGTGGGAGTGGGTAGGGGGTGGTTTGGGATTGGGCCTTAGAGTCCTGGAACCATACCCAATAACTCTCAACCTTCCATCTTGGTGTTGATAGAGGACTGCCCCGAGGCCCTTCTCTGATGCGTCTGTGTGGAGTGTGAAGGGTAGGTTGAAGTCTGGGTATGAAAGCACTGGTGGGTTAGCCAGTGCCTCCACCAGTTGCTCCAATGTTGCCTGATGTTCACCCGTCCATTCCACAGGAGTCCTGGAAGATAACTGCAGCCCTTTGGTTTTCCTTTGCTGGGGTGTGTCGGGAGACGTTCCATGCTTCACTTGTAAAAGCTCGTAGATTGGTTAAGCGATCCTGTAGAAGTCCTGGGTGAAACTATGGTAGTAGCTAAGGAACCCCAAGAGCCTTCTTACATCACCGATAGTCCGTGGAGTCTTGTCCTTGAGGGCCAGGACAGCTTCAAGGTCTTTCGGGTCGACTCTCACCCCTTCTGCAGATACAAGGCGGCCCACATATCTGACTTCTCGGCGAAACAGTTCACATTTCTCCGGTCTAAGTTTCACACCATGTCGTTGCAGTGCTCTCAAGACGTTACGGACTCCTTCCACGTGCTGTTCAAAGGATTCTGCAAAGCAAAGCACGTCATCAAGGTAGGGGATACAACATTCGTCTCTGAGGGAGCCTAACATCTCCTTCATACTCCTCTGGAATGCCGCAGGCGCGTTGGACAACCCAAATGGGATCCTTACCCATTCGTATAATCCCCATGGTGTTATAAATGCTGTAAGGTGTCTGGAACCTTCAGCCATAAAGCCTTGGTGGTAAGCTTTCCCTTGATCCAGGATGCTGAACCACTTGTGTCCCCCCAGAGTGTCGATCAGATCATTAATTCTGGGTAGGGGGTGCCTGTCTGGGGTGGTCTTCTGGTTCAGTAGGCGGTAGTCGATACAAAGCCTAAGTGAACCGTCCTTCTTACGGACGCACACCACAGGAGCAGAGTATGGAGACTTAGACTTCACTACCCAACCTTTTGCCAGCAGGTCTTGGATGTAATCCTTTACCTCCTTGAACAAAGGTTTTGGGACTGAGGTGTATGCTCTTTGTATAGGAGTCTCGTCTTTGACGTGGTGTCATCTGCAAACTTGGGATACAGCCGATGTCATCACTGTCTTTAGCAAAAGCTGCTGACTCCTCATAAAGCATCATTTTCACCGCCTCTCACTGTTCTTCTTCGAGATGACTTAGATCGATGGGTGGGTGCCACCGTGACTCTGTTGGACGTGAGTTAACAGGTGACGTGGCTGTACTGTGGACATTCTATTAGGCCTTCCTTGGTCAGGTGAGTCAGTTTCGATGATCCGGCCAATGGGCTGAATACTCCCGATGACAGCTTTACGTGACAGGGTGATGTCGTGCTTGGTGTGGTTTCCTTCAGGTACTGCTACATATGGAGCCTTCTCATTCTGGACCTCCAGCAAGCCTGCACCCACATCCAGCTCCTCCAGTAGCACACTGGTCTCATCAGGCTCGAACAACACCAGGGAGTCACCCAGTTCAAGGCTTGGTGGGACTTTAAACTTTACCCAAGCTGTTTGGCACGCGAGGATCACTCTGTCCTTTTCGCCAATCCTCAGACGTCCCTGCTGCACAGATGCTTGTTTAGTCTGCACGAAGTTCACTGTGTTCTTGGCTCGGTCATTTGGAACTGCGATGGCCGTACACAGGAGGTTAACGATGGTAGGTATGAGTCGTCCTGGTTGCCCCTGGATTAACTCCTCAAGAATATTGAACCCAAGCAATGGTCTGTCAATGGGATGGCGGCTCACTAAAAAGGGGACATTGATCGACAAAGCTGGGTCCTCGGTTCCTGGTAGATTCACAGTTAAAGCAACCCAACCATCAAATGGTATGAGGTCTCCGCTGACTGCAAACACTTCGAGGTTTCCCTCACCTTCAATGAGTTCAGTGGTCTGTCTGACAGGAAGGCTGGGTAGGTATTTGTCTTTCCACACTCGATCCACAATGCTGACTTGGGCGCCTGTATCCAGTAAAGCACTAACTGCGATGCCATTAAGGTTACATTTTATCAGAGCTTTCCGTCCTATGAGATTAGCGAGCTGTTCATTTTCAACACTTGGTGGGTCTGATGATGTTCTATCTTCAGTATGTTGTTGTCTGTGTCTCTTGGTTACACTACAGTTGCCCATGACCCTCCCTAGTGAGGCCTGTGTACAGTCTGAAACCTCTAACCCATAGGCACTTCTAGACTGGGACTGTTGATGACACCCGATCACTGTCTGTCCCTCCACAATGACCGACCCCCGTTTCCCTGCTGCTTAGTTTTCTTCAAGCAACCCACAGCTCTGTGGCCCTCATCACCGCATGCGAAACAGTGGTTACAGTCTGTGCGGTTCTGTTCGACACATTTTGGGCAGCCGTATGGTCTCTCCCTCCTCTGTACTGGTGATCCCTGCGTGTGAGTAGATTGCTGGCCGGTCGGCACTGACTGTATCGGTTGTACTGGCAGCCTCAATGACTCTACAATTTTGGTGAGTGCTTCTACCTTCTCGGTTAGTTGCTGTATGGTGTCATTTTGTTTTTTTCGTTCAGGGTTCTCTTTATGCACACTAGAGATTGTGGGTGACTCTGCCTCAACTTGTGCACCGTGGGCGTGTGTGTGTCTTTGGCGGGGTGTGGCCCCTAGCCTCCGCTGCCTTTCGCTTTCGTCGCTTGTCAACTTCATTACTTGTCTCAGTATGGTCTCGTCAGTAACCGTCCTGCTTGTGAGTAGTGGTTTCAGTTGCCTGCGGAGGTCATTGTGTTTCTGTCCTATTCCTTGATAGACAGTGTGTAGGAATACATCCTGGACTGTGTCTGTATGATATTTTATTCCCCCGTCAGCTTGTTTTGATGTGAAGAGAATCCGTTGTTTTAGTCCTATCACTCGGTACAGGAATTGTTGCGGAGTCTCATTTTCCTTTTGTTGAGTGCACATAAACTCTTGGACTAGTTCTGTACTGTTCTTTTCCCCTAAATGTGATTGGAGGAAGCCCTTGAGCTCGGTTACCGTCATGTCATCGTTGTTCATGAGCATGTCTTTGAAAGTTCCTGGTTTCAGTATCCTAAGCACACCTCTCACTATCTCAGTATTGCTGAAGTGTTGTCTTACTCCCTCTTCTATTTGTCTGCAGAGATTGTTATAGCTGATGTCTGATGTATTATCGTCGATTTGCCCCCCTTGTATCTTGAATTTGCGAAAAGGTCTTGTATGGAGATCACTCTCTCCTGTGCCTGGTGTGGCGCCGCCTGGTGGATGAATGGTGACGGTGCAGACTCAGGGTTTAAGTGAAGGGGTGCAGACTGATTGGCGATGTGTAAGGAGGTGGGCTGGCTGACAATGTGTGGTGGGTTATTAGCTGGAACGGCATGTTCTACTGGCTGCATAGAGTGTGGTGCAGTAGCAACTTTACACTGCCGGAGTTGTCTACCTAGCTCCTCGTACCTAAGAAGCAGCTGCTGATGCTCAACCTCTGAAATGTCATGTACAACACTAGCCATGGTTGTCTGAGTTGTCAGTCGTGGTGGACTGTGGAGATTTAGGATTTTTTGGAGAGATTTAGGAGTATGTGGAGAGTGTATGGATGGTGGTTCAGTAGGTATATCTGTGCTCACAGATGTTGTAATGGCTACATTATGGGTCTGGATAGCAGAAGTAATAGCATCATTCAAAACCAACAATACAACCATTCCCATATCTTCAGATTCAAGGAGAGACTTACTACACATGAAACCATTAATGTAATCAAGACAATCATCCTCATCACCTACTTCAAGCTGTGATGGATCTCTATCTGGTACTGGACCCACGGATTTGGCGATTTCGAACAGTTCCTTAGCCGATAGGTCAAGCAGGCCCCTCCTGATCTCACGAACCAGGTTCTTCCTTCCGTCGTCCGACATGGTAACAAAGTTCCAGGGTTCAGGATCACAGATGTTACACCAGCTCTTGCTTAGTCTTGGTTGACATGAGCCACTGGAACAAAGCCTCTGTTCTCGCTTGGTCACGGTTATGGTTCACTGGATCAGCTCCCAACCAGCAGGTGGCGCCGATCCCGGACGAGCCCCCATGATCTGTTACAGGCCCCAGGGGTGGGGCCAACGTACCCAGATAAAATGCCTGTAATGACAGGAAATAATGAGTCGGGACGACAAAGTGTTGTTGCTCCGTCAATGCCTTAAAAAGGAATCCCACATTTATTAAAGATCTCATCAAGTGCAAAAGTCAGTCTTTGGTCCTCCCAATTATTCTTATACAAAATATCTATAAAGAGTCATCACCATCATCAGTACATTAACCTACTGTATCAAAATATTATGTTTGATATGTTCACTCTATGCCAAATAGATACTCTATGCTATGTCTAAATTGATATCCTATACTATCTCATTGTATCTTGTATACAAACTAGTTCACTCTGTCTAAATACCTTATGCTATGTCTAAATTGATACCCTATACTATCTCATTGCACCTTGTACGTGGACATATCCTGTGAGATACATTCATCACATTTACATTCACACATACATTCATCATTTACCCACTGTGGTGGTAATAGACTTGACCAGACTACTTAAACCGCTATCTAATTACTATGTACCTTAACAACAACATTACTGGACCTAACCATAACATCTCTATCCTAACAGGCTAACCAAAGGGGTTTTTATCCTAATATTAATGAACGAACTTTTCATTATGTTTCTCATGAATCATAGTCCTAACTAGAACATTCACAGACATAGATTCAGACATACAATAGCATCTTTAATTGCCAGGAGCCTTCTGGTAGAAAATACGAACTACGGGAGCTAGCAAAATCACATTGTCCACAGCGCCGATTCAGACGAGGGGTGGTCTCCAAAAGCTATCCATCAGTTCAGCCATTCCGAAAATCACTATTCACTCAGACAAACTTAACTAACCATGTTTTAATGGTGTTTAGATACATGTATAGTGCTTGTGTACACTGCTCACCTGTAATGACAGGAAATAATGAGTTGGGACGACAAAGCGATGTTGCTCCGTCAATGCCTTACAAAGGAATGAGCGGGAGAGGATGGCAACGAAAGTATAACGTGAGTTGCGTGCTGACAGGAAATGCACCTAGTCTCACAGCGCCACACCTGGGCACAACCAGCACCAATGAATCCAAATAATCTTGGCTGACTAGCAATTGTTTATCAAAAGAGAAGAAAACTTATAAATACATAAATGTGACCACACTTATAGTGGGCGTCACACCATTCTGTTATATAATATTATAATAATTGCCAGATTTTTTAGTTATTTTTGAGTGGAGAAAAACCTACACAGATAACTACCTGATTAGTTCATCTACTGTATCAACAATAACATCTTGATTAGACACTTCACTACAGTGATGATGAGCCTAATAATGCAAAATATCAGAGAAATGCATTTGATTGCTTTTGTTTATTCAACCTGACTCTCAGAGAGTCTCATTCTTTTGGATTTAAAAACCTCAATTTGAGGCAGGTAGGATAATGAAACATCATCACAACAGAACTTGGACACATCTCCAAGACACAAGGTACTCTAACAGAGTAGAGGATAGACATTGAACAACTGTCATTATAAAAGACACATGATACTCTAACAGAGTAGAGGAAAGACATTGAAAGGCATGTCCTTATAAAAGACACATGGATCTGTTTCACATTAACAGGAGTTTTACAGAGAAAATAGTTTTCTCTTTCCAGCACACATATTCAAAATTATGCAAAATATTTCCTATTCATAACAATCCTGTGATCTTCAAACAGATCAATTGATAATAATCACAGAGTAATAGTAAAGGGACGCCCAGTTTGGGTGGATAATCCTCATGGAGGAACAGTGATGCTACTATACAGCTCAAGCCTACATTAGAACATTAACTGCATGATGCAAACTTCTCAGAAGATAATCACTCTAATCTCAGTATTACATCCACAATGGAGAATTAACATATCAATAATGATATTTTGGATTAGATAAAATTATGATATAAATCAAGATGTTGACCTTAGAACAGATCAGTCAAAGGAAATCTCAGAGAGATTGGTGTATGAATGCCCATTTTGATCATATTGATCATTGATTCAACACAACAAAACATGAATCATCGAACATGCTTATTATATCCGTTCTCTAATTTCTTAACACTCAGGAAGTGTGGTATTCAATAAATGTAATATCTTTACTACAAAAGTATATTTTCAATACCTAATGGCATTATTAACCTTCTGAAGAAGAACAATTTCTTCAAATTTGAAGAGTTTTGTCCTTGGCTTGAAGTTCAACTCTGACCAACATGGTCATATGGGTTTGTCTGGATATGGAGCTCCAGTCTGTAGTTCTCTACCAGGGCCTCTAGAGGGCGCTGTTGGCTGGACTCTTCTCTTTACTGATGCTGTGCTGGGCTGTGGAGCTCAGCTGAGGAAGATCACTGTCCCTCCTGTTCTTATCAGAGGATGACTGCAGGCTCTGGAAGTGTCTCAGCAGTCTTCTCTGGGACTCTGGCTGCGTTCCGAATCGCATACTTCTACTTCTTACTACCAGTACCTACTACAGCTGCCCTTAGAAAGTACGTACTTTGCAAGCAGTAGGCATCCAATTGGGACATACTACCTTGTCATAACATTGCGCCTTGAAATTAGCCCACATCCGTCGCTGTCCATAACGCGACATTCGTCTACAGCTGTCAACTCGCGCATGTGACGCACATTACCGCTGCGCAAAGGATTGTGGGTCAGAATAGCCAGAAAAGCCTGCTGGCGTGCATACTGCAAAATACGACCGGATGTAGTAGGTCATCCTGGTACTTTTGCCATACTGCATGTGGCATACTATGTATTGGGACATACTACATTCTGTTTTGGCATACTATATAGTAGGGTAGTAGGCGATTCGGAACGCAGCCTCTGTCTTCACATCCTCCTTGGACAGGAAGTGCACCATCTCTTGGACACACCTGGAGTATCCCTGATTGGCAGCTGCTGAGCAGGAGGTGGAAACAGGAAGCAAACTGTCATCTCCAGGATGTCGGCTTTCTCCAGCTTGGAGTCAGGCTGCAGGATGTGGATCTCTGGATCCAGGAGAGACTTGAGCTGCTGTTGATACGATCTCTGCGTAACTTCTCACCCAGTGGCTTTCTTAGCTGCAGAAAGAGAAGAAAGAAGACATTAATAACCTAATTGTGAAGAGGAACATTGATGAAGATAATAATGATTTAACATTCATAGTTTAAATATCCGGTGGGTCTTCAATGTACCTTGTTGGTGAGAGTCAGGTGCTCCTCAGAGTAGGTTCTTGCTGAAGTGATTGTAGGAGCCATGGCTGGATCTCTGTGCTGTAGAGGTCTCTGTGTAGAGTGAATGTGATTTCTAGTGGCTTCATCCCTCCTATATATAGTCCCACATCTCCATGTGAATGTGTGGGTCTTGGGCTGGTTGGAGTTTCTCACAGTCTGTAGCCAATGGGAGAGCTGGGAGGACAATGGGGAATGTGGAGCTGCCACATGCTCAGTGTTCTTATTGCTGGGGGACAATGGTCACGTCTCAGGGGAACAGGTGGAGGGCTGAGGGCTGATGGAGAGAGACTCCTAGAGTGCTGTGTGAATCTGGGAAAGTGGTGACCCTGTAAAGAGAGCAGATATGCAGCCTGATGGTCAGATCAATGACTCTGACAGAGCACACGCTCATCATTTACACACACGTGTGAGACTGGGAAAAGATCTCACTGCATTAAGAAAAAGGCCCTTTCATGGGTTTCGTTGTATTGATATATGTGAGATTCAGATACAAGCTCTGAGAAAATGGTCATTGATCTAGATGAAGTGAACATCAAAATAACATATTTACTTTCAAGAGACCATACATTACCCTTGGGTTATCATCAGTGGTGCAAAATTCCAAAATGTATTTCATTCTACATTTCTGCTTTTTAAAATATGTTTAATGTTGATACTGCTCCGATGTAGTCAGGGGTTTGTTAACTCAGTAATATTGTTTATTTAAGGGTGATGTCCTGGCCATATTGATGTCCAGATGTAGCAGATGTGTTCTGGTGGTCAGTGTGAGTAGAGAGCTGCTCTGAGTTTCCCACACTGAGTCCTGTGCCAGTGATCAATGCACTACAAAGGCTGCTCAGGACACTAAGTGGACCTTTAGTGACGGCTATGGGCTCTGTGTTGAACTATAGACAGAGCCTGACGTCACAGACCATCTGGAGGGAAAGAACACCACTGGCTGATGCTACAGGCTAATTATCACTGTAAACATGGATTCAGATACATCAAGGTTACACAAGACGTGAGAAAATGGCTATAGATTTTATAATATAAAATATATATAATTCAAAGCATTTTTATTGTGTTTCGCCTGTTGTGATCAGTAACGTTTCCTAAAAATGGTAAGCTCTCCTCTGTAGTAGGTCTATAAGGCCTGCATGAATAAAAATATGATTTCTTAATTCACTGCTATTAAACTCTCACAATCCTAAATAACTGGATAGAGAAACATGGAGAGACAAAGAGAGAGAGAGAGAGAGAGATGTAGGGAAAGAGAGGGTGCGAGAGAGCTTCACAATCTTGATATTACATTACATTACATTCATTTAGCTGACATTTTTATCCAAAGTGTCTTTTATCCAAAGTGACTTGCACCAATTGCATTTAATATAGTAAAAGTCAGAGTGCTACCACTAGCCAGAACTCACAAGTGCATCTTCTTTCTCAAACAAGTGACTAAGAGCATGATCTAGAGCTGAAGGCAAAGTGCAAGAGTAGCAAACTAAAAATACAGGTCCAGGTGCTGATGGGACTGAGGATACTAACCACAGGCTTATAGTCTTTCCTGCATCATGTTTATTTCCCCTCCTAAAGTGTGCCAATTCCCCAGGGACACAGTCAGGTGCTGGTGGGACTGAGGATGCTAATGACACTGATCTGTGACTCTGCTCTCCAGAGCTTTCCCACACTCTGCCCATTGAGAGAGCTTCCACTGAACAATAGACGTGTGCCTTGTTAAATGATAATTCATCCCCACACAAGCAGTTCCCAACGAGCCCGTCTGGGTAAACCTCATCACGTACATAGTTTTGTTTGGCTACAAATAAATACTCAGTATTTAGAGAATTGAGCTCAAGCTGTTTGTTTGAACATATTTAGTGAAAATCTTAATCAGACCATTAGTGTACTGTATTGAAGGGTCATAGCAGACTTCTCTTGCAAGTAACAGACTTCCTTGGGGCTATAGCAGAATATATTTTACTTTGAGTTGCTCTTAACCCAGCAATTAATTATGAAAAACAGTTTAGTTTTGCCTATTTGATCCATCCTGATTATTTTCACAGTCCTGTTTAACAGAGAAGCAGTTTCATTCTTTTCAGCTATAATCTGGTTGGAACACAGGTCAAGTAAACATGAGAGAAATTATAACTGGTATCACACTAATCTCAGACATGAATACAGTTTGAAGCACCTCAAAATGATTTTTGTGTATTTTTAATAAATGTATCGGATTATTGAAAATATACTTTGTGACATATAAGATGGCCAGAGCCCTCCCTGACCTCTGACCCCCAGGGTAGGTGTCTTCATCTATTGTCCCACAGGGGGTCTGTGAGGGAGTTCTCCTTGGTTTCCCACACTCTGTCCATTCATGACGTTCAGTGAGGGAACAATAGAAGTGTGTCTTACTGCACTTCACATTAACTATGGCGTGTGACCTCATTATTGAGGAGGGAAACAGTAGCTCTAAACTGTTTTGAACAAAATTACTATTTAAAATCAGCAAATTCCTGAAATTATTTAAATGACATTCTTCAGATCCAAATCACAGGCTAAAATATTAAAACTTGTCACACAGTAATTAACTAAATACCATTGTAAGAGAAGAGATTCCTTCACGTAATATGCATTTTGTGATCTCACTTTGGCTATATCTAACAGTATGAAATATGCATCAATATAAATCAATATGGATACTTTGCATTATATAAATATGCAATTATGTCATGTAATATTATAAAGATTGCAATCCTTGTTTCTTGATTTTTGAGTGGAGAAACACCTATGTAGATAATTACCTGGTTAGTTAATCTACTGTATCAACAATAACATCTCGATTAGACACTTTACTACAGTGATGATGAGCCTAATAATGCAAAAGACCAGAGAAATGCATTTGATTGCTTTTGTTTATTCAACCTGACTCAGAGAGTCTCATTGTTTTGGATTTAAAAACCTCAATTTGAGGCAAGTAGGATGATGAAACATCATCACAACAGAACTTGGACACATCTCCAAGACACATGATACTCTAACAGAGTAGAAGATAGACATTGAACAACTGCCTTTATAAAAGACACATGGTACTCTAACAGAGTAGAGGAAAGACATTGAACAACTGTCTTTATAAAAGACACATGGTACTCTAACAGAGTAGAGGATAGACATTGAACAACTGTCTTAATAAAAGACACATGATACTCTAACAGAGTAGAGGATAGACATTGAACAACTCTCTTCATAAAAGACACATGGTACTCTAACAGAGTAGAGGAAAGACATTGAAAGGCATGTCTTTATAAAAGACACATGGATCTGTTTCACATAAACAGGAGTTTTACAGAGAAAATAGTTTTCTCTTTCCGGCACACATATTCAAAAATTATGCAAAATATTTCTTAATCATAACAATCCTGTGATCTTCAAACAGATAATAATCACAGAGTAATAGTAAAGGGACGCCCAGTTTGGGTGGATAATCCTCATGGAGGAACAGTGATGCTACTATACAGCTTAAGCCTACATTAGAACATCAACTGCATGATGCAAACTTCTCAGAAGATAATCACTCTAATCTCAGTATTACATCCCCCATGGAGCATTAACATATCAATAATGATTTTTTAGATTAGATAAAATAATATGATATAAATCAAGGTGTTGACCTTAGAACAGATCAGTCAAAGGAAATCTCAGAGAGATTGGTGTATGAATGCCCATTTTGATCATATTGATCATCGATTCAACACAAAAACAAAACATGAATCATTGAACATGCTTATTATATCTGTTCTCTGCTATCTTAACACTCAGGAAGTGTAGAATTCAATAAATGTAATATCTTTCCTACAAAAGCATAGTTTCAATACCTAATGGCATTATTACGTTTCTTTAAAGGATAAAAATTTCTTCCCATTTGAAGTGTTTTGTCTTTGGCTTAAAGTTCAACTCTGACCAACATGGTCATATGGGTTTGTCTGGATGTGGAGCTCCAGTCTGTAGTTCTCTACCAGGGCCTCCAGAGGGCGCTGTTGGCTGGACTCTTCTCTTTACTGATGCTTTGCTGGGCTGTGGAGCTCAGCTGAGGCAGGTCATTCTCCCTCCTGTTCTTATCAGAGGATGACTGCAGGCTCTGGAAGTGTCTCAGCAGTCTTCTCTGGGACTCTGTCTTCACATCCTCCTTGGACAGGAAGTGCACCATCTCTTGGAAGCACCTGGAGTATCCCTGATTGGCAGCTGCTGAGCAGGAGGAGGAGCTGATTGGTTGCAGGCGTCTCAGGAAGCAAACTGTCATCTCCAGGATGTCAGCTTTCTCCAGCTTGGAGTCAGGCTGCTGGTTGTGGAGCTCTGGCTCCAGGAGAGACTTGAGCTGCTCAATGCTGCTGTTGATACGATCTCTGCGTAACTTCTCAACCAGTGGCTTTCTTAGCTGCAGAAAGAGAAGAGGAAACACATTAATAAACTAATTCTGAAGAGGAACATTAATGAAGATAATAATGATTTAACATTCAAAGTTTAAATATCCGGTGGGTCTTCAATGTACCTTGTTGGTGAGAGTCAGGTGCTCCTCAGAGTAGGTTCTTGCTGAAGTGATTGTAGGAGCCATGGCTGGATCTCTGTGCTGTAGAGGTCTCTGTGTAGAGTGAATGTGATTTCTAGTGGCTTCATCCCTCCTATATATAGTCCCACATCTCCATGTGAATGTGTGGGTCTTGGGCTAGTTGGAGTTTCTCACAGTATGTAGCCAATGGGAGAGCTGGGAGGACAATGGGGAATGTGGAGCTGCCACATGCTCAGTGTTCTTATTGCTGGGGGACAATGGTCACGTCTCAGGGGAACAGGTGGAGGGCTGAGGGCTGATGGAGAGAGACTCCCAGAGTGCTGTGTGAATCTGGGAAAGTGGTGACCCTGTAAAGAGAGCAGATATGCAGCCTGATGGTCAGATCAATGACTCTGACAGAGCACACGCTCATCATTTACACACACCTGTGAGACTGGGAAAAGATCTCACTGCATTAAGAAAAAGGCCCTTTGATGGGTATCGTTGTATTGAGATATGTGAGATTCAGATACAAGCTCTGAGAAAATGGTCATTGGTCTCTTAATTAGATGAAGTGAACATCAAAATGATACCTTTACTTTCAAGAGACCATACATTACCCTTGGGTTATTATCAGTGTTGCAAATTTTCAAAATGTATTTAATTCTATATTTCTGCATTTTAATCAAATATTTGTTTAATGTCGATACTGTACTTATGTAGCTCTGAGAAAATGTATACTGATACACTCTTAATTTTATGAACTGAATATCAAAATGAAGTCTTTACTTTAAAGGGACCATACAATCCCACTGGGTTATTATAAGTGTGAGGACATTTTTCAAAATGCATTTTATTTTATAATGTTGATACTGCTCTGGTGTAGTCAGGCGTCTGTAAAGTCAGTAATATTGTTTATTTAAGGGTGATGTGCTGGCCATGTTGATGTCCAGATGTAGCAGATGTGTTCTGGTGTTCAGTGTGAGTAGAGAGCTGCTCTGAGTTTCCCACACTGAGTCCTGTGCCAGGGATCAATGCACTACAAAGGCTGCTCAGGACACTGAATGGACCTTTAGTGACGGCTATGGGCTCTGTGTTGAACTATAGACAGAGCCTGACGTCACAGACCATCTGGAGGGAAAGAACACCACTGGCTGATGCTACAGGCTAATTATCACTGTAAACATGGATTCAGATACATCAAGGTTACACAAGACATGTGAGAAAATGGCTATAGATTTTATATTATAAAATATATATAATTCCAACCATTTTTATTGTGTTTCACCTGTTGTGATCGGTAACTCTTCCTAAAAATGGTAAGCTCTCCTCTGTAGTAGGTCTATAAGTCCTGCATGAATTAAAATATGATTTCTCAATTCACTGCTATTAAACTCTCACAATCATAAATATCTGGATAGAGAAACATGGAGAGACAGAGAGGGAGAGAGAGAGATGTAGGGAAAGAGAAGGTGCGAGAGAGCTTCACAATCTTGATATTACATTACATTACATTAATTTAGCTGACATCTTTATCCAAAGTGACTTTTATCCAAAGCGACTTAGAACAATTGCATTTAATGTAGAAAAAGTCAGTGTGCTACTACTAGCCAGAACTCACAAGTGCATCTTCTTTCTCAAACAAGTGACTAAGAGCATGATCTAGTGCTGAAGGCAAAGTGCAAGAGTAGCAAACTAAAAATACAGGTCCAGGTGCTGATGGGACTGAGGATACTAACCACAGGCCTGATATTCTTTCCTGTATCATGTTTGTTTCCCCTCCTAAAGTGTGCCAATTCCCCAGAGACACAGTCAGGTGCTGGTGGGACTGAGGATGCTAATGACACTGATCTGTGACTCTGCTCTCCAGAGCTTTCCCACACTCTGCCCATTGAGAGAGCTTCCACTGAACAATAGACGTGTGCCTTGTTAAATGATCATTCATCCCCACACAAGCAGTTCCCAACGAGCCCGTCTGGGTAAACCTCATCAAGTACATAGTTTTGTTTGGCTACAAATAAATACTCAGAAGTTAGAGAATTGAGCTCAAGCTGTTTGTTTGAACATATTTAGTGAAAATCTTCATCAAACCATTAGTGTACTGTATTGAAGGGTCAGAGCAGAATTCTCTTGCAAGTAACAGACTTCCTTGTGGCTATAGCAGAATATTTTTTACTTTGAGTTGCTCTTAACTCAGCAATTAATTAGGAAAAACAGTTTAGTTTTGCCTATTTGATCTATCCTGATTATTTTCATAGTCCTGTTTAACAGAGAAGCAGTTTCATTCTTTTCAGCTATATTCTGGTTGGAACACAGGTCAAGTAAACATGATAGAAATTATAACTGGTATCACACTAATCTTAGACATGAATACAGTTTGAAGCACCTCAAAATGATTTTTGTGTATTTTGAATAAATGCATCGGATTATTGAAACTATACTTTGTGTGATATTAGATGGCCAGAGCCCTCCTGCCCTGACCTCTGACCCCCAGGGTAGGGGTCTTCATCTATTGTCCCACAGGGGGTCTGTGAGGGAGTTTTCCTTGGTTTCCCACACTCTGTCCATTCATGACGTTCAGTGAGGGAACAATAGAAGTGTGTCTTACTGCACTTCACATTAACTATGGAGTGTGACCTCATTATTGAGGAGGAAAACAGTAGCTCTAAACTGTTTTGAACAAAATTACTATTTAAAATCAGCAAATTCCTGAAATTATTTAAATGACATCCTTCAGATCCAAATCATAGGCTAAAATATCTAAAACTTGTCAAACAGTGATTAACTAAATACCATTGTAAGAGAAGAGATTCCTTCACTTAATATGCATTTTGTGATCTCACTTTGGCTATATCTAACAGTATGAAATATGCATCAATATAAATCAATATGGATACTTTGCATTATATAAATATGCAATTATGTCATGTAATATTATAAAGATTGCAATCCTTTTTTCTTGATTTTTGAGTGGAGAAACACCTACGTAGATAATTACCTGATTAGTTCATCTACTGTATCAACAATAACATCTCGATTAGACACTTTACTACAGTGATGATGAGCCTAATAATGCAAAAGACCAGAAAAATGCATTTGATTGCTTTTGTTTATTCAACCTGACTCAGAGAGTCTCATTGTTTTGGATTTAAAAACCTCAATTTGAGGCAGGTAGGATGATGAAACATCATCACAACAGAACTTGGACACATCTCCAAGACACATGGTACTCTAACAGAGTAGAAGATAGACATTGAACAACTGTCTTTATAAAAGACGCATGATACTCTAACAGAGTAGAGGAAAGACATTGAACAACTGTCTTTATAAAAGACACATGATACTCTAACAGAGTAGAGGATAGACATTGAACAACTGTCTTTATAAAAGACACATGATACTCTAACAGAGTAGAGGAAAGACATTGAACAACTGTCATTATAAAAGACACATGGTACTCTAACAGAGTAGAGGAAAGACATTGAAAGGCATGTCCTTATAAAAGACACATGGATCTGTTTCACATAAACAGGAGTTTTACAGAGAAAATAATTTTCTCTTTCCAGCACACATATTCAAAATTATGCAAAATATTTCCTAATCATAACAATCCTGTGATCTTAAAACAGATCAATTGATAACAATCACAGAGTAATAGTAAAGGGATGCCCAGTTTGGGTGGATAATCCTCATGGAGGAACAGTGATGCTACTATACAGCTCAAGCCTACATTAGAACATCAACTGCATGATGCAAACTTCTCAGAAGATAATCACTCTAATCTCAGTATTACATCCACCATGGAGCATTAACATATCAATAATAATATTTTAGATTAGATAAAATAATATGATATAAATCAAGGTGTTGACCTTAGAACAGATCAGTCAAAGGAAATCTCAGAGAGATTGGTGTATGAATGCCCATTTTGATCATATTGATCATTGATTCAACACAAAAACAAAACATGAATCATTGAACATGCTTATTATATCCGTTCTCTGCTATCTTAACACTCAGGAAGTGTAGTATTCAATAAATGTAATATATTTCCTACAAAAGTATAGTTTCAATAATGGCATTATTAACCTTCTGAAGAAGAACAATTTCTTCAAATTTGAAGAGTTTTGTCCATGGCTTGAAGTTCAACTCTGACCAACATGGTCATATGGGTTTGTCTGGATGTGGAGCTCCAGTCTGTAGTTCTCTACCAGGGCCTCCAGAGGGCGCTGTTGGCTGGACTCTTCTCTTTACTGATGCTGTGCTGGGCTGTGGAGCTCAGCTGAGGCAGGTCACTCTCCCTCCTGTTCTTATCAGAGGATGACTGCAGGCTCTGGAAGTGTCTCAGCAGTCTTCTCTGGGACTCTGTCTTCACATCCTCCTTGGACAGGAAGTGCACCATCTCTTGGAAGCACCTGGAGTATCCCTGATTGGCAGCTGCTGAGCAGGAGGAGGAGCTGATTGGCTGCAGGCGTCTCAGGAAGCAAACTGTCATCTCCAGGATGTCGGCTCTCTCCAGCTTGGAGTCAGGCTGCTGGTTGTGGAGCTCTGGCTCCAGGAGAGACTTGAGCTGCTCAATGCTGCTGTTGATACGATCTCTGTGTAACTTCTCAACCAGTGGCTTTCTTAGCTGCAGAATGAGAAGAGGAAACACATTAATAAACTAATTCTAAAGAGGAACATTAATGAAGATAATAATGATTTAACATTCAAAGTTTAAATATCCGGTGGGTCTTCAATGTACCTTGTTGGTGAGAGTCAGGTGCTCCTCAGAGTAGGTTCTTGCTGAAGTGATTGTAGGAGCCATGGCTGGATCTCTGTGCTGTAGAGGTCTCTGTGTAGAGTGAATGTGATTTCTAGTGGCTTCATCCCTCCTATATATAGTCCCACATCTCCATGTGAATGTGTGGGTCTTGGGCTAGTTGGAGTTTCTCACAGTCTGTAGCCAATGGGAGAGCTGGGAGGACAATGGGGAATGTGGAGCTGCCACATGCTCAGTGTTCTTATTGCTGGGGGACAATGGTCACGTCTCAGGGGAACAGGTGGAGGGCTGAGGGCTGATGGAGAGAGACTCCCAGAGTGCTGTGTGAATCTGGGAAAGTGGTGACCCTGTAAAGAGAGCAGATATGCAGCCTGATGGTCAGATCAATGACTCTGACAGAGCACACGCTCATCATTTACACACACCTGTGAGACTGGGAAAAGATCTCACTGCATTAAGAAAAAGGCCTTTTGATGGGTATCGTTGTATTGAGATATGTGAGATTCAGATACAAGCTCTGAGAAAATGGTCATTGGTCTCTTAATTAGATGAAGTGAACATCAAAATGATACCTTTACTTTCAAGAGACCATACATTACCCTTGGGTTATTATCAGTGTTGCAAATTTTCAAAATGTATTTAATTCTATATTTCTGCATTTTAATCAAATATTTGTTTAATGTCGATACTGTACTTATGTAGCTCTGAGAAAATGTATACTGATACACTCTTAATTTTATGAACTGAATATCAAAATTAAGTCTTTACTTTAAAGGGACCATACAATACCACTGGGTTATTATACAGTAAGTGTGAGGATATTTTTCAAAATGCATTTTATTTTATAATGTTGATACTGCTCTGGTGTAGTCAGGCGTCTGTAAAGTCAGTAATATTGTTTATTTAAGGGTGATGTGCTGGCCATGTTGATGTCCAGATGTAGCAGATGTGTTCTGGTGGTCAGTGTGAGTAGAGAGCTGCTCTGAGTTTCCCACACTGAGTCCTGTGCCAGTGATCAATGCACTACAAATGCTGCTCAGGACACTGAATGGACCTTTAGTGACGGCTATGGGCTCTGTGTTGAACTATAGACAGAGCCTGACATCACAGACCACCTGGAGGGAAAGAACACCACTGGCTGATGCTACAGGCTAATTATCACTGTAAACATGGATTCAGATACATCAAGATTACACAAGACATGTGAGAAAATGGCTATAGATTTTATATTATAAAATATATATAATTCCAACCATTTTTATTGTGTTTCACCTGTTGTGATTGTAATGGAATTAAACTGATCTAGTCAAAAAAGGATTTACCAAGATTCGCTCAAAAGGTTAAGTCTGGTTTATTGTGAAAACATACGAGCGCGAGGACTTTCTGGACAACGCAACAAGAGTGGTTTATCCAGACAAGTGCCGGCCCTGGGTCTTGCTGCGCCTTATATGCAATCAAAACACAGGTACGGTGCTTCCAGGATGTGATTGGCTACTCCATTGTACGTCATATGAAATGGCAGGCATGGCCAAGAGTACAGACATGTGACATGAGAAAAAGGCGGCAATTGGGGACAAAGGATGGTTATTCTGTTGTAGACAGATTCAAAGTGTATGGCCTCCTGGAGGCCATTCTGTAGGTTAGCACAGCTATGTGAATATTTGGGAGAGGTGGTGAATTACAAAAGGAGAGAGAGGAACAAAGGTTTAAGGTGTTTGGATGTAAATTCCACAACAATCCCCCATTTGTGCCTGAACAGGTACACAAAAATAAAATATAAAATCCAAACACAAAGTGTAAACATTCAGCTATGCTATACATGCGGAAAGGAAGTAATCTCTCCACTAGGTGGAGCAAAAAAATATTTTTTTTATTTTATTGTGAAATATTTAACAAAAAAATAGATTATTTTCTTTCCACGTGCAAAATCACGCACCAAAACCCCTTGTTTCAGAAATATGACAGGAAACAAGGTAAAAAAGATGACATGATTATATACTATTTATAGTCAAAAGGACTATAATGGACAACCATTCACCAAAAACCTTGATTTAAAGTTTGAAACAAGGTAAAAAGATGAATGGTTACCAGTGTAAGAAGGGCAAAATACCTCTTGGTCAATTTAGAGGAAAAACCCAAACTTATTTATCAACTCATGTTTCAACCATTGTAACTCTTGTAAACAAATATGATCTTTTTTCAAGATAATTTCAAAGTTCATTCACTATTGTTGTGAATAATCGCAGGTAATTTCTTCTGGATCATAGCTTCCATGTTTGCGTCTCTGAATGTTCAATGTAGGTTCCAGTGTGTGCGGTTAGAGGTGCAGTCATTGCTGTTGAGCTTGTCCACGTTGTCATAACAGCAACCACAAGAATGAGGTGACCGGCAAGGTCAGTCTCCGATTGCTCATCAGAGGAGAGGACAGTGTGGCGGTGACCGTCAAGGTCACTCTCCGATTGCTCATCAGAGGAGAGGACAGTGTGGCGGTGACCGCTTTGCCCTTGAGATCTCTGGTTCGGCTGCATGGACCGTCCTCTCAGCTACTTTTGACAGCTATTCCACACAGGCCAGAATGCCATGGTCCTGATTGTTCCATCTTTGACGGGTAGGTTCACCCCGCTACATCTGTTTGACGGGTAGGTTCACCCCGCTACATCTACTTCTCTTCCATGTTTTCTGGCCTGTTCTCAGGCTGCTCCTCTGCTCCTTGGTTTGGGACGCAACGGCGTCGAAGTTCTCTCAGCTACTCTGGCAGCCGTCTGCGTGGTGAGTTGAATCTGGTACGGCCCCAGGTCGCGGCTCAGGACCCAACGGCCTGGTTGGAGATGATAAGAAGAAGCCCTCTCTGGCGTCCGGAATGGTCACCTTTCCTTAGTGGGGACTTCATACGGGGAGCAGGTCGGCAATGTCTTTGAGAGACATGGGAGGAGAGACCTGTGAATCCACAGATGAGAGAGACAACAGAGACAAAACAGAAGAGCAAAAGGAGAGTCCTCTGGTCTGGTCTCCCTGTTTCCCTCTTTGAGTCCTCTGGTCTGGTCTGGTCTCCCTGTTCCCCTCTTTGGTCAGGAACCCCCTCTTTGGTCAGGAACGGTTATCAGCAGTCTGTTGAAGATACTCAGAAACATGGTTAAGTGCAAGCCACATTCTATCATCCCCTCTTCCTGGCAGGAGATGATCCTGCTTTGGGGAAAAATGGTGTTATTCAGTCAGGAAAACTTAAACAGGGTGTCTGTTCAAGTGTCGTTAGAGCCAGTCGGGCTCGTCAGTCTATATAGTTTGTCAGTGGGGACTTAGCTTTTGTCCATTTAGCGAATCGGACAGTAGTAGGGATCTAGGCTCTGCAGTAGCCTACAGTGACATCAGGGGCAGTGTAAGAATTACTTTAACACGCCCAGTCCCCAGTCGTGATCAAGGCAATTGGATTTTGCTCTTAGAATTTCTCTCGCGATTTTATGAAATAAAAATAAAATAAAAACATTCTCGTCTCAACAAAATAACACCCCCTAAGGGTAAAAACAAATTCCCTGAAGTCAGGATAAAACAGAGATGGGGGAAAAAAAAATACATCACTCAAATAAAATAACACTAAAATGAACTCGCTTCATCTACAATTAACAAAACATCAATTATCAATCAATCAATCAATCAAAGCTTTATTTGTATAGCTAATTATTAAATATTGTATATTTAAAACTTCCCTCTTCTGCATTTGAGGACAGAGTATTGGGCACGCTTCGGACAAAATGGTCTCTTCCCTATGTCATACTTATCTGTCGTTCACGGTGAGTCGGTGACATGGCGTTGGCCCTGCATCGCACGAACCACAGGTCGCCCATCTGTAGGGAAGCAGGCCGGTAACCTCCATCTCCACCTCCGGTCCTGTGCCCGTCTCCTGGTTCAGCATTCACCCATCACTCCCGGAACGACAGTTGTCTGTAAAAACACTCAGAAAAACACTCAGACCCGATGAATGTGCCTCAAACTATAAACATGAGATATTTAACATAACCATTTAAAAATATATAATTGGGTTAGGAGATGCTGCATGCAGATTAAGACATTGACAAACATTATTTATCCTCCCACCATCATGCACAAACCTTACGTCCTCAGCTACATCTGTCTTCTCCTGTTTATTTACCTTAAAAAAATGGCTCTATCTTGGCTAGTTAAAAATCTCCCTTGTGGGTTGTTCAAGGGAACTCCAGCAGGTGGCGCTCGACCCCAAATCTGAGGCTCTTCCTTTTCATTCAGCTTGCGGTAACTGTGACACTGTTCAATCCAGTGACCATATTGACCACAATGAAAACATGCCTCATCTTTCCCACTCTGTCTGTACCTGTGAACATGCTTAGACCTACTGCTACGTTGCCTATTCTCCCTTTGTCGTCGTCCCCGTTTTTGTTTCAGACCCGCACCTTTATTTTGAATGTCTAATTGTCTCAATTGAGCAGCCTGAAGTCTAGCGGCACCATCCTTGACTTTTTCCAAATTCCGTTGTTCAATGTAATGTCGGAGGCGTTCGGAATACCGGAAATGATCCACAACTTCCCCGAGAGAAATTGATTCCCAGGTGTGGCATGTCATCCTCACTCGGTCAGACAAAGAGGAGAGAGAGTTATTCATTAACTGTTGTTTCAAAATCTTTTTATAATCGTCGTTCGCTTTGTCCATGCCACTGTGTGCGGCGAAAACTGATTCTAGCCGTTCCCAAAATTTCTCGAACTGTTCATCGGAATTTTGTTTACAATATGTGATACGGTCCCAATCCATCTTTTTAGGGAATCGAGTTTTGATTCTGTTCAACAGCGCAGCGTTTTGGCCAGTAAAATCGGCATGAGAAAAAGGCAACGTAATATCAAACGGGTCTTTTACTTCGATCCATTTTAACCCAAGTACTTGTCGCATGATCATGGCGATTTCCTCTGCGTGAGGCTCATACATTCGAACTAAACTGTTAAAAAGATTCTCGAACTCGTTCATGTCTTTGGTTGGATCGG
The DNA here is from genome assembly GCF_949987555.1 of Borostomias antarcticus. NCBI lineage: Eukaryota > Metazoa > Chordata > Actinopteri > Stomiiformes > Stomiidae > Borostomias > Borostomias antarcticus. The sequence goes on along the minus strand of NC_140245.1, from coordinate 15,835,784 downwards.
GCAAGGTTTTAGCTACATCACGCAGTTCATCAGAGCGCCACGGTCTATAAACCATAATCTCTGGAGTCCAGGCCGCGTAACCAGCTGCATCATTTATTTGTGAAGGGCGAGGAACAGGGTTTGGGTAGCGTATGAGTGGGGCTTGTATTTGCGGTCCCTCCAGACTATCTCTAGCCATTTGCAGTTGTTCCAAATTAAACTTAGCCTCAGATATAGCTCTAGCCAATTCTTCCTTTCTGATCTGTTCTTGTTCGGTGTAATACCTTGTAGAAAGGGGCGCGCTTAACTCGTATTGTAGAGGGGAGAGAGAAGGGACGTGGCTAATAATGACGGGAGCATGAACAGGGGGAACAACAACAGCCTGGTTGGGTGGTGTGAGCACGGAGCAACGAGTGGAGGGGGAAAAATCTAATTTTAAATCCGAGTTATTCTGCTGGGGAAATGGCGGAGAGACCGTCTGCTGAACCTCCTTATCTTTCCTTCCTGACCTAAAAAACCCCTCTCGTGCTACTCTCTCCCAAATCTTAAAAGCAGACCAGTCTATAGAATTAACAGGCTTTTCCCTTAACCTAGACATCTCAAACACCTCTAGCTGAGCCTGAATCTTAGCTAAAAATGTAAAACTAAGTGTCAGATGGGGATGTAAGAAATCGAAAATGCTTTAGCGCATAACAAAATCTGCCAACAAAAGCTCACAATAATGCTTCAGCGCAACAATCTCATCAGGGCTAGACAAATTGATGATATTAAGCGGCAAGCTAGCAGTAGAATCCCTAATAAACACGACGCAGCCTAAAACCCCAAAACAGCAATGAAAGGAAACCTTATAGTTAACTCACGGCGGGAAAGAATACAATTTCGAAAGAAACAAAGACACATTAACCCGCTAAGAAACTCACCCAGCAACTGGTCCTTTGTTCTCCCTCTGGCTCGATGGCGGATCACGGGAGAGCGGAGTGGTGTTTTTCTGCGTCTCCCAGGCGACCAGCTACTAGATCTAGCAGTTAGAATTTAACAGTCTAAACAGTGTACAAAATGTAAACAATACCAACCTGGATAATAGGCGCGCTTAACAAACAATACAAGGCAAGAGCCGAAGCTCAAACAGTAAACAACAAAACGAACAACCCCGTGCAGGGACACAGAACACAAAAGACGAACAAAGGCCCACGTTACAACAAGCAAAAAAACATATGCCTGCTTGCCCAGCTGAACCGTCAGCCTCTTGGTTGGAAGCTACCCAACCACCCGGGATAAAGGGAAAAACGTTTCTCCAAGAAACGCGGATTGGACACACCAACCACTCCCGTAGCTACATTAGTTGGTAATCGTTCTAAAACGAAACATCAACAATCACTTCGAAGCTAGTTGGCAATCGTGCTAACACGAAACATCAACAATGGGGCTTAAGCTAGTTGGTAATCGTTCTAAAACGAAACATCAACAATAACGAGCGCCCTACCCTCGGTAGGAAACACCCAACTCCCCCCGCGAGGCTTTGTTTTCAGAACACGCCAGACCAACGCAATCCGAAACGAAAACAAGGCAAATACAACTCAGAACCATAAGAGGGTTCGTTTAAACGTACCTGTGAGTTCAAGAAGCCAGTGAAAGAACTGAGGAAATAATCTCGGCGTGCGCTCTGGCGCAAGAGAGAAGATTGACTTTCCAAGCCCACTATTATGGACCGACACGTCTGTCTACCAGTTCATCCACTGGAATCCCGAAGCAACACGCAGGTAGTCCTCCCTTTTCATCCGCGTCGCCAACTGTAATGGAATTTAACTGATCTAGTCAAAAAAGGATTTACCAAGATTCGCTCAAAAGGTTAAGTCTGGTTTATTGTGAAAACATACGAGCGCAAGGACTTTCTGGACAACGCAACAAGAGTGGTTTATCCAGACAAGTGCCGGCCCTGGGTCTTGCTGCGCCTTATATGCAATCAAAACACAGGTACGGTGCTTCCAGGATGTGATTGGCTACTCCATTGTACGTCATATGAAATGGCAGGCGTGGCCAAGAGTACAGACATGTGACATGAGAAAAAGGCGGCAATTGGGGACAAAGGATGGTTATTCTGTTGTAGACAGATTCAAAGTGTATGGCCTCCTGGAGGCCATTCTGTAGGTTAGCACAGCTATGTGAATATTTGGGGGAGGTGGTGAATTACAAAAGGAGAGAGAGGAACAAAGGTTTAAGGTGTTTGGATGTAAATTCCACAACATGATCAGTAACTCTTCCTAAAAATGGTAAGCTCTACACTGTAGTAGGTCTATAAGGCCTGCATGAATTAAAATATGATTTTTCAATTCACTGCTATTAAACTCTCACAATCATAATTATCTGGATAGAGAAACATGGAGAGACAGAGAGGGAGAGAGATAGATATAGGGAAAGAGAAGGTGCAAGAGAGCTTCACAATCTTGATATTACATTACATTACATTCATTTAGCTGACATTTTTATCCAAAGCGACTTTTATCCAAAGCGACTTACAACAATTGCATTTAATGTAGAAAAAGTCAGTGTGTTACTACTTGCCAGAACTCACAAGTGCATCTTCTTTCTCAAACAAGTGACTAAGAGCATGATCTAGTGCTGAAGGCAAAGTGCAAGAGTAGCAAACTAAAAAATACAGGTCCAGGTGCTGATGGGACTGAGGATACTAACCACAGGCCTGATATTCTTTCCTGTATCATGTTTGTTTCCCCTCCTAAAGTGTGACAATTCCCCAGAGACACAGTCAGGTGCTGGTGGGACTGAGGATGCTAATGACACTGATCTGTGACTCTGCTCTCCAGAGCTTTCCCACACTCTGCCCATTGAGAGAGCTTCCACTGAACAATAGACGTGTGCCTTGTTAAATGATAATTCATCCCCACACAAGCAGTTCCCAACGAGCCCGTCTGGGTAAATCTCATCAAGTACATAGTTTTGTTTGGCTACAAATAAATACTCAGAAGTTAGAGAATTGAGCTCAAGCTGTTTGTTTGAACACATTTAGTGAAAATCTTCATCAAACCATTAGTGTACTGTATTGAAGGGTCAGAGCAGAATTATCTTGCAAGTAACAGACTTCCTTGTGGCTATAGCAGAATATTTTTTACTTTGAGTTGCTCTTAACTCAGCAATTAATTATGAAAAACAGTTTAGTTTTGCCTATTTGATCTATCCTGATTATTTTCATAGTCCTGTTTAACAGAGAAGCAGTTTCATTCTTTTCAGCTATATTCTGGTTGGAACACAGGTCAAGTAAACATGATAGAAATTATAACTGGTATCACACTAATCATAGACATGAATCCAGTTTGAAGCACCTCAAAATGATTTTTGTGTATTTTGAATAAATGTATCGGATTATTGAAACTATACTTTGTGTCATATTAGATGGCCAGAGCCCTCCCGCCCTGACCTCTGACCCCCAGGGTAGGGGTCTTCATTTATTGTCCCACAGGGGGTCTGTGAGGGAGTTCTCCTTGGTTTCCCACACTCTGTCCATTCATGACGTTCAGTGAGGGAACAATAGCAGTGTGTCTTACTGCACTTCACATTAACTATGGAGTGTGACCTCATTATTGAGGAGGGAAACAGTAGCTCTAAACTGTTTTGAACAAAATTACTATTTAAAATCAGCAAATTCCTGAAATTGTTTAAATGACATCCTTCAGATCCAAATCATAGGCTAAAATATCTAAAACTTGTCAAACAGTGATTAACTAAATACCATTGTAAGAGAAGAGATTCCTTCACTTAATATGCATTTTGTGATCTCACTTTGGCTATATCTAACAGTATGAAATATGCATCAATATAAATCAATATGGATACTTTGCATTATATAAATATGCAATTATGTCATGTAATATCATAAAGATTGCAATCCTTGTTTCTTGATTTTTGAGTGGAGAAACACCTACGTAGATAATTACCTGATTAGTTCATCTACTGTATCAACAATAACATCTCGATTAGACACTTTACTACAGTGATGATGAGCCTAATAATGCAAAAGACCAGAAAAATGCATTTGATTGCTTTTGTTTATTCAACCTGACTCAAAGAGTCTCATTGTTTTGGATTTAAAAACCTCAATTTGAGGCAGGTAGGATGATGAAACATCATCACAACAGAACTTGGACACATCTCCAAGACACATGGTACTCTAACAGAGTAGAAGATAGACATTGAACAACTGTCTTTATAAAAGACACATGATACTCTAACAGAGTAGAGGAAAGACATTGAACAACTGTCTTTATAAAAGACACATGATACTCTAACAGAGTAGAGGATAGACATTGAACAACTGTCTTTATAAAAGACACATGATACTCTAACAGAGTAGAGGAAAGACATTGAACAACTGTCATTATAAAAGACACATGGTACTCTAACAGAGTAGAGGAAAGACATTGAAAGGCATGTCCTTATAAAAGACACATGGATCTGTTTCACATAAACAGGAGTTTTACAGAGAAAATAATTTTATCTTTCCAGCACACATATTCAAAATTATGCAAAATATTTCCTAATCATAACAATCCTGTGATCTTAAAACAGATCAATTGATGACAATCATAGAGTAATAGTAAAGGGACGCCCAGTTTGGGTGGATAATCCTCATGGAGGAACAGTGATGCTACTATACAGCTCAAGCCTACATTAGAACATCAACTGCATGATGCAAACTTCTCAGAAGATAATCACTCTAATCTCAGTATTACATCCACCATGGAGCATTAACATATCAATAATAATATTTTAGATTAGATAAAATAATATGATATAAATTAAGGTGTTGACCTTAGAACAGATCAGTCAAAGGAAATCTCAGAGAGATTGGTGTATGAATGCCCATTTTGATCATATTGATCATTGATTCAACACAAAAACAAAACATGAATCATTGAACATGCTTATTATATCCGTTCTCTGCTATCTTAACACTCAGGAAGTGTAGTATTCAATAAATGTAATATATTTCCTACAAAAGTATAGTTTCAATAATGGCATTATTAACCTTCTGAAGAAGAACAAGTTCTTCAAATTTGAAGAGTTTTGTCCTTGGCTTGAAGTTCAACTCTGACCAACATGGTCATATGGGTTTGTCTGGATGTGGAGCTCCAGTCTGTAGTTCTCTACCAGGGCCTCCAGAGGGCGCTGTTGGCTAGACTCTTCTCTTTACTGATGCTGTGCTGGGCTGTGGAGCTCAGCTGAGGCAGGTCACTGTCCCTCCTGTTCTTATCAGAGGATGACTGCAGGCTCTGGAAGTGTCTCAGCAGTCTTCTCTGGGGGACTCTGTCTTCACATCCTCCTTGGACAGGAAGTGCACCATCTCTTGGAAGCACCTGGAGTTTCCCTGATTGGCAGCTGCTGAGCAGGAGGAGGAGCTGATTGGCTGCAGGCGTCTCAGGAAGCAAACTGTCATCTCCAGGATGTCGGCTTTCTCCAGCTTGGAGTCAGGCTGCTGGTTGTGGAGCTCTGGACCCAGGAGAGACTTGAGCTGCTCAATGCTGCTGTTGATACGATCTCTGCGTAACTTCTCAACCAGTGGCTTTCTTAGCTGCAGAAAGAGAAGAGGAAAAACATGAATAACCTAATTCTGAAGAGGAACATTAATGAAGATAATAATGATTTAACATTCAAAGTTTAAATATCCAGTGGGTCTTCAATGTACCTTGTTGGTGAGAGTCAGGTGCTCCTCAGAGTAGGTTCTTGCTGAAGTGATTGTAGGAGCCATGGCTGGATCTCTGTGCTGTAGAGGTCTCTGTGTAGAGTGAATGTGATTTCTAGTGGCTTCATCCCTCCTATATATGGTCCCACATCTCCATGTGAATGTGTGGGTCTTGGGCTAGTTGGAGTTTCTCACAGTCTGTAGCCAATGGGAGAGCTGGGAGGACAATGGGGAATGTGGAGCTGCCACATGCTCAGTGTTCTTATTGCTGGGGGACAATGGTCACGTCTCAGGGGAACAGGTGGAGGGCTGAGGGCTGATGGAGAGAGACTCCCAGAGTGCTGTGTGAATCTGGGAAAGTGGTGACCCTGTAAAGAGAGCAGATATGCAGCCTGATGGTCAGATCAATGACTCTGACAGAGCACACGCTCATCATTTACACACACGTGTGAGACTGGGAAAAGATCTCACTGCATTAAGAAAAAGGCTCTTTGATGGGTATCGTTGTATTGAGATATGTGAGATTCAGATACAAGCTCTGATAAAATGGTCATTGGTCTCTTAATTAGATGAAGTGAACATCAAAATAATACCTTTACTTTCAAGAGACCATACATTACCCTTGGGTTATTATCAGTGTTGCAAATTTTCTAAATGTATTTAATTCTATATTTCTGCATTTTAATTAAATATTTGTTTAATGACGATACTGTACTTATGTAGCTCTTAGAAAATGTATACTGATACACTCTTAATTTTATGAACTGAATATCAAAATGAAGTCTTTACTTTAAAGAGACCATACAATACCACTGGGTTATTATAAGTGTGAGGATATTTTTCAAAATGCATTTTATTTTATAATGTTGATACTGCTCTGGTGTTGTCAGGCGTCTGTAAAGTCAGTAATATTGTTTATTTAAGGGTGATGTGCTGGCCATATTGATGTCCAGATGTAGCAGATGTGTTCTGGTGGTCAGTGTGAGTAGAGAGCTGCTCTGAGTTTCCCACACTGAGTCCTGTGCCAGTGATCAATGCACTACAAAGGCTGCTCAGGACACTGAATGGACCTTAAGTGACGGCTATGGGCTCTGTGTTGAACTATAGACAGAGCCTGACGTCACAGACCATCTGGAGGGAAAGAACACCACTGGCTGATGCTACAGGCTAATTATCACTATAAACATGTATTCAGATACATCAAGGTAACACAAGACGTGAGAAAATGGCTATAGATTTTATAATATAAAATATATATAATTCCAACCATTTTTATTGTGTTTCACCTGTTGTGATCAGTAACTCTTCCTAAAAATGGTAAGCTCTCCTCTGTAGTAGGTCTATAAGGCCTGCATGAATTAAAATATGATTTCTCAATTCACTGCTATTAAACTCTCACAATCATAAATAACTGGATAGAGAAACATGGAGAGAAAGAGAGAGAGAGAGATATGTAGGGAAAGAGAAGGTGCAAGAGAGCTTCACAATCTTGATATTACATTACATTACATTCATTTAGCTGACATTTTTATCCAAAGCGACTTTCATCCAAAGTGACTTACAACAATTGCATTTAATGTAGAAAAAGTCAGTGTGCTACTACTTGTCAGAGCTCACAAGTGCATCTTCTTTCTCAAACAAGTGACTAAGAGCATGATCTAGTGCTGAAGGCAAAGTGCAAGAGTAGCAAACTAAAAATACAGGTCCAGGTGCTGATGGGACTGAGGATACTAACCACAGGCTTATAGTCTTTCCTGCATCATGTTTGTTTCCCCTCCTAAAGTGTGCCAATTCCCCAGAGACACAGTCAGGTGCTGGTGGGACTGAGGATGCTAATGACACTGATCTGTGACTCTGCTCTCCAGAGCTTTCCCACACTCTGCCCATTGAGAGAGCTTCCACTGAACAATAGACGTGTGCCTTGTTAAATGATAATTCATCCCCACACAAGCAGTTCCCAACGAGCCCGTCTGGGTAAACCTCATCACGTACATAGTTTTGTTTGGCTACAAATAAATACTCAGAAGTTAGAGAATTGAGCTCAAGCTGTTTGTTTGAACATATTTAGTGAAAATCTTCATCAGACCATAGTGTACTGTATTGAAGGGTCATAGCAGACTTCTCTTGCAAGTAACAGACTTCCTTGGGGCTATAGCAGAATATATTTTACTTGGAGTTGCTCTTAACCCAGCAATTAATTATGAAAAACAGTTTAGTTTTGCCTATTTGATCCATCCTGATTATTTTCACAGTCCTGTTTAACAGAGAAGCAGTTTCATTCTTTTCAGCTATAATCTGGTTGGAACACAGGTCAAGTAAACATGATATAAATTATAACTGGTATCACACTAATCTTAGACATGAATACAGTTTGAAGCTCCTCAAAATGATGTTTGTGTATTTTGAATAAATGTATCGGATTATTGAAAATATACTTTGTGACATATTAGATGGCCAGAGCCCTCCCTCATCTATTGTCCCACAGGGGGTCTGTGAGGGAGTTCTCCTTGGTTTCCCACACTCTGTCCATTCATGACGTTCAGTGAGGGAACAATATAAGTGTGTCTTACTGCACTTCACATTAACTATGGAGTGTGACCTCATTATTGAGGAGGTAAACAGTAGCTCTAAACTGTTTTGAATAAAAAATACTATCAAAGATCAGCAAATTCCTGAAATTGTTTAAATGACATCACTCAGATTCAATTCATGAATTATCAAAAAAATGTCAAACAGTGATTCACTAAATACCATTGTAAGAGATTCCTTCACGTACTATGCGTTTTGTGATCTCACTTTGGCTATACCTAACAGTTTGAATTATGCATCAATATAAATTAATATGAATATTTGCATTATATATATATGCCATTCTGTTATATAATATTATAATAATTGCCATCTTTTTTTTCTTTTTTTTTTGAGTGGAGAAAAACCTACACAGATAATTACCTGATTAGTTCATCTACTGTATCAACAATAACATCTTGATTAGACACTTCACTACAGTGATGATGAGCCTAATAATGCAAAAGACCAGAGAAATGCATTTGATTGCTTTTGTTTATTCAACCTGACTCTCAGAGAGTCTCATTCTTTTGGATTTAAAAACCTCAATTTGAGGCAGGTAGGATGATGAAACATCATCACGACAGAACTTGGACACATCTCCAAGACACAAGGTACTCTAACAGAGTAGAGGATAGACATTGAACAACTGTCTTCATAAAAGACACATGATACTCTAACAGAGTAGAGGAAAGACATTGAACAACTGTCTTTATAAAAGACACATGATACTCTAACAGAGTAGAGGAAAGACATTTAAAGGTATGTCTTTATAAAAGACACATGGATCTGTTTCACATAAACAGGAGTTTTACAGAGAAAATAGTTTTCTCTTTCCAGCACACATATTCAAAATTATGCAAAATATTTCCTATTCATAACAATCCTGTGATCTTCAAACAGATCAGTTGATAATAATCACAGAGTAATAGTAAAGGGACGCCCAGTTTGGGTGGATAATCCTCATGGAGGAACAGTGATGCTACTATACAGCTCAAGCCTACATTAGAACATCAACTGCATGATGCAAACTTCTCAGAAGATAATCACTCTAATCTCAGTATTACATCCACCATGGAGCATTAACATATCAATAATGATATTTTGGATTAGATAAAATAATATGATATAAATCAAGGTGTTGACCTTAGAACAGATCAGTAAAAGGAAATCTCAGAGAGATTGGTGTATGAATGCCCATTTTGATCATATTGATCATTGATTCAACACAACAACAAAACATGAATCATCGAACATGCTTATTATATCCGTTCTCTAATTTCTTAACACTCAGGAAGTGAAGTATTCAATAAATGTAATATCTTTACTACAAAAGTATATTTTCAATACCTAATGGCATTATTAAGCTTCTTTAAAGAAGAAAAATTTCTTCCCATTTGAAGAGGTTTGTCCTTGGCTTGAAGTTCAGCTCTGACCAACATGGTCATATGGGTTTGTCTGGATGTGGAGCTCCAGTCTGTAGTTCTCTACCAGGGCCTCCAGAGGGCGATGTTGGCTGGACTCTTCTCTTTACTGATGCTGTGCTGGGCTGTGGAGCTCAGCTGAGGCAGGTCATTCTCCCTCCTGTTCTTATCAGAGGATGACTGCAGGCTCTGGAAGTGTCTCAGCAGTCTTCTCTGGGACTCTGTCTTCACATCCTCCTTCGACAGGAAGTGCACCATCTCTTGGACACACCTGGAGTATCCCCGATTGGCAGCTGCTGAGCAGGAGGTGGAAACAGGAAGCAAACTGTCATCTCCAGGATGTCGGCTTTCTCCAGCTTGGAGTCAGGCTGCAGGATGTGGATCTCTGGACCCAGGAGAGACTTGAACTGCTCAATGCTGTTGTTGATACGATCTCTGCGTAACTTCTCAACCAGTGGCTTTCTTAGCTGCAGAAAGAGAAGAGGAAAAACATTAATAACCTAATTCTGAAGCGGAACATTAATGAAGATAATAATGATTTAACATTCAAAGTTTAAATATCCGGTGGGTCTTCAATGTACCTTGTTGGTGAGAGTCAGGTGCTCCTCAGAGTAGGTTCTTGCTGAAGTGATTGTAGGAGCCATGGCTGGATCTCTGTGCTGTAGAGGTCTCTGTGTAGAGTGAATGTGATTTCTAGTGGCTTCATCCCTCCTATATATAGTCCCACATCTCCATGTGAATGTGTGGGTCTTGGGCTGGTTGGAGTTTCTCACAGTTTGTAGCCAATGGGAGAGCTGGGAGGACAATGGGGAATGTGGAGGTGCCACATGCTCAGTGTTCTTATTGCTGGGGGACAATGGTCACGTCTCAGGGGAACAGGTGGAGGGCTGAGGGCTGATGGAGAGAGACTCCTAGAGTGCTGTGTGAATCTGGGAAAGTGGTGACCCTGTAAATAGAGCAGATATGCAGCCTGATGGTCAGATCAATGACTGACAGAGCACACGCTCATCATTAACACACACGTGTGAGACTGGGAAAGATCTCACTGCATTAAGAAAAAGGGCCTTTCATGGGTATCGTTGTATTGAGATATGTGAGATTCAGATACAAACTCTGAGAAAATGGTCATTGATCTAGATCAGGGGTGTCAAACTCTGGCCCGCGGGCCAAATTTGGCCCGAAGTGTAATTATATTTGGCCCGCGAGGCAATACCAAATGACTACTAGAGCTGGCCCGCCACTATTATACAGCGCATTCACCGCTAATACTACAAATCCCCTAATGCTCTGCTGTTGGTTTGGCGCGTCAATCAAGACAGGACCCAGAAACGCCCTCTCTTCTGTGACAGTAGTCATAGCAATCTCATACTACAACTGTAACCGTGTTACACCTTCTTAAAAATGGCGAAAAGAAAGGCAGAAAACAGAAGCTTTACGTTATGTAACGTCTCACTGTGATAGAGACACCTGTGTTGACCTAGCCGGCCGCTGTGTTTGCTCTGTTCCTGTTCATTCAATCCTGTCTGCCTTCTTGCCGGCCTGTCTGCCTGTCTGTCTGTCTGCATGCCAGCTGTAGGACAGTCAGGGTTTTACAAGCTTCTCTACTGAGCAGATGGAGCACCAACACTTGTGTCTGAGGGTGTATTCACATATGTTAGTGCACACCATTGATGCGAAAGTGATAAGTGCATATTCAATGTTAAAGCAAAACTTGTTTGGGTCCATATTAAAATTTTCATTTGTTCAATGTTGGCCCGTGACTTTGTTCAAGTTTAAAATTTTGGCCCACTGTGTATTTGAGTTTGACACCCCTGATCTAGATGAAGTGAACATCAAAATAAGATCTTTACTTTCAAGAGACCATACATTACCCTTGGGTTATCATCAGTGTTGCAAAATTCCAAAATGTATTTCATTCTATATTTCTGCTTTTTAAAATAATGTTTAATGTTGATACTGCTCCGATGTAGTCAGTGTTTTGTTAACTCAGTTATATTGTTTATTTAAGGGTGATGTGCTGTCCATGTTGATGTCCAGATGTAGCATATGTGTTCTGGTGGTCAGTGTGAGTAGCGAGCTGCTCTGAGTTTCCCACACTGAGTCCTGTGCCAGTGATCAATGCACTACAAAGGCTGCTCAGGACACTGAATGGACCTTTAGTGACGGCTATGGGCTCTGTGTTGAGCTATAGACAGAGCCTGACGTCACAGACCATCTGGAGGGAAATAACACCACTGGTTGATGCTACAGACTAATTATCACTGTAAACATGGATTCAGATACATCAAGGTTGTTAGAAACAACCAAGACATGTTAGAAAATGGCTATAGATTTTATAATATAAAATATATATAATTACAAACATTTTTATTGTGTTTCACCTGTTGTGATCAGTAACTTTTCCTAAAAATGGTAAGCTATCCTCTATAGTAGGTCTATAAGGCCTGCATGAATAAAAATATGATTTCTCAATTCACTGATATTAAACTCTTTCAATCATCAATAACTCGATAGAGAAACATGGAGAGAACGAGAGAGAGAAAGAGAGAGAGATGTAGGGAAAGAGACGGTGCGAGAGAGCTTCACAATCTTGATATTACATTACATTACATTCATTTAGCTGACATTTTTATCCAAAGCGACTTTTATCCAAAGCGACTTAGAACAATTGCATTTAATGTAGAAGAAGTCAGTGTGCTACTACTTGCCAGAACTCACAGGTGCATCTTCTGTCTCAAACAAGTGACTAACAGCATGATCTAGTGCTGAAGGCAAAGTGCAAGAGTAGCAAACTAAAAATACAGTTCCAGGTGCTGATGGGACTGAGGATACTAACCACAGGCCTGATAGTCTTTCCTGCATCATGTTTGTTTCCCCTCCTAAAGTGTGCCAATTCCCCAGAGACACAGTCAGGTGCTGGTGGGACTGAGGATGCTAATGACACTGATCTGTGACTCTGCTCTCCAGAGCTTTCCCACACTCTGCCCATTGAGAGAGCTTCCACTGAACAATAGACGTGTGCCTTGTTAAATGATAATTCATCCCCACACAAGCAGTTCCCAACGAGCCCGTCTGGGTAAACCTCATCACGTACATAGTTTTGTTTGGCTACAAATAAATACTCAGAAGTTAGAGAATTGAGCTCAAGCTGTTTGTTTGAACACATTTAGTCAAAATCTTCATCAAACCATTAGTGTACTGTATTGAAGGGTCAGAGCAGAATTCTCTTGCAAGTAACAGACTTCCTTGGGGCTATAGCAGAATATATTTTACTTTGAGTTGCTCTTACTCAGCAATTAATTATGAAAAACAGTTTAGTTTTGCCTATTTGATCTATCCTGATTATTTGCATAGTCCTGTTTAACAGAGAAGCAGTTTCATTCTTTTCAGCTATAATCTGGTTGGAACACAGGTCAAGTAAACATTATAGAAATTATAACTGGTATCACACTAATCTTAGACATGAATACAGTTTGAAGCACCTCAAAAAGATGTGTATTTTGAATAAATGTATCGGATTATTGAAACTATACTTTGTGTCATATTAGATGGCCAGAGCCCTCCCGCCCTGACCTCTGACCCCCAGGGTAGGGGTCTTCATCTATTGTCCCACAGGGTGTCTGTGAGGGAGTTTTCCTTGGTTTCCCACACTCTGTCCATTCATGACGTTCAGTGAGGGAACAATAGAAGTGTGTCTTACTGCACTTCACATTAACTATGGAGTGTGACCTCATTATTGAGGAGGGAAACAGTAGCTCTAAACTGTTTTGAACAAAATTTGTGATGGTTCGGTGTGGGACCCAGGCGCAACAGGAATGGAGGAGGCAAGGAACGGTTAAGCCCGGAGGGGCGATTTAATAAGGTAACACAAAGGGGGAGCCACAAAAAGGATGCCACAAAAATTTAAGAGGGGAGAAAAAATAGGAGCCACCAAACTGCCACTAAATAATAAAAATGTCCTTGGCTCAAGGGAGCCGGAGGGATCGGGAGGTGGAGCAGGGTGAGGGCTCTGCTAGCTGGTACACTCAGCAGAGGGGGTCTGGGATACTGGAGAGACGAGGAGGAGAGGCAGGGTGAGTGATAGTAATCACGAGCAGGGAACGAGAAAAAAAGCACTTCAAAATACAGGTAAGTAATATCGTAGGCTAGGCTATACTTTACCACATATGTTATGGTAAGATCTGGCGATGAGTGGAGAGTTGACCAGGTTCTTGTAGGGGTTGAAGGTGATTGCAGAACGAGGGACAGGTGTGGTGATGATGAATGGGAAACCGGTGAGTAGAGCCGCGCCCGCGTCATCGTCGGAGACGAGCGCGCCGTTCTTGTCGTTGCGCACGGGCCGATGTGCTGGGCATGTCGGGATCCGACTCTTCGTCACCGGAGTGGGAGGAGACTGCCGAGTCCGCGGAGCTGGCCGGAGACGGGGAACGCCCGGTAGTGGGGGGAAACTCCGGAGAGCCAGAGCGTCGCATGCCTGGGCCGATGCGACGTGCGGTAGAGCGCGTAGGACGCCCCGAGCGCGCAGCGGGCCCAGAGGGGAGAGAGGGAGGCGGTTGTGGAGGCGAGGGCATGCGAGCCGTAACAAAATTACTATTTAAAATCAGCAAATTCCTGAAATTGTTAAAATGACATCCTTCAGATCCAAATCATAGGCTAAAATATCTAAAACTTGTCAAACAGTGATTAACTAAATACCATTGTAAGAGAAGAGATTCCTTCACTTAATATGCATTTTGTGATCTCACATTGGCTATATCTAACAGTATGAAATATGCATCAATATAAATCAATATGGATACTTTGCATTATATAAATATGCAATTATGTCACGTAATATTATAAAGATTGCAATCCTTGTTTCTTGATTTTTGAGTGGAGAAAAACCTACGTAGATAATTACCTGATTAGTTAATCTACTGTATCAACAATAACATCTCGATTAGACACTTTACTACAGTGATGATGAGCCTAATAATGCAAAAGACCAGAGAAATGCATTTGATTGCTTTTGTTTATTCAACCTGACTCAGAGAGTCTCATTGTTTTGGATTTAAAAAGCTCAATTTGAGGCAGGTAGGATGATGAAACATCATCACAACAGAACTTGGACACATCTCCAAGACACATGGTACTCTAACAGAGTAGAAGATAGACATTGAACAACTGTCTTTATAAAAGACACATGATACTCTAACAGAGTAGAGGATAGACATTGAACAACTGTCTTTATAAATGACACATGATACTCTAACAGAGTAGAGGAAAGACATTGACCAACTGTCTTTATAAGACACATGATACTCTAACAGAGTAGAGGAAAGACATTGAACAACTGTCTTTATAAAAGACACATGGTACTCTAACAGAGTAGAGGAAAAACATTGAAAGTCATGTCCTTATAAAAGACACATGGATCTGCTTCACATAAACAGGAGTTTTACAGAGAAAATAATTTTCTCTTTCCAGCACACATATTCAAAATTATGCAAAATATTTCCTAATCATAACAATCCTGTGATCTTAAAACAGATCAATTGATGACAATCACAGAGTAATAGTAAAGGGACGCCCAGTTTGGGTGGATAATCCTCATGGAGGAACAGTGATGCTACTATACAGCTCAAGCCTACATTAGAACATCAACTGCATGATGCAAACTTCTCAGAAGATAATCACTCTTATCTCAGTATTACATCCACCATGGAGCATTAACATATCAATAATATTTGAGATTAGATAAAATAATATGATATAAATCAAGGTGTTGACCTTAGAACAGATCAGTCAAAGGAAATCTCCGAGAGATTGGTGTATGAATGCCCATTTTGATCATATTGATCATGGATTCAACACAAAAACAAAACATGAATCATTGAACATGCTTATTATATCCGTTCTCTGCTATCTTAACACTCAGGAAGTGTAGTATTCAATAAATGTAATATATTTCCTACAAAAGTATAGTTTCAATAATGGCATTATTAACCTTCTGAAGAAGAACAATTTCTTCAAATTTGAAGAGTTTTGTCCTTGGCTTGAAGTTCAACTCTGACCAACATGGTCATATGGGTTTGTCTGGATGTGGAGCTCCAGTCTGTAGTTCTCTACCAGGGCCTCCAGAGGGCGCTGTTGGCTGGACTCTTCTCTTTACTGATGCTGTGCTGGGCTGTGGAGCTCAGCTGAGGCAGGTCACTGTCCCTCCTGTTCTTATCAGAGGATGACTGCAGGCTCTGGAAGTGTCTCAGCAGTCTTCTCTGGGACTCTATCTTCACATCCTCCTTGGACAGGAAGTGCACCATCTCTTGGAAGCACCTGGAGTATCCCTGATTGGCAGCGGCTGAGCAGGAGGAGGAGCTGATTGACTGCAGGCGTCTCAGGAAGCAAACTGTCATCTCCAGGATGTCGGCTTTCTCCAGCTTGGAGTCAGGCTGCTGGTTGTGGAGCTCTGGACCCAGGAGAGACTTGAGCTGCTCATTGCTGCTGTTGATACGATCTCTGCGTAACTTCTCAACCAGTGGCTTTCTTAGCTGCAGAAAGAGAAGAGGAAACACATTAATAAACTAATTCTGAAGAGGAACATTGATGAAGATAATAATGATTTAACATTCAAAGTTTAAATATCCCGTGGGTCTTCAATGTACCTTGTTGGTGAGAGTCAGTTGCTCCTCAGAGTAGGTTCTTGCTGAAGTGATTGTAGGAGCCATGGCTGGATCTCTGTGCTGTAGAGGTCTCTGTGTAGAGTGAATGTGATTTCTAGTGGCTTCATCCCTCCTATATATAGTCCCACATCTCCATGTGAATGTGTGGGTCTTGGGCTAGTTGGAGTTTCTCACAGTCTGTAGCCAATGGGAGAGCTGGGAGGACAATGGGGAATGTGGAGCTGCCACATGCTCAGTGTTCTTATTGCTGGGGGACAATGGTCACGTCTCAGGGGAACAGGTGGAGGGCTGAGGGCTGATGGAGAGAGACTCCCAGAGTGCTGTGTGAATCTGGGAAAGTGGTGACCCTGTAAAGAGAGCAGATATGCAGCCTGATGGTCAGATCAATGACTCTGACAGAGCACACGCTCATCATTTACACACACGTGTGAGACTGGGAAAAGATCTCACTGCATTAAGAAAAAGGCCCTTTCATGGGTATTGTTGTATTGAGATATGTGAGATTCAGATACAAGCTCTGATAAAATGGTCATTGGTCTCTTAATTAGATGAAGTGAACATCAAAATAATACCTTTACTTTCAAGAGACCATACATTACCCTTGGGTTATTATCAGTGTTGCAAATTTTCAAAATGTATTTAATTCTATATTTCTGCATTTTAATTAAATATTTGTTTAATGTCGATACTGTACTTATGTAGCTCTGAGAAAATGTATACTGATACACTCTTAATTTTATGAACTGAATATCAAAATGAAGTCTTTACTTTAAAGGGACCATACAATACCACTGGATTATTATAAGTGTGAGGATATTTTTCAAAATGCATTTTATTTTATAATGTTGATACTGCTCTGATGTAGTCAGGCATCTGTAAAGTCAGTAATATTGTTTATTTAAGGGTGATGTGCTGGCCATGTTGATGTCCAGATGTAGCAGATGTGTTCTGGTGGTCAGTGTGAGTAGAGAGCTGCTCTGAGTTTCCCACACTGAGTCCTGTGCCAGTGATCAATGCACTACAAAGGCTGCTCAGGACACTGAATGGACCTTTAGTGACGGCTATGGGCTCTGTGTTGAACTATAGACAGAGCCTGACGTCACAGACCATCTGGAGGGAAAGAACACCACTGGCTGATGCTACAGGCTAATTATCACTGTAAACATGGATTCAGATACATCAAGGTTACACAAGACATGAGAAAATGGCTATAGATTTTATATTATAAAATATATATAATTCCAACCATTTTTATTGTGTTTCACCTGTTGTGATCAGTAACTCTTCCTTAAAATGGTAAGCTCTCCTCTGTAGTAGGTCTATAAGGCCTGCATGAATTAAAATATGATTTCTCAATTCACTGCTATTAAACTCTCACAATCATAAATATCTGGATAGAGAAACATGGAGAGACAGAGAGAGAGAGAGAGAGAGATGTAGGGAAAGAGAAGGTGCAAGAGAGCTTCACAATCTTGATATTACATTACATTACATTCATTTAGCTGACATTTTTATCCAAAGCGACTTTTATCCAAAGCGACTTACAACAATTGCATTTAATGTAGAAAAAGTCAGTGTGCTACTACTTGCCAGAACTCACAAGTGCATCTTCTTTCTCAAACAAGTGACTAAGAGCATGATCTAGTGCTGAAGGCAAAGTGCAAGAGTAGCAAACTAAAAATACAGGTCCAGGTGCTGATGGGACTGAGGATACTAACCACAGGCTTATAGTCTTTCCTGCATCATGTTTGTTTCCCCTCCTAAAGTGTGCCAATTCCCCAGAGACACAGTCAGGTGCTGGTGGGACTGAGGATGCTAATGACACTGATCTGTGACTCTGCTCTCCAGAGCTTTCCCACACTCTGCCCATTGAGAGAGCTTCCACTGAACAATAGACGTGTGCCTTGTTAAATGATCATTCATCCCCACACAAGCAGTTCCCAACGAGCCCGTCTGGGTAAACCTCATCACGTACATAGTTTTGTTTGGCTACAAATAAATACTCAGAAGTTAGAGAATTGAGCTCAAGCTGTTTGTTTGAACATATTTAGTGAAAATCTTCATCAGACCATAGTGTACTGTATTGAAGGGTCATAGCAGACTTCTCTTGCAAGTAACAGACTTCCTTGGGGCTATAGCAGAATATATTTTACTTTGAGTTGCTCTTAACCCAGCAATTAATTATGAAAAACAGTTTAGTTTTGCCTATTTGATCCATCCTGATTATTTTCACAGTCCTGTTTAACAGAGAAGCAGTTTCATTCTTTTCAGCTATAATCTGGTTGGAACACAGGTCAAGTAAACATGATAGAAATTATAACTGGTATCACACCAATCTTAGACATGAATACAGTTTGAAGCTCCTCAAAATCATGTTTGTGTATTTTGAATAAATGTATCGGATTATTGAAACTATACTTTGTGACATATTAGATGGCCAGAGCCCTCCCTCCCTGACCTCTGACCCCCAGGGTAGGGGTCTTCATCTATTGTCCCACAGGGGGTCTGTGAGGGAGTTCTCCTTGGTTTCCCACACTCTGTCCATTCATGATGTTCAGTGAGGGAATAATAGAAGTGTGTCTTACTGCACTTCACATTAACTATGGAGTGTGACCTCATTATTGAGGATGTAAACAGTTGCTCTAAACTGTTTTGAACAAAAAATACTATCAAAGATCAGGAAATTTCTGAAATTGTGTAAATTACATCACTCAGATCCAATTCATGAATTATCAAAAAAATGTCAAACAGTGATTCACTAAATACCATTGTAAGAGATTCCTTCACGTACTATGCGTTTTGTGATCTCACTTTGGCGATACCTAACAGTTTGAATTATGCATCAATATAAATTAATATGAATATTTGCATTATATATATATGCCATTCTGTTATATAATATTATAATAATTGCCATCTTTTTTTATTTTTATTTTTGAGTGGAGAAAAACCTACACAGATAACTACCTGATTAGTTCATCTACTGTATCAACAATAACATCTTGATTAGACACTTCACTACAGTGATGATGAGCCTAATAATGCAAAAGACCAGAGAAATGCATTTGATTGCTTTTGTTTATTCAACCTGACTCTCAGAGAGTCTCATTCTTTTGGATTTAAAAACCTCAATTTGAGGCAGGTAGGATGATGAAACATCATCACGACAGAACTTGGACACATCTCCAAGACACAAGGTACTCTAACAGAGTAGAGGATAGACATTGAACAACTGTCTTCATAAAAGACACATGATACTCTAACAGAGTAGAGGAAAGACATTGAACAACTGTCTTTATAAAAGACACAGAGTAGAGGAAAGACATTTAAAGGCATGTCTTTATAAAAGACACATGGATCTGTTTCACATAAACAGGAGTTTTACAGAGAAAATAGTTTTCTCTTTCAAGCACACATATTCAAAATTATGGAAAATATTTCCTATTCATAACAATCCTGTGATCTTCAATCAGATCAATTGATAATAATCACAGAGTAATAGTAAAGGGACGCCCAGTTTGGGTGGATAATCCTCATGGAGGAACAGTGATGCTACGATACAGCTCAAGCCTACATTAGAACATCAACTGCATGATGCAAACTTCTCAGAAGATAATCACTCTAATCTCAGTATTACATCCACCATGGAGCATTAACATATCAATAATGATATTTTGGATTAGATAAAATAATATGATATAAATCAAGGTGTTGACCTTAGAACAGATCAGTCAAAGGAAATCTCAGAGAGATTGGTGTATGAATGCCCATTTTGATCATATTGATCATTGATTCAACACAACAACAAAACATGAATCATCGAACATACTTATTATATCCGTTCTCTAATTTCTTAACACTCAGGAAGTGTAGTATTCAATAAATGTAATATCTTTACTACAAAAGTATATTTTCAATACGTAATGGCATTATTAAGCTTCTTTAAAGAAGAATAATTTCTTCCCATTTGAAGAGGTTTGTCCTTGGCTTGAAGTTCAACTCTTACCAACATGGTCATATGGGTTTGTCTGGATATGGAGCTCCAGTCTGTAGTTCTCTACCAGGGCCTCCAGAGGACACTGTTGGCTGGACTCTTCTCTTTACTGATGCTGTGCTGGGCTGTGGAGCTCAGCTGAGGCAGGTCACTGTCCCTCCTGTTCTTATCAGAGGATGACTGCAGGCTCTGGAAGTGTCTCAGCAGTCTTCTCTGGGACTCTGTCTTCACATCCTCCTTGGACAGGAAGTGCACCATCTCTTGGAAGCACCTGGATTATCCCTGATTGGCAGCTGCTGAGCAGGAGGTGGAAACAGGAAGCAAACTGTCATCTCCAGGATGTCGGCTTTCTCCAGCTTGGAGTCAGGCTGCAGGATGTGGATCTCTTGATCCAGGAAAGACTTGAAATGCTCAATGCTGCTATTAAAACGATCTCTGCGTAACTTCTCACCCAGTGGCTTTCTTAGCTGCAGAAAGAGAAGAGAGAAGACATTAATAACCTAATTGTGAAGAGGAACATTGATGAAGATAATAATGATTTAACATTCAAAGTTTAAATATCCCGTGGGTCTTCAATGTACCTTGTTGGTGAGAGTCAGGTGCTCCTCAGAGTAGGTTCTTGCTCAAGTGATTGTAGGAGCCATGGCTGGATCTCTGTGCTGTAGAGGTCTCTGTGTAGAGTGAATGTGATTTCTAGTGGCTTCATCCCTCCTATATATAGTCCCACATCTCCATGTGAATGTGTGGGTCTTGGGCTGGTTGGAGTTTCTCACAGTCTGTAGCCAATGGGAGAGCTGGGAGGACAATGGGGAATGTGGAGCTGCCACATGCTCAGTGTTCTTATTGCTGGGGGACAATGTTCACGTCTCAGGGGAACAGGTGGAGGGCTGAGGGCTGATGGAGAGAGACTCCCAGAGTGCTGTGTGAATCTGGGAAAGTGGTGACCCTGTAAAGAGAGCAGATATGCAGCCTGATGGTCAGATCAATGACTCTGACAGAGCACACGCTCATAATTTACACACACGTGTGAGACTGGGAAAAGATCTCACTGCATTAAGAAAAAGGCCCTTTCATGGGTATTGTTGTATTGAGATATGTGAGATTCAGATACAAGCTCTGAGAAAATGGTCATTGATCTAGATGAAGTGAACATCAAAATAAAACTTTACTTTCAAGAGACCCTTGGGTTATCATCAGTGTTGCAAAATTCCTAAATGTATTTCACTCTATATTTCTGCTTTTTAAAATATGTTTAATGTTGATACTGCTCCGATGTAGTCAGGGGTTTGTTAACTCAGTAATATTGTTTATTTAAGGGTGATGTGCTGGCCATGTTGATGTCCAGATGTAGCAGATGTGTTCTGGTGGTCAGTGTGAGTAGAGAGCTGCTCTGAGTTTCCCACACTGAGTCCTGTGCCAGTGATCAATGCACTACAAAGGCTGCTCAGGACACTGAATGGACCTTTAGTGACGGCTATGGGCTCTGTGTTGAACTATAGACAGAGCCTGACGTCACAGACCATCTGGAGGGAAAGAACACCACTGGCTGATGCTACAGGCTTATTATCACCGTAAACATGGATTCAGATACATCAAGGTTACACAAGACATGAGTAAATGGCTATAGATTTTATAATATAAAATATAATTCCAACCATTTCTATTGTGTTTCACCTGTTGTGATCAGTAACTTTTCCTAAAAATGGTAAGCTCTCCTCTGTAGTAGGTCTATAAGGCCTGCATGAATAAAAATATGATTTCTCAATTCACTGATATTAAACTCTCAAAATCTCACAATCATAAATAACTGGATAGAGAAACATGGAGCGACAAAGAGAGAGAGAGAGAGAGAGAGAGAGAGATGTCTGGAAAGAGAGAGCTTCACAATTTTGATATTACATTACATTACATTTATTTAGCTGACATTTTTATCCAAAGCGGCTTTGATCCAAAGCGACTTACAACAATTGCATTTAATGTAGAAAAAGTCAGTGTGCTACTACTTGCCAGAACTCACAAGTGCATCTTCTTTCTCAAACAAGTGACTAAGAGCATGATCTAGTGCTGAAGGCAAAGTGCAAGAGTAGCAAACTAAAAATACAGGTCCAGGTGCTGATGGGACTGAGGATACTAACCACAGGCCTGATAGTCTTTCCTGCATCATGTTTGTTTCCCCTCCTAAAGTGTGCCAATTCCCCAGAGACACAGTCAGGTGCTGGTGGGACTGAGGATGCTAATGACACTGATCTGTGACTCTGCTCTCCAGAGCTTTCCCACACTCTGCCCATTGAGAGAGCTTCCACTGAACAATAGATGTGTGCCTTGTTAAATGATAATTCATCCCCACACAAGCAGTTCCCAACGAGCCCGTCTGGGTAAACCTCATCACGTACATAGTTTTGTTTGGCTACAAATAAATACTCAGAAGTTAGAGAATTGAGCTCAAGCTGTTTGTTTGAACATACACTGTATTTAGTGAAAATCTTCATCAGACCATTAGTGTACTGCATTGAAGGGTCATAGCAGACTTCTCTTACAAGTAACAGACTTCCTTGGGGCTATAGCAGAATATATTTTACTTTGAGTTGCCCTTAACCCAGAAAAACAGTTTAGTTTTGCCTATTTGATTGCCTGATTATTTTCACAGTCCTGTTTAACAGAGAAGCAGTTTCATTCTTTTCAGCTATAATCTGGTTGGAACACAGGTCAAGTAAACATGATAGAAATTATAACTGGTATCACACTAATCTTAGACATGAATACAGTTTGAAGCTCCTCAAAATGATGTTTGTGTATTTTGAATAAATGTATCGGATTATTGAAACTATACTTTGTGACATATTAGATGGCCAGAGCCCTCCCTCCCTGACCTCTGACCCCCAGGGTAGGGGTCTTCATCTATTGTCCCACAGGGGGTCTGTGAGGGAGTTCTCCTTGGTTTCCCACACTCTGTCCATTTATGATGTTCAGTGAGGGAATAATAGAAGTGTGTCTTACTGCATTAACTATGGAGTGTGACCTCATTATTGAGGATGTAAACAGTAGCTCTAAACTTTTTTGAACAAAAAATACTATCAAAGATCAGCAAATTCCTGAAATTGTTTAAATTACATCACTCAGATCCAATTCATGAATTATCAAAAAAATGTCAAACAGTGATTCACTAAATACCATTGTAAGAGATTCCTTCACGTACTATGCGTTTTGTGATCTCACTTTGGCGATACCTAACAGTTTGAATTATGCATCAATATAAATTAATATGAATATTTGCATTATATATATATGCCATTCTGTTATATAATATTATAATAATTGCCATGGCCTCAGATCAGATGATGCCATCTTTTTTTTTTCTTTTTTTTTGAGTGGAGAAAAACCTACACAGATAACTACCTGATTAGTTCATTTACTGTATCAACAATAACATCTTGATTAGACACTTCACTACAGTGATGATGAGCCTAATAATGCAAAAGACCAGAGAAATGCATTTGATTGCTTTTGTTTATTCAACCTGACTCTCAGAGAGTCTCATTCTTTTGGATTTAAAAACCTCAATTTGAGGCAGGTATACGGTGGCCGACGCGTGCAAATCACAAATCCGGAACACAACGGCAAGTTCAAAAAACACAACCGCAAAGTTCAAACACAACAACAAAGTTAAAAAACACAACAGCAAGTCAGAAAACACAACTGCAAGTCGGAAACACAAATGCAATACAGCAAGAGAGAAAACACAATCGCAAATTGGAAACCACGATTGCAACTCCCAAAAACACAACGACAATAACCAGAAATCACATTAGAAATGTGTCAACCGGAAAGGGATTTACTACTTGTTGAATCTGATTGGGCAGCTATAGTGTCAATAACAGTGGGACATGTGCGGGAAGCGAATACTCAAATTAATTTGAAATGATACGTTTAAAGACTGGGTTTAAGAATGGAACTATTTTTCTCCCACATGCAGGAGCCTATCTTGCCTCCTGCCAGTCTGTTATCTTGCCTCCTGCCAGGCTGTTGTTAAAAATAAGAAGTTCTTAACTACTTGCCTGGATAAATAAAGGCTATTGATTGCTGATGAGCTAGCTAGCTAATTGTCATTGATGTCATATCAAATATTGGACATTTTTATCTAGTGACCTGCTTTAGTAGGCTAGTGGCCTCTAAGTAGTTTGCACAAAACAGCTGATCAGACGTGGTCAGGGTGCAATGTGGCAATTCGTTTTTTCATTAGAATGTCAAAACGGAAAAAGGTTTTTTTGGCCCATAATTCTGTTGTTTCATTCCAAATGGAGAAATGAAAACCCACATCCCAGCAAGTACTTAAAACGGCCGTTTTTTCACTGTTGGTCAATTCATTTTCTTCATATTTTGTTTCGGGCCGTGAAACAGAAAGACAAACAGCTGATTCCTTGTCGTTCCAAGGTGTCAGGTAGGGAAAATGAAATCACGTGGTCTGTTAGTCACGTGGTCCAGTCCAGCATCACAGGAAGCGGGGTCATTTAAAAGTCCTTATTGGTCTGAAGCTAGCTAGCTAGGTAAGGTACATTAATGGAGATTAAGTCAGTAGTCGATCGAATTATTGTTATTAAAAGTGGAGAGGGTGTATGATTTTTTTTTCCCAATTACCGTCTAAAACAAGCGAAAGGGCGCTGTGGGTACAGCGTCTGAAGAGAGGATAACGCCAGTGGTGTTCGCTAGCTGCTGGACATGGCCAGGTAACTTATGGGAATCGTCTCCAGGACAGAGTTCGTGGGAAACATTTTGTGAAAAGTAAGTATTCGTTACTCTTGTTATTATTACAATAGACATTCCAGTCTCACCAGGCCATCAGTTTTTGGTCGAGACCCCTTTCATGATGTCACGGAACGCCATCAGGCCGAGAGACGCTTCTCTGAGGCTTATCCGGACATCACAGCCCTTTTTGAGCATACAATCAACCACCATTTTGGACCCTTCCAAGAGGCTTTAATGCATCTGGTTCATCTTTCCTCGCAAGTGTGTGTGTGTGTGTGTGTGTGTGTGTGTGTGTGTGCGCGCGTGTGTAACAAGTGCATGCAAATTGTACAGTAATTGTTGGAGCACATAATGAAAGAACACAATGTACAGTAAACAAAAGTATTTTAATATGTCTATCTCTTCTTAAATATCTTACAGTTTGAACAAGTGATACCAATGGAGATGCCCCCGCGCCACGCTCTCCCTCCACCCAGCCATCACAGAGGGGCTTTCGGACACTGGAACTAGTGCCACCCTCTCCCTCCACCCAGCCATCACAGAGGGGCTTTCGGACACTGGAACTAATGCCACCCTCTCCCTCCACCCAGCCATCACAGAGGGGCTTTCGGACACTGGAACTAGTGCCACCGTCCTCCTCCCAGTCACCTGCCTCTTTGTTATTGTTGTAAATAGTTATTAAAGTGTGTTATATTTGCTTCAATCACACGGGCCGTTCTGCGTTGAGTTAGCATGTCGGAAGGACAGCAAGATCTAAGGCGTTATTAAGGTTAACAATTGTCTGATCAAGTGAGTTGGTGTGGCACTAACAGACATATGTGAACATTAATGTATCTTGACATGTTTGTTTCTTGGTGTAATTTGCATAGTGTTACCTTTGTGTAGGACATGTGCTTCATTATACAATTTGATTTGATTTACCACAAGAGAACCATTTGACCTAAGAGCGAGGGCACAGCTGGAGGAACTACAAGCATCACCACACTTTAAAAGCTTTAATAAGTATTACACACGAAGGGGCAGTTTCTTATGTATCAAAATGTGGGGATGGAGAATCTCTGACAAGGTGATAATTTCACAATCTGGTTTTTATGCACACATTAAACCAGGTGACCAAATAGAGACTTCAGAGAGACTATCATCAGTCAGGAGTTAGCTACGTAGACATGGTGCTACTTTAGTCATGCCTCCTTCCTCACAGGCAGAGGGAAACTACCAGGACATGCAGTGCAGAGAGCTTGTCAGCTTTTTGCTTTATGTATACAAGTTGCGAGAGCGACTGAAATAATGAAAAGATTTACAATCCTTCCTCTTTCTCTTGTACCATTGCAGAGTGATATTTTAACTGTTTGTGCTTCCCTGAGCAACTTTCAACCTAAGTTCATTAAATTAATACCGGTTATGCAGATCTGATGATGCAAATGAATGTCTCTTTTCATGTGGTGGGATGATAATGATGACAATCTACATAATAGCTCGTTGCAGGCCAAGTTACTGGCTGTTGGCCTTTTTGTCTGAAATGTATATAGGTGCACGGCCGTGGAGATATAGACAAGTAAAAGAATTTTGAAGTCGATTCTAGAACTGACCGGTAACCAGTGTAGTGATTTTAACACAGGTGTGACGTGTGCCCTGGTGTGTCTTCCTTAAACCCTGGCTACCTACCTAGACAGAACATAGGGGCTTTTATTCTGTGGAGCTCTGCTGGAGAGAATTAATTATATTTGTAAGGGCACTTGATCTTGAGCATTGACTCTCCATGGCAGTCACAGCTTATGATTGATTGATTTTTATTTTGGGTAAAACTGAATACATACATCAAAGATGCAAGTATTGCCCAGAGTATGGCACATTCCAGTATTAAGAACACTTATTTCGAATGTGGTCCTTGGTCGTATATAACAATACATCTCTTAGCAGCCCCCCGGATACACACCTGTATGGGTTTCTGATAGATAACTTGGACAGGTGTTGAGAAGATTCATCCAGCTTCTAGCAGTTAGTGTTGCGGTTATTGCCTACGGAGGCAAGGATGATATAACCTACCTGTAATGCAGTGCCAGTAAAACAGAGTTTTAAGTTTATAACAAATGTCTTTCTGTAATTGCTCCCATTGCTGATTACACGGTATAATACTGTTGTTCTTAAGTGTAGTTGCTAAAAGAGGAAATACATTTCTCATAAGAATATACCTCTCTTGTTAAAGGACCTAGACATATCTAAATGTTAAGCACATGCGTGAACAGGTACACAGTCGGTCATTCACCAACATGTCACCAAATCTATAGCACCTTTTAATCATTGGGCTATTGAATGAACTTCCACTCAAAATGTAAAGTACTTGCTTCAGAAATAGGCAATAGCATTTCTGTCATTGTGAAAGACATAATGGAGACAATGTGATAGTGTGGGAGTAGAATGACAAGGAGACGTGTGACAAAGTCAGGTCAAGTCGATCTTTACTCACACGTCAAATGAAAACAGTTACAGTTACAGTGCTGCAGAGAGACAGCCACTCGTCACTAGCTAACAGCACAATTAGCAAACATGCTAAACTCCTGCTCGGGGCAGGACGGGGTGGAGCAGAGGCAGAGGGGGAAGGGGCAAGTCGGGGAGAGGTAGACAGGTCCAGGCCCAGGGCAAGCAACTCTGGGGGAAATGGCACTGGAACATTCACTGGACCTGTGGGCCAGACAAGAAAAGGAAAATATTGTTCACAACCTGTCATTTTTCTACAGGGACTGCAGGGAGTAATGTCCACCAGACACAGAACGAGAGTCTACACAGAATGAGTCTACACTTATGTCCTATTACAGCCCTAACATTATAGTTTTTACCTTGAGCGGTGCGGTGTCCTGTCTCTCACTACGTGGTTTATACTGATCATCAGCGGTGGCATCCTAGAAGACAAGATCATGTTAGTCACTGCAAATCTCTAGTTCATGAATAAAGACTTGTTGTGGCTAATAAATGGCAAAAAAGCTACAGTGTGCCGACTTGTAAATTCATGGTAGGATTATTGTAGTTGAGTTCCCCTTAGGATTATTGTAGTTGAGTTCCTGTCTCATGTAGAACAGCATAGGATGAACAGTGAATCAGGGCCAGGAATACAGCAAACAAAAGTCATGTCATGTCAGACAGGGCAGCCAGACAGAGGGAGGCATCATCCCAGATGCATGTCTCGCTACTGGCCACAATCAACCACGGGTTGTCTGGAAAACACTGAACCGTCTGCGGATGCTGCAGGACACCATGGAGAAATGGAAATTCACATCTTCAAATGCTTGTGTGTGCGGTGAACCCCAAACCATGGAACACATCATGAGATGTAGCTATGCTCCACAATGTACCGGAGATGACCTGGCCGAACCAAAGGCCAGTCGCACTCGCCTGCGCCAACTACTGGAAGGACGTGATGTACAAGATGGCCAGACACGAGGAAGAGGACAGGGCAGCAGCTAGCCCTAGTCTATACTGTATGTAATAGCAGTTCAAATGTAAATGATTTACATGTCCTCCGTCACACTCAACAAGGCCCACAAATAAAATGGACTTACTGGGTATGACCTGGTGATCACTCCACAATGTCAGGTCCTCTCTTTATCCAGTCACTGTACACATCTGAGCCAAGGAGGTTTAGATCTGAGCCTGAAGGAATAATGTTAGAGAAGGCAAAACTGGGTGGTGAGCATCAGCAATCGGCCTCTCTGTATACAGTTACATGCAAAACACTCATGTAATTCACAGGTTAGCAGTCTAGCTAACGTTAGCTAGCATTCTGGCTCTAGAAATAGGAAAAGCTACAGCAGACCACATTGACTTCATATTGTAATAATAACAAGAGTAACGAATACTTACTTTTCACAAAATGTTTCCCACGAACTCTGTCCTGGAGACGATTCCCATAAGTTACCTGGCCATGTCCAGCAGCTAGAACACCACTGCGTTATCCTCTCTTTCTTCAGACGCTGTACCCACAGCGCCCTTTCGCTTGTTATAGACGGTAATCGGGGAAAAAAAATCATACACCCTCTTCACTTTTAATAACAATAATTCGATCGACTACTGATTTAATCTCGATTAATGTACCTTACCTAGCTAGCTAGCTTCAGACCAATAAGGACTTTTAAATGACCCCGCTTCCTGTGATGCTGGACTGGACCACGTGACTAACAGACCACGTGATTTCATTTTCCCTACCTGACACCTTGGAACGACAGAATGAAATAAGGAATCAGCTGTTCGTCTTTCTATTTCACGGCCCGAAACAAAATATGAAGAGGATGAATTGACCAACAGTGAAAAAACGGCCGTTTTAAGTACTTGCTGGGATGTGGGTTTTCATTTCTCCATTTGGAATGAAACAACAGAATTATGGGCCAAAAAAAACTTTTTCCGTTTTGACATTCTAATGAAAAAACGAATTGCCACATTGCACCCTGACCATTTACACCTATTGGAAAAGACGGACGCACGGCCACCTTACACTCCACTGGCTATCACAACTGAAGTGCACCAGATGGAGAGGCACCGACACATATCTCATTTCGATGTCCTGCACCAATACACTAGAACCAGTGGAAGACTTTTCAGAGAAAGGCAGAATATCAGAGAGTATAAAAGACTGGGCTGCTCCCGTTTCTCTCAATATGCGCACTGGATACTGGTCCGCCGCCGTGCCACTGAGAGAGACACCCACCCACAGGAACGGTGCGTAACCAGGGTGCAGTGAACCGCGCACTCCACCCAACTGGCGCTACTGGTTGCACCAAACCAACCTCCTTGGGGTGTTTGCTGGGCTGCGACATTTTGCGTTTCAACATGAAGCAGTCGGCCCTTACTCCAGCCAACCAGCTAACGTCAAAATCACTAGGACAAGAATGAATGAATGATGATGCTACGAATTAGGATGTAATCTATTTTGTAGAGAATGATGATTGAAATAATATACAACAGAACAACTACTCGTCCTCTCTCTGTATATTAATGTTATCCTATCACCACCACAGATATACTCAAAACATATCTTCATTATTTTCGCTATTATTGCCATCTAGGTAGTGTCACATAGACTAGCCAAGAGCCTGGCTATGCATCGTAACGTCTGATCAGCTGTTTTGTGCAAACTACTTAGAGGCCACTAGCCTCCTAAAGCAGGTCACTAGCTATAGATAAAAATGTCCAATATTTGATATGACATCAATGAGCTAGCTAGCTAGCTCATCAGCAATCAATAACCTTTATTTATCCAGGCAAGTAGTTAAGAACGTCTTATTTATAACAACAGCCTGGCAGGAGGCAAGATAACAAACTGGCAGGAGTCAAGATAGGCTCCTGCATGTGGGAGAAAAATAGTTCCATTCTTAAACCCAGTCATTAAACGTATCATTTCAAATTAATTTGAGTATTCGCTTCCCGCACATGTCCCACTGTTATTGACACTATAGCTGCCCAATCAGATTCAACAAGTAGTAAATCCCTTTCCGGTTGACACATTTCTAATGTGATTTCTGGTTATTGTCGTTGTGTTTTTGGGAGTTGCAATCGTGGTTTCCAATTTGCGATTGTGTTTTCTCTCTTGCTGTTGTGTATTCTGTATTGCATTTGTTTCCGACTTGCAGTTGTGTTTTCTGACTTGCTGTTGTGTTTTTTAACTTTGTTGTTGTGTTTGAACTTTGCGGTTGTGTTTTTTGGACTTGCCGTTGTGTTCCGGATTTGCCGTTGTGATTTGCACGCGTCGGCCACCGTATAGAAGTCTGAAACTTGGTACATTTGGTACACCTGACATGGTACTTGATAATGACATAACCATATATCCTGCAATCTCAGCCCATTCTCTCCAACACAGAAATGAACTATATGCACAACTCCAGTACTTCCTGAAATTAGACATGCTTCTCTATTTCCTGTCTTACACTATTTGATGTTAAGAGTAACATGAAATCACATCCCAAAACCACCAAGATGGCTGCTGTAACCAAAAAAGCCAAGATGGCTGCTATAACAAATCCTGCTAGCTA
Organism: Borostomias antarcticus; assembly: GCF_949987555.1. Classification (NCBI taxonomy): domain Eukaryota; kingdom Metazoa; phylum Chordata; class Actinopteri; order Stomiiformes; family Stomiidae; genus Borostomias; species Borostomias antarcticus. The sequence continues at coordinate 15,804,702 of NC_140245.1, read as the reverse complement.
GCCTAGCTCCGTTGTTGGGGCTTCTAGTATTCTGTTAACGTTAACTTCGGAAAAATGAATGCCTAAAAACAAACACATACTAACGGTGTCGTGGGTTAATGCGAAATCAATGAGTAAGCTAATTATCGCATTTTATTCCAAGCGATGAAACAGTACGAACGTGCAGGAGCTCGCGCGAGCCTGCTAGACTCGAGAAGACTCCACCATTGCCCGTAATTAGGAAACAATGGCCCACGACAACACTTCATAAAAGTTATAGTGTACACAACTGAAATATTCTCAAGTTGCCAAGCCAACATTATAATTTAAGCTACAATTACACAAAAGCGAAAGTTATAACAATAATTGCGACAGAGTAATTTTACGTAGGCTACTTAGCTAGCCATGATGTACAGAAAAAGGCTAATCACGTTAGCCCGCTAGGGGGTCATCCCTATATTCCCCGGGTCCTATGTTCCCCGGGTCCTATGTTCCCCCCAAAAAAGGGTTCTATGTTCCCTGGGTCCTATGTTCCCCCAGAAAAAGGGTTCTATGTTCCCCGGGTCCTATGTTCCCCGGGTCCTATGTTTCCCCAAAAAAAGGGTTCTATGTTCCCCGGGTCCTATGTTCCCCGCGAAACGCGAAAGATAAATGTGATTATGCCATCGCATGATTTAATGCCAAACGGGAAAAATAATATGTGCACATTTTTTCACATCAAGTTTCAAAAATGTTGCATAAACTTGAAATGGATCAGACGTAGCCTAGCCTATGTGATGCGCAACGCGTATCGCCTCAGTAGGCTACTCTACTGGAGGCCGAGTGTGCCGTTTCTTGTTTTCTTACACACTAAAAATGCAATGATTATGCAATGGAATATGCGGGGTTGAATGTTTTACTGTAGTTCTCTTTTTTATTATTTTTTATTTTCTGAAGTGAGCCTATCACCAAACAAGATAACTGTTGTCTATATGTTTTCATAGGCCTATGTGTGTGATGGCCTATTTATTAAACTCCAGTTATTTCAAGCGCATAGTGGTTGAGTGACTATCATTTATACTGCGAGTGGATCCTCTCTCCACAGAGATTTTTCCCCCAACGGATTTGCGCCTCTCATGAGCCATATCCCAACTCACAGCAGGATGGGTTTGGACTGGGACACTGTCAACTTCACCAAGGCATCAAGCAGCTTCTCCATTCATTGACATAAAACCAATAGTAGGCTAGCCTTACAATCTAGAATAGCCTACATTATAGTCAGAGCTGCTTTGGGTAGCCTACTGAGGCGATATGCGTTGCGCATCACAGGCTAGGCTACGTCCCATGTCAAGTTAACATGCAACATTTGATGTGAAATAATGCGGGCATGAAATCATGCAAGCCTCGCATATTTTGCATGGAATTCTGCGATTATTGTGCTGAAAATGCAACCTTTCTAAAATAGGTGCATAATCTGCCCCTTTTGGCATTATATGCGATGGCATAATCACGTTTTTCTTTAGCGTTTCGGGGGTAACATAGGACCCGGGGATCATAGGACCCTTTTTCGGGGGGAACATAGAACCCTTTTTCAGGGGGAACATAGGACCCGGGGAGCATAGGACCCGGGGAACATAGGACCCGGGGAACACAGGACCCGGGGAACATAGGACCCGGGGACCATAGAACCCTTTTTTGGGGGGAACATAGGACCCGGGGAACTAGCTAGTTAGCTAACATTGGAAAGAGAGCATCTCCATATAGATAATCATTACAAAAGGGTAGCTTGCACATGCGGATGTGTTGACAAATCAATTCATCCCTTCATTTCCAACAAGGGAAAGTCAAATGGAGTTTGAGTCGGGTAAACAAACCTGACCTTGCAGAGTTGCCAATCTGGGCAAAAGACCAAAAACATAGACATGTTCCCCTGGCTAGCTAGTTAGCTAACATTGGAAAGAGAGCATCTCCATATAGATAATCATTACAAAAGGGTAGCTTGCACATAACGCTGGTGTTTTATCTGGGACGATACCAAAATACATAGCTAGCTATGTATACATTGAAATTGAGATACTTACAGGATCTGTGTTGTCGCGGGGGACAAAGACAGCGTGTCTTTCTCAATCGTTTCTGTTTCAAACGGAACGGAAGTATAACCCGTCTTCTTCTTTGCTGGGTTTAGTGGCGGATCGCAAACAACTTTAATGTGCATACAGCCACCTACTGTACCAGAGTGTGTAACTTGTTTTTCTAGTTCTTCAATTGTGTCACCTAAGAAAGTAGCCCAATGCCTTGCATTCTTTGTTTTACGTTCACTGCTCAGCGTTCATTGCTCACATTTAGGTTGCAAAATTAGGACTTTATTCATAGGCATATTTTTTATCATTATTTTTATTAGGCCTAGACTGCAAATCTTTAGTGTTAATATTAACTGTAAATGAGAAATTACACACAAAACAGACATGCAGGATTTCTCCTCATTACAATTCTGTAACTGTATGACTTCAAAATTTATTTTAAAACCTAAGTAATTTACAAATGTTCTGACCCACTGTGACACATTTCCAATAAAGTCAGATTGGGACTGTGATGTAACCACATTGTCACGTTATTTAATTACATCGTAGTTACGGATTTAAGCAGCAGTGGCGGCTACGTTCCCTTACAGTGTCCTTGAGGACGGCTATTTTGGTTATTTTGCGACTGAAAAGGCAAGTGTCAGCTAGGTGTCAGCTAGGTCCGCTGCTGGTACCGTCGCAAAGTTACCACAATACCACCAATGTGTCCCGTCAGTTTTACGTACTGTGTTAGTAGGGGACAAGCTCAGGAGGGAGAGGAGGGATCGTAAATGTAAAGCACTGCCACCAGCTGCTTCGAACTTGCGCCCCCTACGATCGGGGGATGTTACTGTCGGTGCAGATGGCAATCTTGAATGCTGGTCGGCTAATGTAAAACATCCACGGTCAGGAGGGTAGAGGAGAAAGCCAGAGCTCCACAGATCCCATTCAGAGCTAGGGATGACAAACGAGAGCGCTGTCATTTTTGTGGGAGCAGAGGCCGTTGGAGAAAGAACTGTAAACAGGAGAGAACAGCTGTTCCAACTTCATACACGGCTCCCCATTATCAGTAGATGCCACCGCTCCGCATCCTAGGCTGCCCTGTTACAAAAGCCAGAAGGCCTGTAAGTAGCAACCACCTTGAACGGACGCCAAAACATAGTTCCTCCTTGATGCGAGGGGGGGGTGGCTACAGTCACTCCTCATCGCTGTCTAGAGGGAACAGACATCAAAATGAGAGAGCGAAAGCAAGGCACGCATGGTGCATTGGTGCAGGGGGGGAGCCTATTTGGGTGAGAAAAACCAGGCCATTCCTGCTGGAATTGGGACCTGTGTCTCTCACGACCTCTGTGTGGGTGGGACCGGTAGGATAACCCCTACTGGGTCTAGATGTGTTGACAAATCAATTCATCCCTTCATTTCCAACAAGGGAAAGTCAAATGGAGTTTGAGTCGGGTAAACAAACCTGACCTTGCAGAGTTGCCAATCTGGGCAAAAGACCAAAAATTATTATGGGCTTCTGAAAATGGAACCGGTCCTCCAACAGCCCAGTGTGACCTGTGTTGAAACCTTCAGGTGAATGGCACCTCTGTGTGAACTACAGAGTGGCCAATGAGTATGTGGATAACATAGCGCCCCTAGTGGCAGACGCATACACCATTTTCAGTGCCCTGAAACCTGAACACCAGCGGTTTTCATTCATCAACATGATGCAAGGCGGTCGTGACACCCGACACAGATTAAGATGAGTGCGTCTCAGAGTCTCAAACACTCCAGACTAACAACATCGTGGTAGGATAGCGTCAGTATGAGTATCTGTATCTGCGCCAGGCCCTGGTCATCTCCCGCCTGGACTACTGCAACTCCCTCCTCGCTGGGGCCCAGATGTCAGCCATTAAACCACTGGAACTTGTCCAGAAAGCTGCTGCTCGCCTGGTGTTCAACCACCCCAAGTTCTCCCACACAACTTCCCTTCTCCGTTCCCTACACTGGCTCCCTGTAGCGGCTCGCATCCAGTTTAAAACTCTGGCTCTAGCCTACAGGGCAATGAAAGGAACAGCCCACTCCTACCTCCAGGCCATGGTCAAACCCTACACCCCCTCCCGACCGCTACGCTCTGCTACCTTGGGGCGACTGGTTGCCCCGTCACTCCGAGGCCCCTGTGGTCGATCGACACGGTCACGGCTTTTCTCTGTCCTGGCCCCGCAGTGGTGGAACGAACTGCCCACTGATGTCAGGACAGTAGAGTCGCTGCCCATCTTTCATCGCAGGCTCAAAACTGATCTCTTCAAGAAGTACTACAACAATCCTCCCTCCTAAGCACTTATTGTATTTCATTGTATTGTATTGCACTGTATTTTAGATTGCTATTCTTGCACTTTGCCTTCAGCACTAGATTATGCTCTTAGTCACGTGTTTTAGAAAGAATATGCACTTATGAGTTCTGGCAAGTAGTAGTACATTGGCTTTTCCTACGTTAAATGCAATTATTGTTAGTCGCTTTGGATAAAAGCGTCTGCTAAATGACTGTAATATAATGTAATCTGTCATGTTTGTATACTCTGTACCTACTGTAATTACCTACTGTTTCATTAACATGGCATACTCCTGATTTGACATGGTACAGCTAGATTCTAGACTTTGTAGAATGTTTGTATTGCTGACTCTGTGTACCTGTGTACCCCCTTCAAAAAACAACGGGTGAAAAATCGACACAGTCCCCGGTTCACTCACGAGTTGACAGTGCTCCTAAAGCAAAAAAATGATGCCTAGCGCAAAGCTCGGCTATCAAAGTCTGCCATGGACTGCCTCAAATTCCGTCAGCTCCGAAACAAGGCCTCACAAGCTGTACGTCAGGCCAAATCTGGGTACTATAAGGAACAATTTACGCTCTGCAGCTCCAATCCCAACTCCTTTTGGAAAACAGTGAGAAAACTTGAGAACAAGCCGTCATCCCTCCCCCTATCACTCAGAGAGAACAATCTCATCATCACAGATAAGAACGCCATGCTGATATATTTAATGGTCACTTCATAAAATCTGGCTTTGTATTTGAGTCGCTAAATCCTGCATGTACATCAGAGAACAGTCTGTCCCCAGGTCCTACTGTATTGCCTTCAGTCACCCAGAGTCCTGTTTGCCCCCCCATGCCCCCCCCCCTTAGTTTCTCCCTCTATCCTGTTTCAGAGGGGGAGGTTCTTAGGGAACTGTCAGCGCTAGTCCCTCAAAAATCTGCTGGGCCCGATGAGATTGCTGCATTTTTTGTTAAAACTGCGGACCCCATCATTGCAGCTCCCTTGGCAGACCTTTTCAACCTCTCCCTCCATACGGCTGAAATACCTGCAGACTGGAAGGAAGCAATTGTGCTTCCCTTGTTTAAGGGCAGTGAGCAATCTGACCCTAATAATTACAGGCCTATCTCCATCTTGCCCTGTGTGTCCAAGGTATTTGAGAAACTTGTGAACAAACAACTTACAGACTATCTGGACGTGTAGTGCATCTTATCCGGGGTGCAGTCTGGTATTCGCGCTGGGTGCACTACAGCTACCCTAAAGGTTCATTGACCTTGCCAAAGCTATGGACACTGTTGACCACACCATTCTCATCAGCAGGCTGAGCAGTATTGGGGTCACAAAGCACTCACTGGCATGGTTTTCTCACTATCTTTTCCACCGGGTGCAACGCGTAAGGTTTGATAGCTCTGTCTCACACCCCCTCCCAGTCACCAAGAGTGTCCCTCAAGGTTCCATACTTGGTCCTACCCTGTTTTCCATCTACATCAATAACATACCACTGGCTGCTGGCAACTCACTCATTCATCTTTATGCCGACGACACAATTCTTTATGCCACAGGCCCCTCCCCCACCACTGTTCAATCCACTCTCCAGGATAGCTTCCTCCAGGTACAACATGTCTTTACCCAACTCAAACTGTCACTAAATACATATAAGACAAAGGCCATGTGGTTCCACCGGAAGGGTGCTCCATCCAAGGGCGTAGGTTTGGTTTCAACATTGGTAGGGACCATATAACAGTGTAGCCTGCATACACAATTTTTGCTGGGGACGAGAGGTTAAACCTCTTAAATATTGATATATTTATGAAATGTAATAATACCAATACAATGTTCGTAGTGTATCACATCCTGCCTGCAGCTGCCTCCCTCCACTCTCTCTCGACTTCTGCTGCTGCTGCGTCCCTCCACACTCTCTCTCTCTCTCTCTCTTGGTTGCTGCTGCGTCCCTCCACTCTCTCTCGGCTGCTGCTGTGTATCTCCGCTCTCTCTCTCTCTACTGCTGTGTTTCATGCATAAAAATGATTTTATTAAAATTGAGATTTTCATTGGATTTTTAGACTGACATTCAACTCATACATTGATATATCTGTCCATTAGGGGAGTCACAAAATACCAGACAGTAGGCAATACCTATTGTGAAATTCCACAATCCTGGATGCCCAGTTCGATACCATAGTTGGGGAAAAAAAAATACTTCAACATACACTACTTTGTTTAAAACACCCTCCAGCCAATATAGTAAGAGGAAAATTATGAGATTCCAGTTGGCAAGTATACGTTAGCTAATAACTGTAGGAAACCAGGCTACACAGGGACAGGCTTGTATAAAGAACTACAGACCTGAGCCCTCATAAAACTAACGTAAAGAGCTCTCACGGGCTGGCTAACCTCTAGATAACGTATGAGTATTCAGTTTCCCCTATAATTGTAACAAGAACCCCTGTCAGGCTAAAACAATGTATTTATTTTTATATCAAAACTTACGACTTTAATATCACTGACATTTTTTAGCATAAGTTAATGGGAGTTTAATATGGTGAAAATTAGCATCACGTCTAGCTGGGTTTGACAAAGCTATAGCTAGCTAATAGCCTATCGGCTAGTATTCATTGCTGACACTAACAGTCGTTAGTTGTAAGGACGCCGTGATGTCCCATTCAATTAAATCTCTGATGGGCAGCTAATGTATGATAATGTAATGGCTGCTGCAATCCTAATGTTACAGTATGATAGAAGCCATCTTAACAGTTCGCTAGCTAGACAGCATCAGCAGTTGATAATTTGCCACAATGGAAAGACAAGTGATGTTAGTTTAGGTAACATTAGCTAGCACCAACCTAGCTGGTTTTCATGTGGCTAATGCCTAACGTTAGCTACTTAGTTTACCAGTAGCTAGCTAACCTAGCTAACGCTAACGTTACTTACAGTTGCGGAGAAAAAGCTCCTGATATCCCTCATCCTCTTCGGAGGGGGAGGCGACATTGTGGTGGATGTACCTGAACGGCTGTCAGAATCACAACTGTGGCTTGCTGTCAGCGTCTATCTGTAAGGCTGTTGGTCTTCAGATCCAGCAAAATGTAAAAAAATGCAATGATCTATCTTAGGCAAATGAGCCAATCAAACGTGAGTTTAAAAAATATCAAAATAATACTGGGATGGCACATTCACGGTGGAGGAAAGGGGTAGGCTAACGGTCTGTAACTCCGGACAATGCAAACTCACTCACTCAAAATGGTACGGTCAATTCTGTCTTTCCAAACTATGGGAAGGTCATCTAAATTATCTAATAACTGCACTCCAAAGATAATGCGAACAAGGTTGCTTAAAAGTTGGTAGGGACAATTTGGGCCTCCCAAAATGTTGGTAGGGACATGTCCCGACCGTCCATACGCAAACCTACGCCCTTGGCTCCATCCCCTTCACCGTTAAACATCACTACCTCTGAGGGAGTTATCCTGGATCACGTCACCACCTATAAATACCTGGGCATCTGGTTAGACTCCACTCTATCTTTTTCTCACCACATCTCAAAGCTACAGTTTAAGGTCAAGGCCAAACTAGGGTTCCTCTACAGAAATTGTTCCTCCTTCGCCAAACTCACCCTTATCAATATGACCATTGTGAAAGGTATTTTTGATAAAGTGCTATTATAGTTGTTTAATACAAGGCCTGTCTATTTAGGCCTAGTTATGCTTCAATACTGCTGTACACTTTGTACTTTTCCATAGCGTGATTAAGAACTGAATGTCAGCAGTCTGTACTTTTCCAGAACACATAGTACGCATGAAAAGTTGTTATTATCTGTGTTCCAGTAGCAGATAAGTTGACTGCCAAGGACACACAACCTCACAATGAAAAGCCTGTCTGTGTTGCAGTAAAAGTAACTAACAGGGAACACCTTAATCACATCGGCTGAATGGAAAACGAAACTAGTGAGCTCATAGGACTAGCATTAGATAAAAGTTTCAACCAATCAGGTACTAACATGTAGTCACGCGCCAATGTATTGTGTGGAATAGTATATACAGAACGTCCCGACATTCGGTCGGCGCGCTTGCCCAGATACCCCTTGTGTCTCTGTGTAACCGTCCCTTTGCTGCAATTGTAAGGTAATAAAGTACGTTTCTTTTACTCTATTCTGTTGTATTTCTCGTCCTCATTTGACAAGGTTGTGTGATTGTGTTGGTCCTAAGGGAGGAGAACCCTGTGGTACTGGTGAGTTCAATCTGAAGTGTTATAATAGTATTTTGTGAGTGTCCAAATGTCATAGGTCAACCGAGTCCAGCCACCACATTTCACTGGTGTCAGAAGTGGGATTCCGGCTTATCTGCCCTCCTGAGTGGACCTACGTTGGACTGATCACCCTCCCACGTATCAACTTCCTAGCCAAGCCGTCGACGGAGGTTGAGGGCGGACGCAGGGCCGCTCAGAGGGGCAGGGAGGCCTGGAATCCCTCCCTAAAAAGGACAACCAACACACCAACTGGAGGATTTGCTTTTCTGACATTATAGTAAGTTCCAAACGTACACCAATTGTTCACAGAGTTAAAAATTCCTTTTTAATGAGAGTATATACCTAGGGCTACGCTTGTGACGTACGGCATAGGATATAAAGAGATTATTAAGGTCCACACATACACATTGGTTGCCACGGTGAGGTTTAATGCTTGCTACATTATAACTACATAGTCCGTCCATAGACCAAGAATTCCCGCACCCAAAACACCGGTTATAGGCTCACAGAGAAGTGCTGCGCCCGTGTTTAACATTTTAGTTGTTGAAGAATTATTCTTTTGGTTGGGTTTTCAAATTCATTGACTGTGTGAAGTGTTGTATCCGAGCGGTGCGAAATAGAACCATAACGACTCCGATATTCAACATTGTTGCTGTTGCTGTTCCACATAAAGTACGTTCCACATTCTGACTAAAGGTACCATTCTGTTCTACTACTATTCTACTACTACTGTTCTATTACTATTACTATTACTACTACTATTCAAGAAGTTGTGATTGAAGTGACTGTTGTGTTGTGTGCGTTAGAGACATTGCCTTACAATTGCAGCAAAGGCAATTATACATATTTGTAACATTACACATATTACTGTCATGTTGCTCACGGACGTGGTCACGTGAGCAAAGGGGGGATTAGTCAGATCCTTACCCCATCCTGGTACTGCCCAGGCATCACACAAACAGCAGGAAAAAATTTGTCAACCCCCGACCCACCACTGCCCTCGAGAAGATCAATCAGGCCGCGCAAGCAGGGGAAAACAGCATAAACATACAGGTGAGAAACGAAGAAGAGGAGGCCGAATTTCTCTCCAATAATCACGATCCCCTAGTAGGTACAGACCACCATGGACCCATTCTGGAGGCCAGGAACGCCTTTCGCCGCTGCGGAGGAAACATGGCCTGCGCCCGAGCTGTCCTCATCAGTTAAGTCCACAACGGACCCTGTTGGGTGTGCCACGAGGGAGTCAGGACGGACTCCTTCGAGGGCATCAGCAGCAAAGATGTGAACTTCAACAACACTGGTAATTGCACCACACCATTTGACATTCTAAGTGTTCTCTCAATTGACCAAATGATCAGGAACAATGCAACCAGCCCACCTCCAGTAACCTGTCAGCACCAGAACGAGCCAACATCCGACAGCCATCCGAGTGAACGAGAGACCAACCTGGGTACACACAGCACATGTGAAGCGTTGGAGAGGGGAAGACATCCCAGAGGAAACCACCAGAGACTTCCCATCGTGTGAGCCAGAGTCACCAACAAAGGGGAGACCCGACACCCCACAAACTGACATTCCTTCTGTTCCCAGTTTTTCCCCTGTCAAGGAAGAACAACCAGTCCCAGAGCCCGCGGACCCAGAGGTCCCAGAAGAGGAGGAACCGACCCCACCACTTAGGAGACCCCAGAGAGAGCGAAGGCCAGCCGCCCACCTAGCCCAATATGAATGGAAGTAAGCTCATTGTTGCCGCCGTCATACTATTTACCGCTCTGTCATTCCTCAGCACCGGTGCCGAGGCCAGACAAACGTTCTGTCCTGGAGAACCGTGAAGCCCTCGACCTAATCACCGCCAGGGAAGGTGGAGTATGCAAAATGTTAGGCATAAGTTGTTGTTTCTTTATCCCAGACGCCAAAGACAATGTCACTAACTATCTCAAACATAGCGCCACCATGATTGAACAAGTATTGAGCCAGACCGCCCCCACCGGAGGAGACCTACATTGGCTGACCGAGTTCTTCTCTGGCTGGGCGGGGAAAGCAGTCTCCATGATCGTGAGTGTCCTGGTTCTAATTGGAATACTAGTGTTCTGTGGCATCCCTATCTGCAAGTGTCTCATCACCAAAGCAACCCGAGCCACCCTGGGAGCAGACGCCACCGAGATGGTCCTGCTGCAGGATGAAGAAGCCTCCCTGTCCCCAGCCCAGCAGAAGGCTTGGGACCTCCAGAAATACCATGAGGCTAACCCTGGAGTGATCCACCAGTAAGACAGGCAAGATCTGAGCACATACACACATTTCCAGACACTGATAACCAACATACACCCCACACTGGGACCTCCTAACTCGGGTAGACACGAGAGCCGTGGCCCCTGCTAGTCCAGCTACAAACCTCCCTACAGTGACAGACCAGCTGGCAGTCACCTAAAGGTTGAGCACCGGAGAGGACTCTTGGAGTCCTGAAGACCAAACCACCAAGAAGCTGAGTAACTGACCAATAGGGTCAACCCAAAAGCAATAATACTGTTGTAAATTTCACTATTAAAGACTCATGCCATTCCTGACATTTTAAACTGTTGTTTTATGATTGTACTAGTTACAGTACAGTAACTATGTTCTATTATGTTTTATACTCTGTTTTAAAGTCACTGGGCTATTTAGATGTGTTTTCAAGTACTCTGTTATTCCCCATTCTGATAGCTTAGCTTAGCATCATTCACCAGTAATGTTAACAGTAGAGTGATCCATATTATGGATCAAAGGGGGAAATGTGAAAGGTATTTTTGATAAAGTGCTATTATAGTTGTTTAATACAAGGCCTGTCTATTTAGGCCTAGTTATGCTTCAATACTGCTGTACACTTTGTACTTTTCCATAGCGTGATTAAGAACTGAATGTCAGCAGTCTGTACTTTTCCAGAACACATAGTACGCATGAAAAGTTGTTATTATCTGTGTTCCAGTAGCAGATAAGTTGACTGCCAAGGACACACAACCTCACAATGAAAAGCCTGTCTGTGTTGCAGTAAAAGTAACTAACAGGGAACACCTTAATCACATCGGCTGAATGGAAAACGAAACTAGTGAGCTCATAGGACTAGCATTAGATAAAAGTTTCAACCAATCAGGTACTAACATGTAGTCACGCGCCAATGTATTGTGTGGAATAGTATATACAGAACGTCCCGACATTCGTTCGGCGCGCTTGCCCAGATACCCCTTGTGTCTCTGTGTAACCGTCCCTTTGCTGCAATTGTAAGGTAATAAAGTACGTTTCTTTTACTCTATTCTGTTGTATTTCTCGTCCTCATTTGACAAGGTTGTGTGATTGTGTTGGTCCTAAGGGAGGAGAACCCTGTGGTACTGGTGAGTTCAATCTGAAGTGTTATAATAGTATTTTGTGAGTGTCCAAATGTCATAGGTCAACCAAGTCCAGCCACCACACCATCCTCCCCACACTTGACTTTGGTGACACAATATACAGGTCTGCATGTAAGGGCACACTCTCCAAACTCGACACTCTTTACCACTCTGCTATCCGCTTTGCCACAAACGCCCCCTTCAACATGCACCACTGCACTCTTTACTCCCTGTTAAACTGGCCCTCACTACACACCCGACGCAACATTCACTGGCTCACCCTCATCTATAAGACCCTTCTTCACCGGTCAACACCCTACATGTCTCGCCTGCTGCATTCTCTCCCTGTCACATACAACACCCGGTCCTCTCTCTACATCCAACTGAAAATACCCAACTCCAAAACCTCTCTGGGACTTGCATCATTCCAGACTGCTGCTGCCTCTGACTGGAATGCTCTGCAAAACTGGACAAATTCATCTCTATTCCCACCTTCAAAAATGCCATCTCACTCACTCTCGCCGATTCGTGTAAATGCTTTTCCACCATATAACATCCTCCCTCAGTTGTTTTGCCATTCATTCCACTTGTACTCCTCTTCTATGTTATGCCTGTTTTACCATGCCTGTGTGATGCTCGGTGTAGTGTTCTGTGTAATTGTATGCTGCATGTTATGTTATATTTGTGTTGTGATGCTTCAATGTGTGCTGTCTTTAACTGTTTTTTTTAACTGTCCTGCGTGTTTGCTGAAGAGTTTGTGGTGGTGATGCTTAGTTGTATGCTGTATGTATCCTTCCTCTCCTCCTTCGATCTTCACCTCTCTTCTTCTTGTTAGGGTTTTGATGGAGGACCCAAGAGCAGACACGATTGGGGTGAAAGCCCGTAGGCACGTTTATTGCGATCCGGGGAGAGGCAGGCAGTAACGTGGTCCGTAGACAGGCGTGGGTCAGGGGGGACGTGGTAGTCGTACAGGCGATGGTCAGGCAGGAGCGTGGTAGCGTGGTAGTCGTACAGGCGATGGTCAGGCAGGAGCGTGGTAGCGTGGTAGTCGTACAGGCGATGGTCAGGCAGGAGCGGGGTTGTCGTACAGGCGTGGGTCAGGCAGGAGCAGGGTTGTCGTACAGGCGTGGGTCAGGCAGGAGCGGGGTAATCGTACAGGTGTGGGTCAGGCAGGAGCAGGGTAATCGTACAGGCGTGGGTCAGGCAGGAACTGGATACTTGGAAGACAGGGAGAACAGGGTAAGGCAAGGTTCAAAAAACAGACGAGGCAGGGAGCTAGAGACGTGTACCCACTAGGTTGGTTGGTCAACGATCTGGCACAGAGGGCTGTGTGGACCGGCTTCTTATCCTGCTGGCGATTGGCTGATCAGGACCAGGTGCGTTGATTGGCTGATCAGGACCAGGTGCGTTGAGGTGTGGAGGAGAGGCAATCAAGGTGACGCACGGCAGGTGTGGATCGGGGGCGTGTCTGGCTTGTGACCGCAAACGTGCCCGCAGTTCCCGCTGCAGGCTCTGGGAGGTGCTGGGGGAAATGGAGTCCGGCACTGGAGAGACAGGGACAGGCTGGGGACCAGCGTCAGAACCGGGGCTCGGGCAGGGGTCAGGGGGCTGAGGAGATGGACGAGGCTGACGCGGCGGTGCCGTGACAGTAGGGCTGCTCGATTATGGCAAAAATCATAATCACAATTATTTTGATTGATATTGATATCACGATTATTTAACACGATTATTCATTGAATTTTTTTTTTAATCAAAAGTTTTAACATTTTCTTAACAAATCAAATTATTGACTTTGATAACAATTAATTTATTAAATGTTGACAGTGGCTTTTCTTTTTAACAATGTTCTTTGGATTAGATACATTTCTCCCATGGGAGACAAATAGTGAACCTTGACCTTGATAAATAAATTAATAAAAGTGCCAAAACTGATAAATAAAGAAGCTTCAAAGCACCGCCACCACCACAGAAGAAGACTACCTCGGAAAAATAATTTCACTAGGACAGAATGCGTCTAAATAAGTTATTTAATGGTAGCGCCGAGGCTTCAAAACCCAGCATTTGTTTAAATAGACCCTTTTGCTTAGGTAAGTGACGTTTCATGTTTATCTGACACTCTCCTAAATAGGCCGACACCGATTTATTTTGATGGCAAAGTGAATGGACCGGCAAAGGACTGTTGTCTGGCATGAACGAGCGGAATGCGACAACGGGACTGAGAAGGGCTACTTTGAGGGGCAGCTACGACTGCGTAGCAAATTTTACACACCGTGTCAACTTGGTCCAAATCTGTCTCCGCGAACCCATAGTGTTTCCACACCACTGACTGTTGTTTTAGCTCTCTTGTCCGCCTCTCATTCTGCTGCCATAATCTTCTTCTTGTCGTGTTTTGTTCGAGAGGAGCATGCGTGCGCCTCGCTTGACAACTCGTGTTTAAAGTGTTTGCTTTGGGGCTTTGGGGGGTGGGGGAGGGGTCAAGCACAGTATAGCTCTGCAGTGTAGGGTGCACTTGATTTGTGCAAAATCGCTTTATGGCGATTATTTAGTTTTAATGATCGTTGACAGCCCAAATCTTAATCTAGATTAAAATCCGATTAATCGAGCAGCCCTACGTGACAGAACCCCCCCCTCTACGGGCGCCTCCTGGCGACCGACCGGGCTGGCCAGGATGGTCACGGTGGAAATCCCGGATGAGCGTTGGGTCCAGAATGAACCTGCGGGGAACCCAACTCCGTTCCTCAGGCCCATAACCCTCCTAGATACTGGAGTCCCCGGCCCCGCCGACGGACCCTCAGCAAGCGCCGCACCGTCCAGGCAGGGTGGTCATCGATGATCTGGACTGGCGGTGGCGGGTCTCCTGGTCGACACAGTGGGCTGACAGAGGCAGGCTTGATACGGGACACATGGAAGGTCGGATGTATCCTCATGGCGGGAGGCAACTTGAGCCTGACCGCTGAGGGGTTGACTATGCTGTCGATGACGTATGGGCCCAGGTACCGGGGTGTCAGCTTATGGGAGGATGCTTGCAATGGGATGTCCTTGGAGGATAACCATACACTCTGACCTGGTTGGTAAGCTGGAGCTGGGTCCCGGTGGCGATCCGCGTTACGCCGGCTGCGGTGGGCAGAGCGGAGCAGGGCGGTTCGGGTCTCTTTCCACACCCTGCGGCAGCGACGGATGTGGCTCTGGACTGAGGGCACGGTGAGTTCCTCCTCCTGCTCAGGGAACAATGGTGGCTGGTAGCCCAGAGAGCATTCAAAAGGGGACAGACCAGTGGAGGCATTGGACAGGGAGTTGTGAGCATACTCAACCCAGGAGAGGCAGTCGCTCCAGGCGGACGGGTTCCGAGTAGAGACACAGCGCAGCGCATTCCCAAGGAACTGGTTGGCCCGTTCAGCCTGCCCGTTAGTCTGGGGGTGGTAGCCGGAGGACAGGCTCACGGTGGCTCCAATAGCCCGGCAGACCTCCCGCCATACTTGGGACGTAAACTGGGGTCCTCGGTCCGAGACAATGTCCACGGGAATGCCGTGGAGCCGGACCACATGGGTCACCAGGAGAGCCGCGGTCTCTGAAGCTGAGGGGAGCTTGGATAGGGGCACAAAATGGGCGGCCTTAGAAAACCGGTCAATAATAGTTAGTATGGTGGTGTTACCATTGGACAGAGGGAGCCCGCACACGAAGTCCAGCCCGATGTGGCTCCAAGGGCGGCCAGGAACAGGCAGGGGGCGTAGCAGACCGGAGGAGGGTTGCTGCGACGCCTTGCTCTGGGCACAGACTGTGCAGGCCTGGATGTATTCCCGGGTGTCAGCTGACATGGTGGGCCACCAAAAACGCTTCTTAAGCAGAGCCAGGGTGCGGTTGACCCCTGGATGACAGGCAAACCGGGATGCGTGGACCCACTGGATGACCTGGGAACGGACTAGATCAGGCACAAACAGTCGGTTAGGGGGGCCGTTACCTGGGTCCGGTTGGCTCCTCTGGGCGTCCCTGACCACGCCCTCGATCTCCCATGTGACCGCGCCCACCACACAGGAGGGAGGTTCCGGGGGAGCAAATTGGCGTGACAACGCATCAGGCTTGACGTTGCGAGACCCCGGCCGGTAGGTAATGGTAAACCGGAAGCGCCCGAAGAACAGCGCCCACCGGGCCTGCCTGGGGTTTAGCCTCTTGGCGTTCTGGAGGTAAACCAGGTTTTTGTGATCTGTCCACACGATAAACGGTTGTTCCGCCCCCTCCAACCAATGTCTCCATTCCTGCAGGGCCAGCTGGACAGCGAGCAGCTCCTTGTTCCCCACGTCGTAATTGCGTTCCGCCGGTTCAAGGCGGCGAGAGAAGAAGGCGCAGGGGTGGAGCTTGTCGTCGGAGGCCGATCGCTGTGACAGGACCGCCCCCACTCCCGTGTCCGATGCGTCGACCTCCACGACGAACTGACGTGAGGGGTCTGGTTGGGTAAGCACCGGGGCAGAGGTGAAGAGTGCTTTCAAGGCCCTTAACGCAGCGTCTGCCTCGGGTGTCCAGGAAAAGGGAGTGGTCCTAGAGGTCAGGGCCATCATGGGGGAAGCAACTCGGCTGTAGTCACGGATAAACCGTCGGTAAAAGTTTGCAAACCCAAGAAACCTCTGTAGCTCCTTTCTGGTTGTGGGGGTGGGCCACTCGACCACTGCCCTGATCTTCTCTGGGGTAGCCTTCACCTGACCCTCTCCAATGATGTACCCCAGAAACTGAACTGAGCGGACATGAAATTCACACTTTTCAGCCTTGACAAACAGCCGGTTCTCCAGGAGTCTTTGGAGAACCTGCCTGACGTGCTTGACATGCTCCTCCGGGGAACGAGAAAACAAGGATGTCATCCAGGTAGACAAAGACAGAACGGTTCAGTAGATCCCGGAGGACGTCATTGACTAGGGCCTGAAAAACAGCAGGGGCATTGGTCAACCCAAAAGGCATCACCAGATATTCGAAATGTCCAAGGGGGGTGTTAAAAGCAGTCTTCCACTCGTCTCCTTCTGTAATCCGAACCAGATGGTAGGCGTTCCTGAGGTCCAGTTTGGAAAAGACGGTGGCGCCTTGGAGGGGCTCAAAGGCAGAAGCGAGGAGAGGCAGGGGATACTTGTTTTTAACAGTTATGCTGTTCAGAGCCCGGTAATCAATGCAGGGTCGTAAGGAACCATCCTTCTTACCGACAAAGAAGAATCCGGCACCTACTGCAGAGGACGATGGCCTGATGATGCCAGAAGCAAAGAGAGTCCCTGATGTAAGTTTGAGGGCAGAGGGGCCCCGGGGAGGAGCTCTATGGAGCAGTCATAGGGGCGATGAGGCGGTAGGGAGAGAGCTCGTTGCTTACTGAAGGCCTCTCCAAGGTCATGGTAGACGGGGGGCACCTGGGACAGGTCAGGAGGCTCAATAGGGGCTACAGCGCCCTCTGCTGGGGGACGGGCAGATGTGAGGCAGGTACTGAGGCAGAAGGAACTCCAGCTGACTACTCGGTTAGAGGACCAGTCGATATGGGGATTGTGTTGTTTTAACCACGCATGGCCAAGCACTATGGGACTCTGGGGTGACGTGATGACCAATAGGGACAAGGACCAGTTTCCAGAGATGACCACGCTCAAGGGTTCGGTGACATGCGTAATGTTGGCTAGGAGTCTACCGCTAAGGTCGTGCACGGTAACAGGGGGCTCTCTGGGAAGGGTGGCAATACCCGCCTGGATTACTAGCTCTGCGTCGATGAAATTGTCGTCGGCACCTGAGTCAACAAGGGCGAGAACTGAGATGGGCCGTTGGTTCACAGTGATGGAGACGTCGAGGTGCATCCGCCCCTGGGCATCGACACAGGAGGAGCCATTGGAAAGAGAGCCCACTTGCGCTAGCTTGGCCATGGGGGGCGTGGGTGACAGGGCACAGCCCACCGGTGAACCCACTCTCACTGGTGGGCTTGGGTTTTTTGGCCGAGCGGGGCAGGAAGCACGGCCATGACCTGGTTGACCGCAGTAGAAACAGAGGCGCTCGCTCAGACGGCGAGCGCGTTCAGCCTCGGAGAGTCGTGCGCCGCCCAACTGCATGGGCTCGTCCTCGGGGGCGGAGGCATGTGGCGTCGTGATGCGCTGAGGGGAGAGCGCTTCATGACGTGGCGAGAGCTGAGAAGGCGGGGGAACGCTGGCTGGGAAGCCTAGATGGAAAACCGGACGTGCGGCTTCTTTCCTTTCTACGCTCCCTCAGGCGGTGATCGATTTTGATAGCAAGGGAGATTAGGCTGTCAAGGGTAGTGGACGTGTCCCTGACTAACTCGTCCTTCAGAGTCTCGGACAGGCCCGCACGGAAAGCGGTCTGTAAGGCGGTATCGTTCCACCCGCTATCCGCGGCTAGGATCCTGAACTCTATGGAGTACTCTGCCACGCTACGGTTAACTTGTTGGAAGTTCATTAAACGTGAGGCTGAGTCGTGACCAAGGGCGGGATGATCAAACACTTTTCTGAACTCCAAGCTGAATTCAGCGTAAGACCGGAGACAAGCCGCATTAGCTTTCCAGGTGGCTTCAAACCAACTGAGGGGCGGACCGGTAAGTAGGATAGACACGAAGGCTATTCTTTCGGCGTCAAGTGAATAAAGATGAAGTCACATTGCATTAGAAATGACCCACAACGAGCCAGATCACCGTCATACGGCTTGGGACTAGGGAGGTTAGGCTCACGTTGGGATGCAGTCACAGGGGCTGGGCTAACTGCCAGGACTCCGGGTGCAGGGCCCTCCCCCTGGGCTGCGGAGCCCATGGATATGACCAATTGGCTAACCTGCTCGCTGAGGGTTTGCATGGTAGCGGCGATAGTGTGCAGGCTTTGCTCCGACTTGGTTACCTGGGCCGACAGGCCTTGCATATTGGCGTTGAGAGCCCGCATCGCTATATCGGCGTCCCGGAGTAGAACGCTGTGTAGTCCCACGAGAATCACTTGGGAGGTGACGGCCTGCCGGAGGCCTGTGTTGACCGCTGGGTCCATGTTGGCCAGATCGTTCTGTTAGGGTTTTGATGGAGGACCCAAGAGCAGACACGATTGGGGTGAAAGCCCGTAGGCACGTTTATTGCGATCCAGGGAGAGGCAGGCAGTAACGTGGTCCGTAGACAGGCGTGGGTCAGGTGGGGACGTGGTAGTCGTACAGGCGATGGTCAGGCAGGAGCGTGGTAGCGTGGTAGTCGTACAGGCGATGGTCAGGCAGGAGCGGGGTTGTCGTACAGGCGTGGGTCAGGCAGGAGCAGGGTAATCGTACAGGTGTGGGTCAGGCAGGAGCAGGGTAATCGTACAGGCGTGGGTCAGGCAGGAACTGGATACTGGGAAGACAGGGAGAACAGGGTAAGGCAAGGTTCAAAAAACAGACGAGGCAGGGAGCTAGAGACGTGTACCCACTAGGTTGGTTGGTCAACGATCTGGCACAGAGGGCTGTGTGGACCGGCTTCTTATCCTGCTGGCGATTGGCTGATCAGGACCAGGTGCGTTGATTGGCTGATCAGGACCAGGTGCGTTGAGGTGTGGAGGAGAGGCAATCAATGTGACGCACGGCAGGTGTGGATCGGGGGCGTGTCTGACTTGTGACCGCAGACGTGCCCGCAGTTCCCGCTGCAGGCTCTGGGAGGCACTGGAGAGAAAGGGACAGGCTGGGGACCAGTGTCAGAACCGGGGCTCGGGCAGGGGTCAGGGGGCTGAGGAGGTGGACGAGGCTGACGCGGCGGTGCCGTGACACTTCTCCTCCTACTCATAAAGCCGGCAACCAGCTAGATCTCATCTTCACTAGACACTGTCCCACCTCTAACCTGTCTGTCATGCCCCTCCATCTCTCTGACCACTATTTCATGTCCTACTCCCTCTCCATCCCCTCTTCCCCTGTAACTCCTCCTCCTACCCACATGGTTACCGCCCGTAGCCATCTCCGCTCGCTCTCCCCTACTGACCTTTCCTCTGCTGTCACCTCCGCCCCTGAATCCTTCTCTCTCCTATCCTGATACTGCCTCTGATTTGCTCCTCTCTACTCTTTCCTCTTCTCTGGACAATCTCTGTCCCCTCACCTCCAGGCCTGCACGCCCAACTCCACCTGCCCCATGGCTGTCGGACTCAGTGCGTACTGATAGACGGAGCCTGAGAATAGCTGAGCGTATATGGAGGAAAGGCAAGCTCCCAGAGGACCTTCTTAATTTCCAATCTCTTCTTTCCACATTCTCCTCCTCCCTGTCTGCTGCTAAAGCTGCTTTCTTCCGCTCTAAAATCCTAACCTCTGCTTCCAATCCTAAAAAACTCTTTGAAACCTTCTCTTCACTACTCCAGCCCCCACCTCCTACTCCCAACTCCTCCCTGATGATTTCGCCAACTTCTTTGACAAGAAAGTTAACGATATCAGATCCTCTTTCCCCCCTCCCCCGGTCAACGCTCCGTGCACGAAACTCACCCCCCCACCCTCTCTCCCCTCCCTGCTCCCCCCCTCCTCTGGGTTGGACTGGGAGACATCTCTGCGATCTCAACTGAGTGCTGAGAATGTTGCATTGGGCGCTGGGTGAGGGGCGTCGTCTCGGCGGATCCCTCTCTCTCTCTGCTCCGGTCAGTCTCCTCTCTCGCGGCGGCCCGTGCGCTGTAGTTTGCAGCTTGCGGTAGGATTTACCCTTCATAATCTTCCATCCATCTTGGTTGGCGCACTTGTCTGCGCGGGCGTACATCTTCACTTGGGGGAATATGAGCCATCTTCACTCCGTAATTATCGATATCCGGCTCGAAGGACCATTTGTTACAGAGTCTCAATAATTACAGGCTAGCTACACTCGGTTATAATCGCGGAGTGTACATCGGTCAGAATGCAGTCAAGTAGTCCTGTATTCCCCCAAGACTTGAGTTGAAAGATTGGTCTTGAGACAGCTGATTAAGTTGATGCTTTTAATGTAATGGTGTGTATGGTTCTGAAACAAACAATACAGGTCCGTGAGTAACAGCTCACTCAGAACAATGCAATAGGCTACGGAAACATTCAACCCGCAGATAAATAATATCAAACGATAAACACTCGGCTAACAGCTCCTAGTCATAAGGGCTAGTAGATGCTAGATGTTCTAGAACTCAAATAATTATCCCAAAACAACTATGCTAAACATCACTTAACACACGTAGCTAGCAACATACAAGGGCCATTGGGTGGCAGCAGCGATGCATTCCGGTAACGGTAGCCTACTAGTTATTAACACTGAATCAGAATTATAACAGTGCAAGTATCTAGTAAGTACATATTTCCACTTATCTCTGGACGCACACACAGCAATGAAGTGGCGATCAATTTTGAAATAATTCCGCGTCCATAAACTTAAGAGTTATACCCTCCGACAA
Organism: Borostomias antarcticus; assembly: GCF_949987555.1. Lineage (NCBI taxonomy): Eukaryota > Metazoa > Chordata > Actinopteri > Stomiiformes > Stomiidae > Borostomias > Borostomias antarcticus. The sequence continues at coordinate 15,783,442 of NC_140245.1, read as the reverse complement.
CTACTAGGCTATATCACACCGTCTTCTTGGACTGACATTACTCAGTGGAGCAGCGCCCCCTAGTGATTGGGCCCCCAAACAGCCCATCCCATATAATCTTCAGAACAAGTAGTAATACTGAGTAGTAGTGCTTGTAGTAGTGCAGTAATACTGGATTAGTAGTAATACTGAGTAGTAGTGCTTGTAGTAGTGCAGTAATACTGGAGTAGTAGTAATACTGAGTAGTAGTGCTTGTAGTAGTGCAGTAATACTGAGTAGTAGGGCTTGTAGTAGTGCAGTGATACTGGAGTAGTAGTAATACTGAGTAGTAGTGCTTGTAGTAGTGCAGTAATACTGGAGTAGTAGTAATACTGAGTAGTAGTGCTTGTAGTAGTGCAGTAATACTGGAGTAGTAGTAATACTGAGTAGTAGTAGTGCTTGTAGTTAGTGCAGTAATACTGGAGTAGTAGTGCTTGTAGTTAGTGCAGTAATACTGATACAACAAACTTTGTATTGACTTCTGAGATTATTGATCTACTTTAAGCTCCTCAGAGTGAGTCTGTTTGTTTGTGTTCACAGCTGTGGGGATCCAGATGAAGCTGGATTTCTTCCAGAGAAAGTTCTGGACTGCCAGTAGACAGGTAGATACACATACATTATAATACTACCATAATACTTAAACACTACAGTAATAAAGTAAATGTGTATGTGTGTGTGTATATGTGTGTGTGTGGGTCTACATGTGTGTATGTGTGTTTGTTCTGTGTTGCAGTGAATGACGTTCAAAAGTCACTGCATCCCACTCCAGCCCCTGCTGCTGCTGACAGCAGCAGCTGAGCTCAGCCTCGTGTCTCATGTCTGCAGAGTTGAATTGAGACCACCAGACTGCTAATGGATCAGGTCTCACAGTATATTATATTAGTATGGTATTAAGAGACACAAGCCTCCAGGCTGGATCGGGCCAGGCAGAGAACCAGGGCTCCGGGGCTGAGTCAGTCGTCCAGCCTGGATCGAGGACCTTTGCTGGAGAAGGGAGAGCCCCAGGGCTCCAGGGCTCCTGGCTAAGTCATTCATCCAGCCTGGATGGAGAACCATGTTATTTTCTTTCACATTAACTATTATGAAAAATATACATTATTGATTTAAAAGAATAGTAGCTAATGAAAAGTACCTAATAAAATATCAGATAGAAGCATTTTAGGCATATGCAACTTGACGTGTTATAGGTACCAGACTGCGGCACCCATAAACAGTTATAAAAAATAAAAATAAAAGTCAAATGTAAAGTAAAAAGTTAAAATGTAAAATGTAAAAATGTATTTTTTTTAATTTTTTTAAAAGCTTCCTGTAATAAGGAGAATAATTATTAAGACAGGGAGACGTGGCATTCAGTAGCCAATTCTCAAGGTTATATATTTATTCACATTCATACTGTTTGCAGAACTTTATCATTCAAGCAATAGGCTATTGCCCACAAGTATTTATTCACATTCATACTGTTTGCAGAACTTTATCATTCAAGCAATAGGCTATTGCCCACAAGTATTTTTCTTGAAGACGTTCTCAATGTTCATTAAATAAACACATATCAAACACAACAAATATAAAAACAAATACGTTGTACCTGAAATGTGATAGGCTGAAGTTTCAGAGGGACAGGAAGAGGTTAGATTCGTGTCATCCTTGCCTGCATATGTGTGTGTGTGGGTGTACTGTATGTGTGTGTGTGTGTGTGTGTAGGTGTGTAGGTGTGTGTATTTGGTTTGTGTGCATGTGTGTGTTAATTTGTTAGTTTTTTTCTTTGCTTGTTGGAAAGTAATCTGAGTACCCAGAAGCTCTCGCTGTGGCGAAACCGGAAGTATTGATTAGCCCACGCAGATAGTGGGCTGAGCGGGGAGGCTGATCTGGCCTCTGATAGGTCACTGACAGCATCTTTCCACGTTTCTAACATTGCTAACAAGTCAAGCTGTTGGTGGCGGTCACATGGTGAGCACAGAGAGGCTCAGGGTGAGTATCCTCTCGCACGCCATCCGGCTCCTGAATGACTATCTAACACCCCCAAGGGATTTGATTCATTATAGCTAAAGCTGCACATAACTCACCCTCCCACACACACACCCACCCGGGTTATTTATTTATGTATTCATACCCATACTGTATATGTACATAATCCATCCAGACCTTTATCTATCCCATCCCATCTTAATTTTATACTTATAGAAAGGGTACTTATTGTGTAATTTGTATTAATTTGTAAAAAAAAAAAAAATCAGTTAATTTTAAATTTTAAAATTGGAAATTTTAGTATTAGAGTTTCTCTGCAGCATAATCTTGGAGCCGGCAGCAACATTTCACTGTGACTGTACACATACAGTCTGACAAATAAAAGGAATCTTGAATCTTGCACTGTGAGCACAACAATCAGAGCTTGACAGGCCACAGTACTGAGAATTTGAACAGAACTATAGTTGAATAGTTGAATTGATTTTATTCACTTTTCATACAAAGATAAAAGATACACGAAAAATAAGTTCCAGAGGAATGCTACTCTGTGCGCTGGCTGATATGAAAATAATGAATATTGATCTGTTTAAATAATGAATATTGACCTGTTTAAATAATGTTATAGTTAATCAAGTATGTCTATTACCCCTCACGTTGACCCCCACCCACTTACCCTTTGACAAAGTTGCATAAAAACATCTGCCCCTCAACTTCCTTTGTGTGTGTGTGTGTGTGTCTGTGTGTATGGCAGAACAAGGAAGTCTACACAAAAATGGCAAGTCATTCATATCTCTTGCAAAATGTACAAAGGTAAATTATACAAAGGTATAACAAAGAGCAAATCAAACATTTGAAAATTACATAAGAAAGAGGAAATTGAAGTAGCCTATACATGTATGCAATTTCCCCACGGGGATCAATACAGACCTACTATTACTACTACTGTACTTAAACAGAAAAAATACCATTGTGTGATCTCTGTATAGTCAGTGTATAGAGTGAGCACACAATATGACCTACTCCAAACAGGGTTACATTAAAGCTGCTTGTCTGGGTCTATAGAAGAGTATGGGTCACCAACTTGCCAAAAGAGCATGAATTCTGTGACATTCACAGTTGAAGCAGCGTTGTGTCGCTGGTTAGAGAGCTGTGTATTTTAGGATGCTGAGTGATACGCCCCGGTAGGTTGTGGTTTCAGTGGGGTTGCAGAAGGCTGTAGATCTCTCCTATCTGGGATGCTGTTGCTGGGAGCATGTCATCGATGGAGCTGTAGATGTGGTACGGATCAGACTGCAGGAATGAACACATGTCTAATGTTAGGACTGTGAGGCTAGAACTGTACATAGACTCTACACTATCAACACTACATACACCTGTACTTACGTCATCATTGTCTGTTCCCTTTCTATCTGCTCCAGCAGAACCTGTGGGTCAGAGAGACATGTTAGAGAGAGAGAGAGAGTGTATGTGTGTGAGAGAGAGAGAGTGTGTGTGTGTGTGTGTGTGCGTGTGTGTGTGTGTGTGTGTGTGTGAGAGAGTGTGTGTGTGTGTGTGTGTGTGTGTGAGAGAGAGAGAGAGAGAGAGTGTGTGTGTGAGAGAGGGAGAGAGAGAGAGAGAGTGTGTGTGTGTGCGTCATCGTGGTATGTGATGGTTGGTTAGAGAAGGAGAACCCACATTTCCTGGTCTTGACATTTCTCTGGTCTGTTCTCACACTGTACCAAGGAAATATCTAGCACATTAATTTCTCCTGTTAAAAGCTTTAAACCAGGTGTGTTTGCAGACTAATTGGAACAGTCACTCACCTGAGGGTGCAGATGAATGTTCTACACAGGTGAGCACACTGTAGCATCCAGAATCCCCTGCATCCACCTGTAGGGCCAGGACAGATATCATCCCAGACGCACAATACTGAATTTATCAATTTCTGACAGAACAACCTCGCCTACTAACTAGGGGTCACAACCAAAGGAGACTAGTTTTGTCTGTGAAATGTTCTGAAATGTTCTTTAGTGTAACAACTAAAACGTACAGTACTGTGTGAATGTAAGCAACCAAGGTAACACACTCACCTGGCCTTTACTGCTCACAGGCCCCATAGACAGAGGATTATCTATAACATTAACACAATTCTGTCAATACAACTGAAAGGCCTCTAAATCAGTATGGCATTCAATAGTTGCATTCTTCAAGAATAAATGGTTTTAGGGTTTGATTCACATGGCCGTTGAACTGCAGGACATTATACCAACTGTGCCTTAATACAGCAGAAGTGTGACTATTAATGCAGTGGAAGAGAGCTGTGTTAGTAGGAGGTGTCTGTGTTTCTTTCTTCACTGGAAAATACCTTGACTGCCAGTTTTTGAAGCTCGGCTAGGAACAAATAAAAACAAATTGGTTTTCATGAAAATATTTTGCTTTTTCATTATGAAGAGAAAACCTGTTAAGATACCAGAGATAACTCTTACCTTTTAGAGCAAGTTTTCCCTGAAAAAATAGACGCAGGTGAATGAATCACTGAACATAGATAATATGCAGTATCCATGTTGATAGACTCATGTCAAAGACCTTTCACATTAAAAGGTCAGGTGAAAAACACTTGTCATCTTGAAGGTGCTGCTACGACTAGAGAAACGTCCTTTATTAGAACGTAGACAGTCAGATGGACTCACTTGTCCTCCATCTGATGCAGACAGCTATCAGTCCCCCGAGGACCAAACCAACACCAGAAACAACCACACACACCAATACCAGCCACTTCCGGGATCCTGGATAATGACAAGGACAGGTCATTGGCAATTAGATAATTCTACAATTAATACTATACGGTAAGACTTAGTTCAACAGCACAATACAACATTTATTTAAAAAAATCATTGACAGTTGCCACACCCACCCTCAAAGTCTCTGGTCTGCAGAGACTAAGGCTGCGTTCCGAATCGCATACTTCTACTTCTTACTACCAGTACCTACTACAGCTGCCCTTAGAAAGTACATAATTTGCAAGCAGTAGGCATCCAATTGGGACATACTACCTTGTCATAACATTGCACCTTGAAATGTGCCCACATCCGTCGCTGTCCATAACGCGACATTCGTCTACAGCTGTTACGACGCGCACATGTGACGCACATTTCCGCTGCGCACAGGATTGTGGGTCAGAATAGCCAGAAAAGCCTGCTGGCTTGCATACTGCCAAATCTGACCGGATGTAGTAGGACATCCTGGTATTTTTGCCATAATGCATGTGGCATACTATGTATTGGGACATACTACATCCTGTTTTGGCATACTATATAGTAGGGTAGTATGCGATTCGGAACGCAGCCTAAATCTTATTTTTATGTGATGGACTGATTGGAGAATCTACTTCTTTGTCACAAAAAAATCATGAAGTTTGGTTCTTTTATGAATATTTCATGGGTCTTCTGAAAATGTGACCAAATATGCTGGGTCAAAAATATACTGTACAAACAGCAATGCTAACACAGTGTTTGGTTCCATGTCCCTTCGGCATTTTCACCTCAATTAGGTGCTTTTGCTAGCTATACTCTTGACAGAATCGGTGCAGTTCAGCTAAATTGGTTGGCTTTCTGACATGGACTTTTTTCTTCAGTCTGTCCACATGTTCATGTTGGGGTTTAAGTCAGGACTTTGGGAAGGCCATTCTAAAACCTTAATTCTAACCTGATTTAGCCATTCCTTCACCACTTCTGATGTGTGTTTGGGGTCATTTTCCTGTTGGAACACTCAACTGCATCCATAACCCAACCTTCTGACTGATGATTTTAAGATATCCTCAAGAATTTGGAGGTAATCCTCCTTCTTCATTATTCCATTTACTTTCTGTAAAGCACCAGTTCCATTGGCAGCAAAACAGGCCCAGAGCATAATACTATAATACTACCACCACCATGCTTGTAGTACTGTATGTGTATGGCTGCGCCATGCTGGTCAATGGGAAAAAAGGACAGAAAAACACTACTGCGCATGCAAGTTGGCCCACAGGAAGTAAGAATCTTTTTCGGCTTCATGCGCTGGTTGAGCAACTTTCATTGGAATGAAAGAGCGGCCATTTCAATGCCGTATCCAGTTCTTTTAATATATCCATGGCAGAGACTGCCTTCTCAATCTGACTGCCTACCTTATGTGACTGACATGCTCATTGGAATGAATGGGCAGCCATCTTTGAATGGGCAGCCATCTTTGAATGTCTTGCACAATAGCTAATGCTAGCTTGTGCTTTACTATGCAGCATGTCAATGTTAACGTTACTAGCTCTAGCTAGTGATTGACTATTTACTGTTTCAGGTGAAATTATTTTTGGATTGACAGAGGATTGTAAACCTCTGTCAAAAATGATTGACAGTTACCACGCCCATTCCCAGCCCTCTAAAAGTCTACAGAGATATAAACGTAGGATCCAGTTTGGGAGTAGGCGGGCTCTAGACAGGATCTGAATCTCATAGTGAATGGATGGGGTGAGTTTAGCCACGACATAATGTTGCAAAACGTTGATTGACCCCGTGTTACCCAATCATCAGTGTTCCAATATTGTTTGTAATGTTTTGTCTGGACTGAACTCACCCCAGGCTTGGCTCCCCCGAAGTGAGCCTGGTGACGTGAGGTTAATAGGACAAAAAAAACCCACCATGAACTCGTTTTCAAAGACAAAAAACTCACAGAGTTCACCGGACAAGACTACTAGTGAGCAACAGAAAACTACAAACCATCCAAAACAATTCAGAAGAAGGCCTATTTCCGTTTTCCAGCTGCAGATAAATCTAAACATCTCTGGCTTTGGTGTCGATACAAGTCAATGGATTTCATAAAATGTTAAATAAAACCTGACGCGAAGCAAAAGTAGTGATGATTTTTATGTCAGAACATCAATAGACACCAGTGACCATTCAGTGAGTTTCCTTTCTTCGAAAATTAATGCTAAGCCTAAATTTAGCCCTGAAGAAGCCAGTTCAAACATGTTGGCCTTTGAATGACTCAGCCACTATATTAAAGGCTTTTTAACATACTCTTCGTTCCTCTGTGACATTTCTTTTTGGAGTGCCTGGATCATCTCATGTTTTGTCAACATGCATACAGGTTTTCAGATGGTAATATTTGCAGAATAATTAAAATAGTCTCTTTGAGAGGCAACTCACCCTCTGTTGTGGGAGTGGAAACACTGGGAGGAAGAGTCACACCTGTTGAACAGAGATCAAATAAAATCAGATCAGAGTGAAGTAGGAGGGAAATACATACAATTATCATTTCATCCCTCCAAAGTGATCACTTTGAACAGTTCTGTACTACGTGGCCACCAGTGTGTCAATATCTGATGGTACGGTATCAGAGTTATCCTAACACAGCTTTCTTTTCCAATGAGGTTCTGTCAGGAACCTTATCACCTGCAGCACTGCTCTCAGAAACATCAGGGAATATACAGTAGCAGCATATCATACAGAATATAGCAGCAGATCATACAGAATATAACATATCATACAGAATATAGCAGCAGATCATACAGAATAGAGCAGCATATCATACAGAATATAACATATCATACAGAATATAGCAGCATCCATCCATCCATCCATCTTCATCCACTTATGGAGGCAGCAGTTCCAGCAGGGGGCCCCAGACATCCCTTTCCCTGGCAGCATCAACCAGCTCTGCCTGGGGAATCTTTAGCCGCTCCCAGGCCAGTGCGGAGATGTAATCTCGCCACCTGGTCCTGGGTCTACCCCATGGCCTCCTCCCAGCCGGACACGCCTGGAACACCTCCCTAGGGAGGCGCCCAGGAGGCATCCTCACTAGATGCCCGAAACACCTCAACTGGCTCCTTTCGACGCAAAGGAGCAGCGGCTCTACTCCTCTCTCTCCGGTGAGCAGCGGCTCTACTCCTCTTTCTCCAGTCTCTCCTGGATGACTGAACTTCTCTCCCAATCTCTCAGGGAGACCCCAGCCACGCTCCGGACAAAACTTATTTCGGCCGTGATCTCGTTCTTTCGGTCATGACCCATCCTTCATGACCATAGGTGAAGGTGGGGATGAAGATAGACCGGTAGATCGAGAGCTTTGCCTTTTGGCTCAGCTCTCTTTTCGTCACAACAGTGCGGTAAAGCAACTGCAGAACCGCACCAGCTGCTCCGATTCTCCGGCCAAACTCCCTCTCCATGGTTTCCTCACTCGTGAACAAGACCCGCAGATACTTGAACTCTTTCACTTGGGGTAAGGACTCATTTCCTACTCGGAGCGGACAGACCACCGGTTTCCTGCTGAGAACCATGGCCTCAGACTTAGAAGTGCTGATTCTCATCCCAGCCGCTTCACACTCAGTTGCAAACCTATCCAGAGAGTGCTGGAGGTTGCAGGCAGATGATGCCATCAGGACCACATCATCTGCAAATAGCAGCGACGCGATCCCCAGCTCACTGAACTGCAAACCCACCTCTGCATGACTACGCCTCGATATCCTGTCCATGAAAATCACAAACAGGATTGGTGACAAAGCGCAGCCCTGGCGGAGGCCAACTCCCCCCCCCCCCCCGGAAAGGAAGACGACTTACTGCCGAGGACACGGACACAGCTCTCGCTCTGGGTGTACAGGGATTGGATGGCCCTAAGTAGGGATCCTCTCACCCCATACACCCGCATAACCCTCCACAAGACGTCTCGAGGGACCCGGTCATAAGCCTACAAAATACATGTAGACAGGTTGGGCAAACTCCCAAGCCCCCTCTAAGATCCTTGCGAGAGTGAAGAACTGGTTGGTCCACGACCAGAACAAAATCCGCATTGTTCCTCTTCGATCTAAGGTTCGACTATCGGCCGGACCCTCCTTTCCAGCACCTTGGAGTACACTTTCCCTGGAAGGCTGAGTAATGTGATGCCTCTATAATTGGCACACACCCTCTGGTCCCCTTTTTTGAATATTGGGACCACCACCCCAATCTGCCACTCCTTTGGCACTGACCCGGACTTCCACGCAATGTTAAAGAGGCGTGTCAACCAAGACAGCCCCTCAACACCCAGCGCCTTCAGCATTTCTGGACGGATCTCATCAGTCCCTGGGGCTTTGCCACTGTGAAGTTGTTTGACTACCTCAGTGACCTCCTCCAGGGAAATTGACGATGACCCCCATCATCTTCCGCGTCTCAAAGTGCTCCTTCCAACGCTCAACAACCTTGTCAGATGAGGTCAGCAGTGTCCCTTCCTTGCTGTATACAGCTTGGATGATCCCCCGCTTTCCCTTCCTGAGGTGTCTGATGGTCTTCCAGAAACACTTTGGTGCCGACCGAAAGTCCTTCTCCATGGTTTCTCCGAACTCCTCCCACACCCGCTGGCTTGCCTTGGTCACGGCCGAGGCCGCAGCCCTCCGGGCCAGTCGATTCCCTGCAACTGCTTCTGGAGTCCCCCAGGCTAACAAATCCCGGAAGGCCTCCTTCTTCAGTCAGACGGCTTACCTGACCACCGCTGTCCACCACGGTGTCCTAGGGTTACCGCACCTTGAGGTACTTATGGCCCTCAGGCCGCAGCTCCCAGCCGCAGCGTCAGCAATGGAGGCTTTGAACACCGACCACTGTCGGTCCCCAACCTCCACAGGGATGCCAGAGAAGCTCCGCCGGAGGTGGCGATTGAAATCTCTCCGGACAGGCTCTTCCTCCAGACGTTCCCAGTTCACCCTCACTACACGCTTGGGTTTTCCAGGTCTGTCCAGAGGTTTCCCCCGTCATCGAAAGCAGCTCACCACCAGATGGTGATCAGTGGACAGATCTGCCCCTCTCTTTACCCGAGTGTCCAAAACACATGGCCTCAGATCAGATGATACGATAACAAAATCAATCATCGACCTTCGGCCTAAGGTGTTCTGATGCCAGGTGTACTTGTGGGCATCCTTGTGTTCGAACATGGTGTTTGTTATGGGCAAACCGTGACTAGCACAGAAGTCCAACAACAAAACACCACTCGGGTTCAGATCGTGGTGGCCATGCCTCCCAATCACGCCCCTCCAAGTTTCTCCATCATTGCCCACGGGTGCATTGAAGTCCCCCAATAGGACAGTGGAGTCCCCTGCAGGAGCCCCAAATAGGACTCCACTTAGGGTCTGCAGGAAGGCTGAGTACTCCGAACTGCTGTTCGGTGCATAAGCACAAACCACAGTGAGAGTCCCCCCCCCCTACATCCTAAGGCGCAGGGAGGCGACCCTCTCGTCCAATGGGTTGAACTCAAGCACAGAGGCGCTCAGCTGGGGGCTAGCTAGTATAGCCACACCTGCCTTACGCCTCATAACGTGAGCAACTCCGGAGAAGAACAGGGTCCAACCCCTATCCAGGAGTTTGGTTCCGGCGCTGGTGCTGTGTGTGGAGGTAGCCCCACCAGGTGTAATTGGTATCGCTCCACCTCCCTCACAAGCTCCGGCTCCTTCCCCCCCAGCGAGGTCATGTTCCATGTCCCCAAAGCCAGAATATAGCAGCATATAATACAGAATGTAACAGCATATCATACAGAATATAGCAGCATATCATACAGAATATAACAGCATATGATACAGAATATAACATATCATACAGAATATAGCATATCATACAGAATATAACATATCATACAGAATATAGCAGCATGTCATACAGAATATAGCAGCAGGTCATACAGAATATAGAATGAAGTACAACCCAAAGTCACACATGAAGAAGAGTATATCAGACTATTCAGAATTAATGTGAATTAAGGTGCAGTAGTCTCTTACCCTGTATAGTGACTGAGACCGGATTACTGTGTGTAGATGAATGGTCTATCCCCTTTTTATTCACAGTATAGGAACACTTCACTCTGACCTCAGCAGGTGAACTCAGAACTGCCCACAGCAGCAGGTCAATCCCTCTGAGTCTATGCTGGCAGGAAGTGTATCTGGTATCCAGTTCCCCCTCTATGTAGAAATGGCACTCAGACACAGAGAGAGATGGAGGGGTCTCACAGGTCCGCTGAACTGAGTCTGTCTCATTGATGACTGCAGGACTCACTGTCACGTTGGGCTGAGCAAGGTCTGTGAGATTAGAGGACACGCATTTTCTGTCATCAGTCTTTCACTAATTCATTGTCTCATGCTGAAAAATTGCAGGTTACAACAACCTACACCTTCTCATACTGGATGTGTCAGTATTGTTCTGTTATGAATACGACCTAGACATTTATAAATTATCATACAGTATATAGCAGCATATCATTCAGAATATAGCAGCATATCTATTGACTGTCATCATGCTAAATGAGGACAAACATCCAGTGTATCTTACTTACCCTGAATAGTGACTGAGACAGGGTCACTGAGAGGGGATGAGAAAGACCCCCGTACAACTTTGTAATAACATGTCACTCCGACCACAGCAGGTGAACTTTGACCTGCCAGTCTGAGCAGGTCAGTCCCTGTGAGGTTTGTGTTACAGGAGTCAATATTCTGTCTCCTGAAGTGGGCAGAACTGTACCTGGACATTGTCTTCCAGTAAAATGCACTATTGCGAGCAGAAACCCAGGGTTCAGTTAATGAACTCTGTTAACCTCTTGCCTTAGGCCATAACCAGTCTGAGGGCATAGAAGGTCAGAGAAGATTCTCTGAGCAACAACAGCTGTTAGAATTGGGTAATCGGACATAGGAGACATCAGGAATGTCCGGTCCCCAAGCAGAGGTCTAATCTTGAGCTGGCACCATATTCATGCACCATATTCATTGCGGCAGATCATTGCAGCATATTATGATTTATGACCAGGCCTAACTTTCCCAAGATGGGAGCAACCTAGAATGGCCAATTAGAGGTTGTACTGATAAGACTGACCAATGAGAGATGCAGGCCTGCTGGCCGACCCTTATTGTGACTAATGGAATGTGGGTCTCACGTCTTAAAAGAAGAGAAACGGATGTGAATTGGAGCTGTTGTCTTGTGTTAACAACCCATGCTGTACTTCCTTGCATGAGAAGCAATAAACCTGGATTAACGTTCTCTCGCCTGACATCCTCTTTATTAAAGGACCATAAAATACAGTAAAATAATCTCACTTTTCAATAATTATTAATCAGTAATATGTGTAAGCTAAGTTTCCATCATTAATGGCGTTGTCGGCAAGAATTTAATATATTAAGCTGTCATAAATAACTAAACTCTGGAAGAGGCGCAGAAAAAGTATTTTACCTATGCAAACAGCGCGCAAAATAACAATTGTGTAGGACAGGTGCTTTGATGTGTCTGTTTAAGAGTTAAAGTATAAAAATGCTTGATAAATAAAATAACCTTCTCATGAAACTTAAGGAACTAACGGTCAATGAATATTGGACGAGAGAACTGCCAGGAGCATGCAGCTGTGTGTGATGTGCATGGTTTTCAATAAATATGTCACTAAGGAACAGATTGAAAAAAAGACACCAGATAGAAGTATAAATGGACGGTAGGCTGGACAACGTACAGTATCGTCACTTCCCAGGATGTATGGATCGATTGTCTGAAAATTTTTAGCAAATGTTTAGTTTACCCCATAGGAGGGAATGTGACCATTAAACGACGAGTTGGCTGAAATGGATCGCTGGCCCAGTTTGGCGGGGTCTTTTCTTAAGAAGTGGTCTCTTCTTAAAAAATCTGCAGATTTCAAAAGAGCTGACCGGGCTGAATAGGAGGACACGATGCGGCGAACAAAGCATGTGCCATGAAGGAACCGAATTCCGGTTAATAAACTACTTGTACAACTATATAAAAAGATGTTAAGGAGTAATACATAATTGGAAGTTGTAAACACGTGACCATGTAAACAAAAGAAGGGCCATTGGAATTTTTGGAGGGGTTTATGTAGACTGAACAGTGGGTGCAGGTCATGGATGTATTAATAGAACTGGATACAGTCACTCCATTCACTGAACGCTATCAACAATGAAGCCCTATTGAACCGCGCCATCTTGGCAAATTTGTAGTCATTTGACTATTTCCGGTGACTTTTGTACTTGCGCAGTTGTGCTTTTCTGGTCTTCCGGTGACTTTTGTACTTGCGCAGTTAAGCTTTTCTGTCCGACGCGCGTCCACGAAAAAGTTCACTTTTATGTGAAATGTAGACGCACGTTCCCGGCTTCTAGCTATCGAATGGCCGACTGGTGTAAGATGGATAGCCTAACGTTAGAGAGATAAATGTAGGCTATGGTTATGTTAATAAAGCTAACAATGATGTTGTAACATGCATGCAGCACTGCCGATCTGATCTGAACGATTGATTCATTATTACCATGGATCGGTATTGGGATTGATCAAGGGCGAATGTGAAATAGCAGCCACGAACTCAGCGGGTTAACCGAGATGCGGTAGCAGCGGCCAAAGCTCCTGCTGGCGGGGAGTGAAGCTCTTCAACTCGCCGGTCACTGGCTCCCTGGAGGAATTTAGCCTGGCTGCAATAACGTTATCGCGAACGGAATGAATACCATCTACTAGCAAACAAAACCTGTTCAGTTATATTTAACCTGTTAAAACTAAGATGCCTGGATGAAAAAATAATTTCTCCAATGGATATATTTGACAAAAACAGGTTAATATGCAAGCCGGTTTTCATTGCTAAATCAAAGCGGGGAGAGCCGAGAGAGCCGGGAACGTGCGTCTACATTTCACATAAACGTGAACTTTTTCGTGGACGCGCGTCGGACAGAAAAGCTTAACTGCGCAAGTACAAAAGTCACCGGAAATAGCCAAAAGACTACAAATCTAGCCAAGATGGCGCGGTTCAATAGGCCTTCACTTTAGATTTCGAATCCTGGGGGCTTGGTGCAGGTAGATGAACCTGGTGTCTCAGAAACAGAAAAAGCGAGTGACAATGCATGTTCAAAAAAAAAGAAAGAATAGCCTACATAAGCACACACACACACATACACGCACTCACACACATACACGCACTCACGCACACACAGACAAACTCACGAGAGACGAGAGAAGGCATTCCAACTTAGGACACTCTGTGAAATAACTAACATTGCATGATTAAGTCGCTGAACCGGCCAAGATGACCGGAACAGGTGGCTGTTTGGATACTAAAAGAATTGTGCAATAATGTGTATGCATGTCATAAAAAATAAGCTGTAACAATGCTTAAAATGCTAAGCGCTACAGCTATGCTAACGTGCTGAAACTTAATCATGTAATAAAAGCCAGCTGTTCTGGGTAAAGCGCTATAATAACGCTTTGAAAATCGCTCTTGACTGCACGAGAGATGAGGCTGAGTGAGAGGCTGGGGAGAGCAAGAGCAGTTTTCTGTGCCTGTGTGTAAGCCCCGACAAGAGCCAATAGGCTCTGTGCACCAGCTCCACTACTTCCTGAAAGTCACTTGGCATCTTTATTTCCTGTCCTATATGATCGGATTAAGTAATTAATCAGGTGTGCGGCAGACCCAGCGCACACCTGATTAATCACTTAATCCAATCATATTGGACAGGAAATAAAGAAGCTAAGTGACTTTCAGGAAGTAGTGAAGCTGGTGCACAGAGCCTATTGTCTGCCTGCCAAGGCACCAAGAAGCTATTAATAGAACAGCACAGGCTCAGGCGAGCAGCCCCCACCTCTGCTCTCTCTCTCTCTCTCTCGGTGCATGGACTACTGCAGGGGTGGCCAACCAGTCAGAGACTATGACTGTGGTACCACCCAGAGCCACACCATATATACCAGCGTTTCTCAACCTTTTTTTCAGTCACCGCACCCTTCATAAGTACTTAAAATCCCAAGGCACCCCAGTCTAAAATAAGAAGAAAAACATTATTGTCCATTAAATATACATTTAAAGTTAATTTATTTAAAATTAATACATACAACAAGATATTTTCTGACATAATATATTTTGGACTGGGCTGGGTTAGGCTGGACTGGGCTGGGTTAGGCTGGGCTGGACTGGGTTAGGCTGGACTGGGCTGGGTTAGGCTGAACTGGGCTGGGTTAGGCTGGGCTGGACTGGGCTGGGTTAGGCTGAACTGGGCTGGGTTAGGCTGGACTGGGCTGGGCTGGGTTAGGCTGGGCTGGACTGGGTTAGGCTGGACTGGGCTGGGTTAGGCTGAACTGGGCTGGGTTAGGCTGAACTGGACTGGGCTGGGTTAGGCTGGACTGGACTGGGTTAGGCTGAACTGGGCTGGGTTAGGCTGGACTGGGCTGGGTTAGGCTGGGCTGGACTGGGTTAGGCTGGACTGGGCTGGGTTAGGCTGAACTGGGCTGGGTTAGGCTGGGCTAGACTGGGCTGGGTTAGGCTGGACTGGACTGGGTTAGGCTGGGCTGGACTGGGTTAGGCTGGACTGGGTTAGGCTGGACTGGGCTGGGTTAGGCTGGGCTGGACTGGGTTAGGCTGGACTGGGTTAGGCTGGACTGGGCTGGGTTAGGCTGGGCTGGACTGGGTTAGGCTGGACTGGACTGGGTTAGGCTGGACTGGACTGGGCTGGGTTGGGCTGGACTGGGCTCGAGATTTGAGGCTTTGAAATGTCCCAATGATGTCTGGCATATCAGACAGAATGTCTTACCATTACGTTCTATGAAGAAAAAATTACTCTCCCCACTCGGGTAAAAAATGTCCTGTGTTCGTCTTCATATTTTCTTTTAGCTGCGCATTTCTTTCCAGCCATTCTTTGGTTGTGTACAGTAGCCTAGGCTACGTTAGCTTTTGTCGTAAAAGAGAATGACCCACGCAAAGCAAATTATTTTGTTTACAATAGGTGCGTTTACATAACAAATATTTTTCAATCTGGTTGATTTCAAGCTGATTTCAGTTTGAGCGTATACATGGGATACAAAGTAAACTGGTTGGATGTTTACATGCGACAACGAAACAAATGTTTCGAACGCCCACGTGAGTGATTGCGTTACGATGGTTACAAACAGCTGACTACTGAACTGTGGAGCGTGCCTTGATTAGTCAAGTCTTGAGCATGTGCAAAATGAACGCAGAACGCAGCATCAATCCGTTTCAAGGTAGTATACATGACGGACCAAACGGTTTCGAAAAGGTTTAAACTACCTTCTTGAAAGCGATTGGAATTTCAATCGGGTTGGGGCATTTCAGTCGGATTGAGGTGTTTATTGAGGTGACATATTTTCAATCGGTTTGGTCTTCCAAACCTATTTGAAACCGATTCAAACCGTCCATGTAAACGCACCTAATAATTTTGTTACCAAGGTGATTTGCTACCTATATGATTGGTTTGAAGTGGTTCTCACGCGACTTCCTCACTAGCGAAACGAATCATGATTTTATGACAAATCTGCAATAAACTAAAATGGGCGGGAAGAAATGCACAGCGAAACTAGAGAGAGAGAAACGTTCTTATGGAATGAATGAATTTATTTTTTAATGAAAGGATGGAAGAGCCGCAAGCCAACTTTTTTTGGAGGATGGATGGAGGAGCCGCACATTGACGGGCAAAGAGCCGCATGCGGCTCGCGAGCCGCGGGTTGGCCACCCCTGGACTACTGTAACCCATAAAAGATCATAGCAGAGTAATATTGGGTTATGACAAAACTATGATACTCAGGACATCGGGAGTAACTGTCACGTGGTGTAAAGGCATCCATTGTTATGAAGAGAGCTACAGTACCATACCATATGGACCTGTCATTCAAGTGGAATGTAAAGAGGACATATGTGTGCTGATAGTGAGATTAATTGTGTGAACGAATTAATGTCGTTATAGGAGGATGCCATGTGATCTACTGACTACCTGAGGGAGACTAACAGGCAAGTTTAAGTCTGGAATATTTAAAGCAGACTTGAGTGGCATTCATTGTTTTCTGCAGTAAATTTTTGCAGATGGCTCGTTATCATCAAGCAGAACGGAGAAAGGTCAAGACAGGGTATAGTGACTCAAGCACAGCCAGAAGATACTCAAGCGACAAAAGGTATTTACAGTCTATAAGAATTGGCACTGTAACCTGTATGGAGTAACGTAACAATACCGGCGTTATCAGAATCTACAGAACAATAGACTACTTAAGGAAATATTGCTGTAAAGTGCACAACATATCGTAATATGAGCGACTAAGAGTATTGTTCCACAGTAAGGAGAGACGAAGTTGTGAAGGAGAATTGACATCTGCGCGTCTACCTACGTCGTTTCGTCGGTCGTCACCTGTGGTGAATGGCGTGCGGATTTAAGACAAATAACTGACCCTGTGATTAATTGTTTAACTGCCTGGATGCCACCGCTCCACGTCTTCCATCTTGCAGGCCATAGAGAGGCATTATTAGGGTTTCCGGCCGGAACCTCAATAATACAACATAGTTGTTTAAAATCTGTCAAGTGTATTTTACCTGCAGGATGGACAAAGAGCGGCCGTGGTGAACCAGGCATGGGTCAAGCGGATACTACATGATACCGTAAGAAATGTTATCTCCACTGGAGAGAAATATTTCTATTGAAATACAATCTAATAAATGACCGAACTAACTTTTGAGGTGCTCTGGAGCCAAGGTCCGTTCTACGATGGGATTGTATTGTCCATTGTGGCCTGGCGAGAGCTGGAGACTAATCATCATGACCACACTGAAGAAAGAGAGGATCAGGAAAACCTTGAGTGAGTAGCCAATAGGCTCTGTGCACCAGCTCCACTACTTCCTGAAAGTCACTTGGCTTCTTTATTTCCTGTCCAATATTTTTGGATTCAGTGATTAATCAGGTGTGCGCTGGGTCTTCCACACACCTGATTAATCACTTAAGCCAATCATATAGGACAGGAAATAAAGAAGCCAAGTGACTTTCAGGAAGTAGTGGAGCTGGTGCACAGAGCCTATTAACCAAGTAACACGCCTAACCAGACTGGAATTTACTATTAAAGAGTAATAGGGGAAGCGTAGTGACTATAGTGACGACTATAGTGACTATTAGCATATACCTGATGGAAAGGTAGGCACTATTATTTGAGTTGTAGGGAAAGCAAGAAGCAGTAATCAAGTTAACTATTTAAACTCTGCAGTATAGGAGGGACAAAGGAAAGCCTAGAGTGTACATGAGGGCAAGAAAGAGGAAGAGAGTGAAATACATTTTGCAAAATAATGTCCTAGACTAAAACATCCCAAGCAAGAGACTCATTGGAAATCTAGTGCCCTGCAGGGAAAGAAACTAGCAATGTTTTATTTTCAGTAAAGTCATTTAGCCAAGATAATTATAAAACCATTTTTAATAAAAATATTGTTTCCAATTAGTGTTTGCTTTTAGCTAGTGTAGTGTTAAAGAGCAGGGCAAGCAATTGTTTAGTATAATTTATATTTTTATTAGGATGGACTGATTGGAGAATCTACTTCTTTGTCACAAAAAAATCATGAAGTTTGTTTCTTTTATGAATTTATCATGGGTCTTCTGAAAGTGTGACCAAATATGCTGGGTCAAAAATATACTGTACAAACAGCAATGCTAACACAGTGTTCGGTTCCATGTCCCTTGGGCATTTTCACCTCAATTAGGTGCTTTTGCTAGCTATCCTCTTGACAGAATCGGTGCAGTTCAGCTAAATTGGTTGGCTTTCTGACATGGACTTTTTTCTTCAGCACTGTCCACATGTTCACGTTGGGGTTTAAGTCAGGACTTTGGGAAGGCCATTCTAAAACCTTAATTCTAACCTGATTTAGCCATTCCTTCACCACTTTTGATGTGTGTTTGGGGTCATTTTCCTGTTGGAACACTCAACTGCATCCATAACCCAACCTTCTGACTGATGATTTTAAGATATCCTCAAGAATTTGGAGGTAATCCTCCTTCTTCATTATTCCATTTACTTTCTGTAAAGCACCAGTTCCATTGGCAGCAAAACAGGCCCAGAGCATAATACTATAATACTACCACCACCATGCTTGTAGTACTGTATGTGTATGGCTGCGCCATGCTGGTCAATGGGAAAAAAGGACAGAAAAACACTACTGCGCATGCAAGTTGGCCCACAGGAAGTAAGAATCTTTTTCGGCTACATGCGCTGGTTGAGCAACTTTCATTGGAATGAAAGAGCGGCCATTTCAATGCCGTATCCAGTTCTTTTAATATATCCATGGCAGAGACTGCCTTCTCGATCTGACTGCATACCTTATGTGACTGAAATGCTCATTGGAATGAATGGGCAGCCATCTTTGAATGTCTTGCACAATAGCTAATGCTAGCTTGTGCTTTACTATGCAGCATGTCAATGTTAACATTACTAGCTCTAGCTAGTGATTGACTGTTTACTGTTTCAGGTGATATTATTTTTGGATTGACAGAGGATTGTAAACCTCTGATTGTCTCAAAAATGATTGACAGTTACCCCGCCCATTCCCAGCCCTCTAAAAGTCTACAGAGATATAAACGTAGGATCCAGTTTTGGAGTAGGCGGGCTCTAGACAGGATCTGAATCTCATAGTGAATGGATGGGGTGAGTTTAGCCACGACATAATGTTGCAAAACGTTGATTGACCCCGTGTTACCCAATCATCAGTGTTCCAATATTGTTTGCAATGTTTTGTCTGGACTGAACTCACCCCAGGCTTGGCTCCCCCGATGTGAGGCTGGTGACACGAGGTTAATAGGACTAAAAAAACCCACCATGAACTCGTTTTCAAAGAAGAAAAACTCACAGAGTTCACCGGACAAGACTACTAGTGAGCAACAGAAAACTACAAACCATCCAAAACAATTCAGAAGAAGGCCTATTTCCGTTTTCCAGCTGCAGGTAAATCTAAACATCTCTGGCTTTGGTGTCGATACAAGTCAATGGATTTCATAAAAATGTTAAATGAAATCTGACGCGAAGCACAAGTAGTGATGATTTTTATGTCAGAACATCAATAGACACCAGTGACCATTCAGTGAGTTTCCTTTCTTCGAAAATTAATGCTAAGCCTAAATTAAGCCCTGAAGAAGCCAGTTCAAACATGTTGGCCTTTGAATGACTCAGCCACTATATTATAGGCTTTTTAACATACTCTTCGTTCCTCTGTGACATTTCTTTTTGGAGTGCCTGGATCATCTCATGTTTTGTCAACATGCATACAGGTTTTCAGATGGTAATATTTGCAGACTAATTAAAATAGTCTCTTTGAGAGGCAACTCACCCTCTGTTGTGTGAGTGGAAACACTGGGAGGAAGAGTCACAGCTGTTGAACAGAGATCAGATAAAATCAGATCAGAGTGAAGTAGGAGGGAAATTCATACAATTATCATTTCATCCCTCCAAAGTGATCACTTTGAACAGTTCTGTACTATGTGGCTACCAGCGTGTCAATATCTGATGGTACGGTATCAGAGTTATCCTAACACGGCTTTATTTTCCAATGAGGTTGTCATGGTGGTCCAGAGGACCAGGAACCTAATCACCTGCAGCACTGCTCTCAGTGACATCAGGGAATATACAGTAGCAGCATATCATACAGAATATAGCAGCAGATCATACAGAATATAACATATCATACAGAATATAGCAGCAGATCATACAGAATATAGCAGCATATCATACAGAATATAACATATCATACAGAATATAGCAGCAGATCATACAGAATATAGCAGCATATCATACAGAATATAACAAATCATACAGAATATAGCAGCATCCATCCATCCATCCATCTTCATCCGCTTATCTGGGGTCGGGTCGCGGAGGCAGCAGTTCCAGCAGGGGGCCCCAGACATCCCTTTCCCTGGCAGCATCAACCAGCTCTGCCTGGGGAATCTTTAGCCGCTCCCAGGCCAGTGCGGAGATGTAATCTCGCCACCTGGTCCTGGGTCTACCCCATGGCCTCCTCCCAGCCGGAAACGCCTGGAACACCTCCCTAGGGAGGCGCCCAGGAGGCATCCTCACTAGATGCCCGAACCACCTCAACTGGCTCCTTTCGACGCAAAGGAGCAGCGGCTCTACTCCGAGTCTCTCCTGGATGACTGAACTTCTCTCCCGATCTCTCAGGGAGACCCCAGCCACCCTCCGGAGAAAACTCATTTCGGCCGTGATATCGTTCTTTCGGTCATGACCCATCCTTCATGACCATAGGTGAGGGTGGGGACGAAGATAGACCGGTAGATCGAGAGCTTTGCCTTTTGGCTCAGCTCTCTTTTCGTCACAACAGTGCGGTAAAGCAACTGCAGAACCGCACCAGCTGCTCCGATTCTCCGGCCAAACTCCCTCTCCATGGTTCCCTCACTCGTGAACAAGACCCGCAGATACTTGAACTCCTTCATTTGGGGTAAGGACTCATTTCCTACTCGGAGCGGACAGACCACCGGTTTCCTGCTGAGAACCATGGCCTCAGACTTAGAAGTGCTGATTCTCATCCCAGCCGCTTCACACTCAGTTGCAAACCTATCCAGAGAGTGCTGGAGGTTGCAGGCAGATGATGCCATCAGGACCACATCATCTGCAAATAGCAGCGACGCGATCTTCAGCTCACTGAACTGCAAACCCACCTCTGCATGACTACGCCTCGATATCCTGTGCCCCCCCCCCGGAAAGGAAGACGACTTACTGCAGAGGACACGGACACAGCTCTCGCTCTGGGTGTACAGGGATTGGATATCGTAGTATTTAGTACACACACACACGTACACACAGACACACATCAGTCCACATCCGGCTTAGGCCTGGCCCTGATGCTCTTAGCCTTTCTTGCTCTGAAAATTGAAAATTTAATTTAATGTATTGTTCTTTAAATGTTCTTAGCCATTAGACAAATATATTCCAGGAGCTTGCCCCAGGTTGCCTGTTTCAATATCTGTGTGGTCTGTATGGCTCTATGTGCTACTAACCCTGTTCTGCTTTCCCTCTCCCTAGTGCCTCTCTCTCTCCCTCCTATCTTCTAACCAGGTCCAGTGGATGCCCCACTGTCACCAGCAGACCTACCGGAGTCCGATAGATACCCCCGTGTCTGCTGTGGATGTCGTAGCATGTCCGTAGAATGTTCTCTCTCCTATGATGCTTTTAGCCTCTCTTACTCTGAAATGTAATTTAATGTAATTAATCCTCTGGAATATGTAGAGAGTGGGTCGTATGCCCACCTCCCT
Source organism: Borostomias antarcticus (assembly GCF_949987555.1). NCBI lineage: Eukaryota > Metazoa > Chordata > Actinopteri > Stomiiformes > Stomiidae > Borostomias > Borostomias antarcticus. The sequence goes on along the minus strand of NC_140245.1, from coordinate 15,761,454 downwards.
TGTTCTCTGTAAAGCGCATTGTGTTGCCTCTGGGTATGAAATGCGCTATACAAATAAAGCTTTGATTGATTGATTGATTGATTGATTGGATGGCCCTAAGTAGGGATCCTCTCACCCCATACTCCCGCATAACCCTCCACAAGACCTCTCGAGGGACCCGGTCATAAGCCTTCTCCAAGTCCACAAAACACATGTAGACAGGTTGGGCAAACTCCCAAGCCCCCCAGATCCTTGCGAGTGAAGAGCTGGTCGGTCCACGACCAGGACGAAATCCGCATTGTCCCTCTTCGATCTAAGGTTCGACTATCGGCCGGACCCTCCTTTCCAGCACCTTGGAGTACACTTTCCCTGGGAGGCTGAGTAATGTGATGCCTCTATAATTGGAACACACCCTCTGGTCCCCTTTTTTGAATATTGGGACCACCACCCCAATCTGCCACTCCTTTGGCACTGACCCGGACTTCCACGCAATGTTAAAGAGGCGTGTCAACCAAGACAGCCCTTCAACACCCAGCGCCTTCAGCATTTCTGGACGGATCTCATCAGTCCCTGGGGCTTTGCCACTGTGAAGTTGTTTGACTACCTCAGTGACCTCCTCCAGGGAAATTGACGATGACCCCCATCATCTTCCGCGTCTCAAAGTGCTCCTTCCAACGCTCAACAACCTTGTCAGATGAGGTCAGCAGTGTCCCTTCCTTGCTGTATACAGCTTGGATGATCCCCCGCTTTCCCTTCCTGAGGTGTCTGATGGTCTTCCAGAAACACTTTGGTGCCGACCGAAAGTCCTTCTCCATGGTTTCTCCGAACTCCTCCCACACCCGCTGCCTTGCCTTGGTCACGGCCGAGGCCGCAGCCCTCCGGCCAGTCGATACCCTGCAACTGCTTCTGGAGTCCCCCGGGCTAACATATCCCGGAAGGCCTCCTTCTTCAGTCAGACGGCTTACCTGACCACCGCTGTCCACCACGGTGTCCTAGGGTTACCGCCCCTTGAGGTACTTATGGCCCTCAGGCCGCAGCTCCCAGCCGCAGCGTCAGCAATGGAGGCTTTGAACACCGACCATTCGTGCTCGATGTCCCCAACCTCCACAGGGATGCCAGAGAAGCTCCGCCGGAGGTGGCGATTGAAATCTCTCCGGACAGGCTCTTCCTCCAGACGTTCCCAGTTCACCCTCACTACACGCTTGGATGTTCCAGGTCTGTCCAGAGGTTTCCCCCGCCATCGAAACCAGCTCACCACCAGATGGTGATCAGTGGACAGATCTGCCCCTCTCTTTACCCGAGTGTGCAAAACAAATGGCCTCAGATCAGATGATACGATAACAAAATCAATCATCGACCTTCGGCCTAAGGTGTTCTGATGCCAGGTGTACTTGTGGACATCCTTGTGTTTGAACATGGTGTTTGTTATGGACAAACCGTGACTAGCACAGAGGTCCAACAACAAAACACCACTCGGGTTCAGATCGTGGTGGCCATGCCTCCCAATCACGCCCCTCCAAGTTTCTCCATCATTGCCCACGGGTGCATTGAAGTCCCCCAATAGGACAGTGGAGTCCCCTGCAGGAGCCCCAAATAGGACTCCACTTAGGGTCTGCAGGAAGGCTGAGTACTCCGAACTGCTGTTCGGTGCATAAGCACAAACCACAGTGAGAGTCCCCCCCCCCCACACAGTCCTAAGGCGCAGGGAGGCGACCCTCTCGTCCAATGGGTTGAACTCAAGCACAGAGGCGCTCAGCTGGGGGCTAGCTAGCCACACCTGCCTTGCGCCCTTAAACCGTGAGCAACTCCGGAGAAGAACAGGGTCCAACCCCTATCCAGGAGTTTGGTTCCGGCGCCGGTGCTGTGTGTGGAGGTTAGCCCCACCAGGTGTAATTGGTATCGCTCCACCTCCCTCACAAGCTCCGGCTCCTTCCCCCCCAGCGAGTTCCATGTTCCATGTCCCCAAAGCCAGAATATAGCAGCATATCATACAGAATGTAACAGCATATCATACAGAATATAACATATCATACAGAATATAGCATATCATACAGAATATAACATATCATACAGAATATAGCAGCATATCATACAGAATATAGCAGCAGGTCATACAGAATATAGAATGAAGTACAACCCAAAGTCACACATGAAGAAGAGTATATCAGACTATTCAGAATTAATGTGAATTAAGGTGCAGTAGTCTCTTACCCTGTATAGTGACTGAGACCGGATTACTGTGTGGAGATGAATGGTCTATCCCCTTTTTATTCACAGTATAGGAACACTTCACTCTGACCTCAGCAGGTGAACTCAGAACTGCCCACAGCAGCAGGTCAATCCCTCTGAGTCTATGCTGGCAGGAGGTGTATCTGGTATCCAGTTCCCCCTCTATGTAGAAATGGCACTCAGACACAGAAAGAGATGGAGGGGTCTCACAGGTCCGCTGAACTGAGTCTGTCTCATTGATGACTGCAGGACTCACTGTCACGTTGGGCTGAGCAAGGTCTGTGAGATTAGAGGACACGCATTTTCTGTCATCAGTCTTTCACTAATTCATTGTCTCATGCTGAACAATTGCAGGTTACAACAACTTACACCTTCTCATACTGGATGTGTCAGTATTGTTCTGTTATGAATACGACCTAGACATTTATAAATTATCATACAGTATATAGCAGCATATCATACAGAATATAGCAGCATATCTATTGACTGTCATCATGCTAAATGAGGACAAACATCCAGTGTATCTTACTTACCCTGAATAGTGACTGAGACAGGGTCACTGAGAGGGGATGAGAAAGACCCCCGTACAACTTTGTAATAACATGCCACTCCGACCACAGCAGGTGAACTTTGACCTGCCAGTCTGAGCAGGTCAGTCCCTGTGAGGTTTGTGTTACAGGAGTCAATATTCTGTCTCCTGAAGTGGGCAGAACTGTACCTGGACATTGTCTTCCAGTAAAATGCACTATTGCGAGCAGAAACCCAGGGTTCAGTTAGTGAACTCTGTTAACCTCTTGCCTTAGGCCATAACCACTCTGAGGGCATAGAAGGTCAGAGAAGGTTCTCTGAGCAACAACAGCTGTTAGAATTGGGTAATCGGACATAGGAGACATCAGGAATGTCCGGTCCCCTAGCAGAGGTCTAATCTTGAGCTGGCACCATATTCATGCACCATATTCATTGCGGCAGATCATTGCAGCATATTATGATTTATGACCAGGCCTAACTTTCCCAAGATGGGAGCAACCTAGAATGGCCAATTACAGGTTGTACTGATAAGACTGACCAATTAGAGATGCAGGCCTGCTGGCCGACCCTTATTGTGACTAATGGAATGTGGGTCTCACGTCTTAAAAGAAGAGAAACGGATGTGAATTGGAGCTGTTGTCTTGTGTTAACAACCCATGCTGTACTACCTTGCATGAGAAGCAATAAACCTGGATTAACGTTCTCTCGTCTGACAGTTAGAGGGTGCGTGTCATCTTGCCATGGCTAGTTAATTGCAGTCTGCAAGACACGACACTCGTTTCTAATGTAGCTAACGTTAGGTGTAAACGTACGTTGGAGCCAGCTCTAATGCATTCTAAGCAGCTGTGATTGACGCTATTCAGCTACAGTATATAGCTTGGCAGTGGACACACAGCCTTATATATTATGGATGAAGCACCCACTGACCAGTTTTCCCAGGCAGTTAGTTAAAGCTCTTGAATAACACCGACAGGCACTATTGAGTGAAAATAATCTGAATGGGCGCTAGGTCTGGTTTTCTACTGCGGTCAAGCCAGCCTTCAATTTGGAAATACAAGTCATGTGGGCGTAAGTAAGACGCCTCCTTCCCTCCACTAGTCTGGGGGTCCACCTTGGGCAAGTGGTAGTACCCCCTAGCCCCCCTACCTGGGGTTACAGGAAAAAAACCCTGATGACATTACACCAAAAAGGAAGAGAGACCCGGCCCGGAGGAAGCCCGGGGCCCTCGTCTGGAGCCAGGCCCAGACGGAGGGCCCGCATGCGAGCGCCTGGTGGCCGGGCTTACCACGGAGCCCGGCCGGGCCCAGCCCGAATAAGCAACGTGGAAGCACCATCTCCTCCATCGTCCCGTGGACCCACCACCCGCGGGAGGAATTGTCGGGGTCGGGTGCGCTGCCAACTAGGTGGCGGTGAAGGCGGGGGGCACCGACGGACCGGACCCGGGCGGCAAAGCCTGGCTCTGGGGACATGGAACGTGACCTCGCTGGGGGGGAAGGAGCCGGAGCTTGTGAGGGAGGTGGAGCGATACCAATTACACCTGGTGGGGCTAACCTCCATGCACAGCACCGTCGCCGGAACCAAACTCCTGGATAGGGGTTGGACCCTGTTCTTCTCCGGAGTTGCTCACGGTATGAGGCGTAAGGCAGGTGTGGCTATACTAGCTAGGCCCCAGCTGAGCGCCTCTGTGCTGGAGTTCACCCCAGTGGACGAGAGGGTCGCCTCCCTGTGCCTTAGGACTGTGGGGGGGGGGACTCTGACTGTGGTTTGTGCTTATGCACCGAACAGCAGTTCAGAGTACTCAGCCTTCCTGCAGACCCTGAGTGGAGTCCTTTTGGGGGCTCCTGCAGGGGACTCCAGTGTCCTACTGGGGGACTTCAATGCACACGTAGGCAATGATGGAGAAACTTGGAGGGGCGTGATTGGGAGGCATGGCCACCACGATCTGAACCCGAGTGGTGTTTTGTTGTTGGACTTCTGTGCTAGTCACGGTTTGTCCATAACAAACACCATGTTCGAACACAAGGATGCCCACAAGTACACCTGGCATCAGAACACCTTAGGCCGAAGGTCGATGATTGATTTCGTTATCGTATCATCTGATCTGAGGCCATGCGTTTTGGACACTCGGGTAAAGAGAGGGGCAGAGCTGTCCACTGATCACCATCTGGTGGTGAGCTGGTTTCGATGGCGGGGGAAACTTCTGGACAGACCTGGAAAACCCAAGCGTGTAGTGAGGGTGAACTGGGAACGTCTGGAGGAAGAGCCTGTCCGGAGAGATTTCAATTGCCACCTCCGGCAGAGCTTCTCAGGCATCCCTGTGGAGGTTGGGGACATCGAGCATGAGTGGTCGGTGTTCAAAGCCTCCATTGCTGAAGCTGCGGCTGGGAGCTGTGGCCTGAGGGCCATAGGTACCTCAAGGGGCGGTAACCCTCGGACACCGTGGTGGACAGCGGTGGTCAGGGAAGCCGTCCGACTGAAGAAGGAGGCCTTCCGGGATATGTTAGCCCGGGAGACCCCAGAAACAGTTGCAGGGTATCGACTGGCCCGGAGGGCTGCGGCTTCGGCCGTGACCAAGGCAAAGCAGCGGGTGTGGGAGGAGTTCGGAGAAACCATGGAGAAGGACTTTCGGTCGGCACCAAAGTGTTTCTGGAAGACCATCAGACACCTCAGGAAGGGAAAGCGGGGGACCATCCAAGCTGTATACAGCAAGGAGGGGACACTGCTGACCTCAACTGAGGAGGTTGTTGAGCGTTGGAAGGAGCACTTTGAGGAACTCCTGAACCCGACTAATCCACCCTCTACGAACGAGGCAGAGCCAGAAGATGATGGGGGGTCGTCAATGTCCTTGGAGGAGGTCACTGAGGTAGTCAAACAACTCCACAGTGGCAGAGCCCCAGGGACTGATGAGATCCGTCCAGAAATGCTGAAGGCGCTGGGTGTAGAGGGGCTGTCTTGGTTGACACGCCTCTGTAACATTGCGTGGAAGTCTGGGTCAGTGCCGAAGGAGTGGCAGACTGGGGTGGTGGTCCCCATATTCAAAAAAGGGGACCAGAGGGTGTGTGCGAATTATAGAGGCATCACATTACTCAGCCTCCCAGGGAAAGTTTACTCCAAGGTGCTGGAAAGGAGGGTCCGGCCGATAGTCGAACCTCAGATCGAAGAGGAACAATGCGGATTTCGTCCTGGTCGTGGAACTACCGACCAGCTCTTCACTCTCGCAAGGATCTTGGAGGGGGCTTGGGAGTTTGCCCAACCTGTCTACATGTGTTTGGTGGACTTGGAGAAGGCTTACGACCGGGTCCCTCGAGAGGTATTGTGGAGGGTTATGCGGGAGTATGGGGTGAGGGGGCCCCTACTTAGGGCCATCCAATCCCTGTACACCCAGAGCGAGAGCTGTGTCCGGGTCCTCGGCAGTAAGTCGTCTTCCTTTCCGGTGGGTGTTGGCCTCCGCCAGGGCTGCGCTTTGTCACCAATCCTGTTTGTGATTTTCATGGACAGGATATCGAGGCGTAGCCGGGGGGAGGTGGGTTTGCAGTTCGGTGAGCTGGGGATCACGTCACTGCTTTTTGCAGATGATGTGGTCCTGATGGCATCAGCTGCCTGCGACCTCCAGCACTCTCTGGATAGGTTCGCAACTGAGTGTGAAGCGGCTGGGATGAGAATAAGCACTTCTAAATCTGAGGCCATGGTTCTCAGCAGGAAACCGGTGGCCTGTCCGCTCCGAGTAGGAAATGAGTCCTTACCCCAAGTGAAGGAGTTCAAGTATCTGGGGATCTTGTTCACGAGTGAGGGAACCATGGAGAGGGAGTTTGGCCAGAGAATTGGAGCAGCTGGTGCGGTTCTGCAGTCGCTTTACCGCACTGTTGTGACGAAAGGGGAGCTGAGCCAAAAGGCAAAGCTCTCGATCTACCGGTCTATCTTCGTCCCCACCCTCACCTATGGTCATGAAGGATGGGTCATGACCGAAAGAACGAGATCACGGATACAAGCGGCCGAAATGAGTTTTCTCCGGAGGGTGGCTGGGGTCTCCCTGAGAGATCGGGTGAGAAGTTCAGTCATCCGGGAGAGACTCGGAGTAGAGCCGCTGCTCCTTTGCGTCGAAAGGAGCCAGTTGAGGTGGTTCGGGCATCTAGTGAGGATGCCTCCTGGGCGCCTCCCTAGGGAGGTGTTCCAGGCGAGTCCGGCTGGGAGGAGGCCGCAGGGTAGACCCAGGACTAGGTGGCGGGACTACATCTCCGCACTGGCCTGTGAGCGGCTAAAGATTCCCCAGGCAGAGCTGGTTGATGCTGCTAGGGAAAGGGATGTCTGGGGCCCCCTGCTGGAGCTGCTGCCTCCGCGACCCGACCCTGGATAAGCGGATGAAGATGATGATGATGATGAAGTCATGTGGACCACAGCCAATTCCCCTTTGCGCAAACATTAGCGTCATTACGGTACATCGTTATTTCTCTTGTAAGGACTTACCACCGTCGCATTCACCGACAAGTAGTGAAGTCAAATAACTGGTTTGATTAAAGAAGTGAAAGGCGGTTGGGGTGTGGCATTTCAAAATAAAGGACCTCTAAATTGTCATAACTATATTTCCTTAATATTCAGATTGGAAATAAAAGGAAATCACCCATAATGCGGCACCTACTCCAATCCAGAGAGCTAGCAGACCACCCCTGGCTCTGGGTATATCCCAGTGATTTTCAGGACATTCTGATGTGGCATTTCAGAATAAAGGCTAACTGTTCTATACAACCTACTGTTTCCTGCAATTTCAGGTTAGGATTAAAAGGAGACCGCCCATAATGCATCAACACTTCAACTTCACAGTACTAGTAGACCACCTGAGGATGTCACCCAGTGATTTTCAGGACATTCTGATGTGGCATTTCAAAATAAAGGCCCTCTAAACTGTCCTATACGACCTTCTGTTTCCTGCAATTTCAGATTAGGATTGAAAGGAGACCGTCCATAATGCATCAACACTTCCACTTCACAGTACTAGCAGACCACCTCAGGGTGTCACCCTGTGATTTATATGACATTCTGATGTGGCATTTCAAAATAAAGGCTCTCTAAACTGTCCTATACAATCTACTGTTTCCTGCAATTTCAGATTAGGATTAAAAGGAGACCGCCCATAATGCATCAACACTTCCACTTGACAGTACTAGTAGACCACCTCAGGGTGTCACCCAGTGATCTTCAGGACATTCTGATGTGGCATTTCAAAATAAAGGCCCTCTAAACTGTCCTATACATCCTACTGTTTCCTGCAATTTCAGATTAGGATTGAAAGGAGACCGTCCATAATGCATCAACACTTCCACTTCACAGTACTAGTAGACCATCTCAGGGTGTTACCCTGTGATTTATATGACATTCTGATGTGGCATTTCAAAATAAAGGCTCTCTTAACTGTCCTATACAACCTACTGTTTCCTGCAATTTCAGATTAGGATTAAAAGGAGACCGCCCATAATGCATCAACACTTCCACTTCACAGTACTAGTAGACCACCTCAGGGTGTCACCTAGTGATTTTCAGGACATTCTGATGTGGCATTTGAAAATAAAGGCCCTCTTAACTGTCCTATATGACCTACTGTTTCCTGCAATTTCAGATTAGGATTAAAGGGAGACCGCCCATAATGCATCAACACTTCCACTTCACAGTACTAGTAGACCACGTCAGGGTGTCACCCTGTGATTTATATGACATTCTGATGTGGCATTTCAAAATAAAGGCTCTCTAAACTGTCCTATACAACCTACTGTTTCCTGCAATTTCAGATTAAGATTAAAAGGAGACCGCCCATAATGCATCAACACTTCCACTTCACAGTACTAGTAGACCACCTCAGGGTGTCACCTAGTGATTTTCAGGACATTCTGATGTGGCATTTGAAAATAAAGGCCCTCTAAACTGTCCTATATGACCTACTGTTTCCTGCAATTTCAGATTAGGATTAAAGGGAGACCGCCCATAATGCATCAACACTTCCACTTCACAGTACTAGTATACCACCTCAAGGTGTCACCCAGTGATTTACAGGACATTCTGATGTGGCATTTCAAAATAAAGGCTCTCTTAACTGTCCTATACAACCTACTGTTTCCTGCAATTTCAGATTAAGATTAAAAGGAGACCGCCCATAATGCATCAACACTTCCACTTCACAGTACTAGTAGACCACCTCAGGGTGTCACCTAGTGATTTTCAGGACATTCTGATGTGGCATTTGAAAATAAAAGCCCTCTAAACTGTCCTATATGACCTACTGTTTCCTGCAATTTCAGATTAGGATTAAAGGGAGACCGCCCATAATGCATCAACACTTCCACTTCACAGTACTAGTAGACCACCTCAAGGTGTCACCCAGTGATTTACAGGACATTTTGATGTGGCATTTGAAAAAAAAGGCCCTCTAAACTGTCCCATATGACCTACTGTTTCCTGCAATTTCGGATTAGGATTAAAGGGAGACCGCCCATAATGCATCAACACTTCCACTTCACAGTACTAGTAGACCACCTCAGGGTGTCACCCAGTGATTTTCTGGACATTCTGATGTGGCATTTCAAAATAAAGGCTCTCTAAACTGTCCCATACAACCTACTGTTTCCTACAATTTCAGATAAGGTTTAAAAGGAGACCGCCCATAATGCATCCACACTTCCACTTCACAGTACTAGTAGACCACCTCAGGGTGTCACCCGGTGATTTATATGACATTCTGATGTGGCATTTCAAAATAAAGGCCCTCTAAACTTTCCTATATGACCTACTGTTTCCTGCAATTTCAGATTAGGATTAAAGGGAGACCGCCCAAAATGCATCGACACTTCCACTTCACAGTACTAGTAGACCATCTCACGGTGTTACCATGTGATTTATATGACATTCTGATGTGGCATTTCAAAATAAAGGCTCTCTTAACTGTCCTATACAACCTACTGTTTCCTGCAATTTCAGATTAGGATTAAAAGGAGACCGCCCATAATGCATCAACACTTCCACTTCACAGTACTAGTAGACCACGTCAGGGTGTCACCCTGTGATTTATATGACATTCTGATGTGGCATTTCAAAATAAAGGCCCTCTAAACTGTCCTATATGACCTACTGTTTCCTGCAATTTCAGATTAGGATTAAAGGGAGACCGCCCATAATGCATCAACACTTCCACTTCAAAGTACTAGTAGACCACATCAAGGTGTCACCCAGTGATTTACAGGACATTCTGATGTGGTATTTCAAAATAAAGGCTCTCTAAACTGTCCTATACAACCTACTGTTTCCTGCAATTTCAGATTAAGATTAAAAGGAGACCGCCCATAATGCATCAACACTTCCACTACACAGTACTAGTAGACCACCTCAGGGTGTCACCTAGTCATTTTCAGTACATTCTGATGTGGCATTTGAAAATAAAGGCCCTCTTAACTGTCCCATATGACCTACTGTTTCCTGCAATTTCAGATTAGGATTAAAGGGAGACCGCCCATAATGCATCAACACTTCCACTTCACAGTACTAGTAGACCACCTCAGGGTGTCACCCAGGGATTTTCAGGACATTCTGATGTGGCATTTCAAAATAAAGGCTCTCTAAACTGTCCTATACAACCTACTGTTTCCTGCAATTTCAGATTAGGATTAAAAGGAGACCGCCCATAATGCATCAACACTTCCACTTCAGAATACTAGAAGACCACCTCAGGGTGTCACCCAGTGACTTTCAGGACATTCTGATGTGGCATTTCAAAATAAAGGCCCTCTAAACTGTCCTATACGACCTACTGTTTCCTGCAAATTAGGATTAAAAGGAGACCGCCCATAATGCATCAACACTTCCACTTCACAGTACTAGTAGACCACCTCAGGGTGTCACCCAGTGATTTTCAGTACATTCTGATGTGGCATTTCAAAATAAAGGCCCTCTAAACTGTGCTATACGACCTACTGTTTCCTGCAATTTCAGATTAGGGTTAAAAGGAGACCGCCCATAATGCATCAACACTTCCACTTCACAGTACTAGTAGACCACCTAAGGGTGTCACCCTGTGATTTATGACATTCTGATGTGGCATTTCAAAATAAAGGCCCTCTTAACTGTCCTATATGACCTACTGTTTCCTGCAATTTCAGATTAGGATTAAAGGGAGACCGCCCATAATGCATCAACACTTCCACTTCACAGTACTAGTAGACCACCTCAGGGTGTCACCCTGTGATTTATATGACATTCTGATCTGGCATTTCAAAATAAAGGCCCTCTAAACTGTGCTATAAGACCTACTGTTTCCTTCAATTTCAGATTTGGATTAAAAGGAGACCGCCCATAATGCATCAACACTTCCACTTCACAGTACTAGTAGACCACCTCAGGGTGTCACCCCGTGGTTTTCAGGACTTTCTGATCTGGCATTTAAAAATAAAGGCCCTCTAAACTGTGCTATACGACCTACTGTTTCATGCAATTTCAGATTAGTATTAAAAGGAGACCGCCCATAATGCATCAACACTTCAACTTCACACTACTAGTAGACCACCTCAGGGTGTCACCCAGTGATTTTCAGGACATTCTGATGTGGCATTTCAAAATAAAAGCATTTTAAAGTGTCAAACTGCTTAAATCAGGGTTAATTCAGGATTAAAAGAGAAATACCCATAATGCAATGGGTTTTTATACTACTCAGTAGTAGTAGGCCCCCTCTGGGTCTGACTCACGGAGTTTCACGAGATTCTGATGTGCCATTCCAAAAAAATGCCCAAAACTGCTTAAATCAGGATTTAAATAAAACTACTCATAATGCAACAGGTTCTATACTACACAGTGGTAGTAAGCCCCCTCTCGGTCTGAATCATGAAGTGGCATTAGATTCTGATGTGCCATTTCAAAATAAAATCCTTCTAAATTATAAAAAAGAATCCAGATTTTATCCTGATTTAAGCAGTTTTTTACACTTTAAACAGCTTTTATTTTGAAATGGCATATCAGTATCTTGTGAAACTCCATAAGTTAGACCGTGAAGGTGTATACTACCACTGTGTAGTATAGAACCCGTTGCATTATGGGTAGTTTTCTTTTAATCCTGATGTAAGCAGTTTTTTTTATTTTAGAAGGCTTTTATTTTTAAATGAGTCAGATCGAGAGGAAGCCTAATACCACTGTGTAGTATAGAACCAGTTGCATTATTTATGAGGGAGGTGGAGCGATACCAATTACACCTGGTGGGGCTATCCTCCACGCACAGCACAGACGCCGGAACCAAACTCCTGGATAGGGGTTGGACCCTGTTCTTCTCCGGAGTTGCTCACGGTATGAGGCGTAAGGCAGGTGTGGCTATACTAGCTAGCCCCCAGCTGAGCGCCTCTGTGCTAGAGTTCACCCCAGTGGACGAGAGGGTCGCCTCCCTGCGCCTTAGGACTGTGGGGGGGGGACTCTGACTGTGGTTTGTGCTTATGCACCTAACAGTAGTTCAGAGTACTCGGCCTTCCTGCAGACCCTACAGTAAGTGGAGTCCTATTTGGGGCTCCTCAGGGGACTCCACTGTCCTATTGGGGACCTTCAATGCACACATGGGCAATGATGGAGAAACTTGGAGGGGCGTGATTGGGAGGCATGGTCACCACGATCTGAACCCGACTGGTGTTTTGTTGTTGGACTTCTGTGCTAGTCACGGTTTGTCCATAACAAACACCATGTTCGAACACAAGGATGCCCACAAGTACACCTGGCATCATAACACCTTAGGCCGTAGGTCGATGATCGATTTTGTTATCGTATCATCTGATCTGAGGCCATGTGTTTTGGACACTCGGGTAAAGAGAGGGGCAAAGCTGTCCACTGATCACCATCTGGTGGTGAGCTGGTTTCGATGGCGGGAGAAGGTCCTGGACAGACCTGGAAAACCCAAGCGTGTAGTGAGGGTGAACTGGGAACGTCTGGAAGAAGAGCCTGTCCGGAGAGATTTCAACTGCCACCTCCGGCTGAGCTTCTCAGGCATCCCTGTGGAGGTTGGGGACATTGATCATGAGTGGTCGGTGTTCAAAGGAAGGAGGACTTTGCGGAACTCCTGAACCCGAATAATCCACCCTCTAAAATCGAGGCAGAGCCGGAAGATGATGGGGGGTCATCAAATACCTTGGAGGAGGTCACTGAGGTAGTCAAACTCCACAGTGGCAAAGCCCCAGGCACTGATGAGATCCGTCCAGAAATGCTGAAGGCGCTGGGTGTTGAGGGGCTGTCTTGGTTGACACGCCTCTTTAACATTGCGTGGAAGTCTGGGTCAGTGCCAAAGGAGTGGCAGACTGGGGTGGTGGTCCCAATATTCAAAAAAGGGGACCAGAGGGTGTGTGCTGTTGAGGAATTTACATCCAAACACCTTAAACCTTTGTCCTCTCACTTCTCTTGTAATTCATCACCTCCCCCCAAATATTCACATAGCTGTGCTAACATACAAAATGGCTTCCAGAAGGCCATCTGTCTACTCTAGAATAACCATCCTTTGTCCCTTTGTCCCTCTTAGAAACTACCGCCTTTTTCTCATGTCACATGTCTTTACTCTTGGCCACGCCTGCCATTTCATATGTACAATGGAGTAGCCAATCACATCCTGGAAGCACCGTACCTTTGTTTTGATTGCATATAAGGCACAGCAAAACCCATGAAGACTCACTTCGCTGACGAAACCACCCTTGTTGCGTTTTCAGGAAGTCCTTGCGCTCGTATTGTTTTTCACAATAAACCAGACTTAACCTTTTGAACGTATCTTGGTAAATCCTTTGACTAGATCAGTTTAAAATACCATCACAGTTGGCGACGCGGATGATAATGGGAGGACTACCTGCGTGTTGCTTCGGGATTCCAGTGGATGAACTGGTCGGCAGACGTGTCGGTCCATTATAGTGGGCTTTGGAAAATCAATCTTCTCTCTTGCGCCAGAGCGCACGCCGAGATTATTTCCTCAGTTCTTCCACTGGATTCTTGAGGCTCACAGGTACGTTTAAACGAACCCTCTTATGGTTCTGAGTTGTATTTGCCTTGATTTGGTTCAGTTTGTGTTGGTCTGGATTGTTGAAAACAGAAACCCCAGCGTGGGTATTAAGTAAGTAACTATCTAAGGAAGTTGTGAACAGCAATAGATATTTTTATCGTATTGTCCTTTGACTTCGTCCTTGTTTCGTTACGAGGGTATAAGCAGTTCAGAAGAAGTGTGAGTTTTGGTCTAATACGCCAAAGAGTTGGCACAGAACGTGTTTCCCTTTGGCCGGTCGCGGGTGAAATTAAAACCGCAGAGATGTTTCCTACCGAGGGTAGGGCGCGCATTGTTGATGTTTCGTTTCAGAACGATACCAACTAGCTTAAGCCTCATTGTTGATGTTTCGTTTCAGAACGATACCAACTAGTTTAAGCCCCGTTTGTTGATGTTTCGTGTTAGCACGATTGCCAACTAGCTTTGAAGTGATTGTTGATGTTTCGTTGAAGAACGATTACCAACAGATGTAGCTACGGGAGTGATTGAGAGTTTGGCAATCCGCGTGTCTGGGAGAAACGTTTTCCCCTTTGATCCCGGGTGGTTTGGTAAACCTAACGAGCGTTAGCTTTGACCAAGTGGCTGTACAGTGTTTGGTGGACCTAAACTAGGTTTAGCCTTGACCAAGTTGCTGGTGCAGCCGGGCATGCTTGTTGTAACGTGGGCCTTTGTTTCGTCTTATGTGTTCTCTGTTTGAGCCTCGGCTCTTGCCTTGTATTGTTTGTTAAACGCGTCATGGATCCAGGTAAAGTATTGTAAGTATTTTGTACACTCTATAGACTGTTAAATTCGTAACTGCTAGATTTCCAGTAGGCTAGCTGGTTGTCTGGGAGACGCAGGAAAACTACTACTCCGGTGATCCGCCATTGAGCCAGAGAACAAAGGACCAAGTGAACTGGGTGAGTTACTGAGCGGTTTAATGTGTCTGTTTCTTTCGAAATTGTATTCTTTCCTGCCGTGAGTTAACTATAAGGTTTCCTTTCATTGCTGTTTTGGGGTTTTAACCTGCGTCGTGTTTATTAGGGATTTGTTTCAGTATAGCCTTTATTAAACTGAATTCCCCGCGCTGCCAAATACAACATCCGGGTCTTACATGCAACATTTTGGGAGCACCACTAGATGTCCCTGTAACACCAGCTATTAACATATGCCTAGATGTAACAGGATTTCTACTGATAACTTGCAATTTGTCTAGCCCTGATGAGATTGTTGCGCTGAAGCATTATTCTGCGAGCGTTTGTTGGCAGATTTCGTTATGCGCTAAAGCATTTTCGATTCCTTACATCCCCATCTGACATTTAGTGTTAAATTCTTAGCTAAGATTCGGGCTCAGCTAGAGGGTTAAGGGAAAAGCCTGTTAATTCTATAGACTGGTCTGCTTTTAAGATTTGGGAGAGTAGCACAAGAGAGGTTTTTAGATCAGGAAGGAAAGATAAGGAGGTTCAGCAGACTGTCTCTCCGCCATTTCCCCAGCAGAATAACTCTGATTTAAAATTATATTTTCCCCCCTCGACTCGTTGCGCCGTGATCACACCCCCTAACAATGCCCCCGCCATTAGCCACGCCCCTTCTCTCTACGAGTTAAGCGCGCCCCTTTCTACGAGGTATTCGTCCGAACAGGTCAGGAAGGAAGAGCCTCCGATTTGGGGTCGAGCGCCACCTGCTGGAGTTCCCTTGAACAACCCATAAGGGAGATTTAAACTAGCCAAGATAGAGAGATTTTTTTAAGGTAAATAAACAGGAGAAGACAGATGTAGCTGAGGACGTAAGGTTTGTGCATGATGGTGGGAGGATGAAATAGATGTAGAGCCTTTGAGTCTTAAGTTATTAAGAATGTTTTCTGAGCGGATCTTTTAGGTATTGGTGCGAACTCAAAAGTCTGACAGGGTTTTGAATAGGTTTTGATTTTAGGTTATGGTTTTCGCTTTGATTCAGGAGTTTATGTTTCAATAGTCAATGAATGGCCATAAGCTGTTCGTTTTATGCATTCTACTGTATGATTTTCATTCACATAATGATGATGTGTTTGTGAGGAGTTGGCTTTAGGCCTTCCCCTCTGCTATATTGACCCCAGTCTGTTGAGTGTTATTTTTCAGGTGCTATGGACCCTGGGCGGCAGGTCTTTGAGGAGCCTGGATCGTGCCTTCCTGGGGACTGCTTGGAACCTGCTGTTTGTCTGTTTAACTGTTGTTTGTCTTGTCTATCTCTTTCTGATATATGTAGGAACATGAAGTTACTGGATGTTTAGCATTATATATCATTTCTGTTTAAGCGGGTCTTGTTCGATAAAGCTTGAGGATGTCGCCTACATTTCACCTGTGTTTTTGATTCAGGTGTGTGTACACGTCTCCTTGGTTAGATTGTTCTGCTTTGTAGTAATTTAGGTTTAGTCTATTTCTATAGGATGTTCTGTTTCTGTGAAGTTCTGTGTTGATGTTTTCAGATTTTCCTGGAGTGCATTGTGTGGGCTACCAAGGAGTGGTTGCCCCTCGCCAGCATGAAGCTATGAACTGTGTGAAGTCACGAATGACTTGAGGGTCATTCTTGGACATTTCTGGAGTGTTCTCCCTGTTTCAGACGGGGTGAGCTTACCATCTTGCTACGGACATTGCTCTCTGGGTGTCAGGAGGACTGCGACACCGGGGGGGGTTTGATGTCTGAAGATTGCTCCAGCACTGAAAGAGGATATGAGACAGCGCTGAGGGCTGTTCTCTTCCGATAGGGCTATCTCTCTGGCCCCCGATTTGCTTTGCTGCTGTGTGATGATTTGGTTATTTGTATGTGTTTAATGTTTTTGTTAAATATCTCATGTTTATAGTTTGAGGCACATTCATCGGGCCTGAGTGTTTTTTCTGAGTGTTTTTACAGACAACTGTCGTTCCGGGAGTGATGGGTGAATGCCGAACCAGGAGGCGGGCACAGGACCGGAGGTGTAGATGGAGGTTACCGGCCTGTTTCCCTACAGATGGGCGATCTGGGGTTCGTGAGATGCAAGGCCAACGCCATGTCACCGACTCACTGTGAGCGACAGATAAGTATGAAACAGGGAAGAGACCATTTTGTCCGAAGCGGTGCCCAATACTCTGTCCTCAAATGCAGAAGAGGGAAGTTTTAGATATACAAATTTTAGCTATACAAATGAAGCTTTGATGGATTTTTTGAATTAGTTAATTGTAAATGAAGCCAGTTCATTTTAGTGTCATTTCATTTGAGTGATGCATTTTTTTTCCCCTCATCTCTGTTTTATCCTGACTTCAGGGAATTTGTTTCTACCCTTAGAGCGGTGTTGTTTTGTTGAGACGAGAATGTGGTTATTTTATTTTATTTTCATAAAATCGCGTGAGAAATTCTAGAGCCAAATCCAATTGCCTTGATCATGACTGGGGACTGGGCGTGTTAAAGTCATTCTAACACTGCCCCTGATGTCACTGTAGGCTACTGCAGACTGGCTCTAATGACACTTGAACACCCTGTTTAAGTTTTCCTGACTGAATAACAACATTTTTCCCCAAAGCAGGAGCTTGCGCTTAACCATGTTTCTTAGAATCTCCAACAGACTGTGGATAACCGTTCCTGACCAAAGAAGGGAACAGGGAGACCAGACCAGAGGACTCTCCTTTTTTCTCTTCTGTTTTGTCTCTGTTGTCTCTCTCATCCGTGGATCCACAGACGGAGCACTTCATCAGCCTGTACTGGGGGAGCGGGAGCGCCGAGGTGGCCCTCCAGCAGCACGACCCGGGCCGGCCCTACGTGGAGCAGTACAGGGATGGACCGGGTTCAGTTCAAGAGCCTGTACGTGCTGCTGGCGCCCTGGCTGTGTGGCGTCCACACGGACACCGTGTCCCACCGCACCTTCACCCTGCTGAACCAGGACAGGGACTCCCTCCTCACCTTCCGAGAGCTCGCTGGCTGACCGCTCTATGTAGACCTGCCCAGTGGGGAGACAAGAGACTACCAGGAGCAGATGAGCAGCCTGAGAACAGGCCAGAAAACATGGAAGAGAAGTAGATGTTGCGGGAGGAACCTACCCGTCAAAAATGGAACTGTCAGCACATCCTCGGCCAAGTGGGCCATGGGAACATGTTATGATGGATTTTATTGAACTCTCTCCATGCCAGGGATGTCTTCAACAGAGTGAGGACCGCCATTCCTGAGGCTAAGGAGGGGTTCCTGCATCACATCTCTCCTGGGGATTGGGTCCTGGTCCGCGATCACAGACGAAGGAGCTGGAACTCGCCGAGGTGGCTCGGGCCGTACCAGGTTCTACTCACCACGCAGACAGCGATCAAAGTAGCTGAGAGGACTTCGTGGATCCATGCAAGCCATTGCCGACGGGTCCAAGCAGCAGAGGACGGTCCACCAGGGGATCGCCAACACCAGGAGATCAAGGATGCAGCTGAACCAGAGGGCTCAGAGGCCAAAGCCATGGGCTGCCACACTGTCCTCTCCTCTGACGAGGAATCGGAGGAAAAATGACCTTGCTGGTCACCTCCTTCTCATGGTCGTTATGATGGCAACATGGAGAAACTCCACAGCCATGACCTCACAAGATGCACCACACACGCACACACACCTGCACACACTGCAACTAACATTGAACATAACTGATTCAAACAACGCTACATTGAAGTTGCGACCTAGAAGAGAAGACGCCTTGCATTCCCCAGTGACATTCTATTGCCCAAAAGAGAAGTGTCACCTAAATGACTGTTGGATATACACTGTGAACAAGAATGACTGGACTCTGTTACACTCTACAGATGTCAAAATCCAAGACGATGAGCAATCGGAGAGTGACCTTGACAGTCACCGCCACACTCTCCTCTCCTCTGATGAGCAATCGGAGACTGACCTTGCCGGTCACCTCCTTCTTGTGGTTGTGGTATGACAACGTGGACAATCTCAACAGAAATGACTGCACCTCTAATCGCACACACTGGAACCTACATTAAACATTCAGAGACGCACACATGGAAGCTATGTTCCATAGGACATCACATGCGATTATTCACAACAAGAGTGAATGAACTTTGAAATAATCTGAAAAATATCATATTTGTTTACAAGAGTTACAATGGTTGAAACATGAGTTGATAAATAAGTTTGGGTTTTTCCTCTAAATTGACCAAGAGGTTTTTTGCCCTTCTTACACTGGTAACCATTTATCTTTTTTGCCTTGTTAAATCAAGTTTTTTTGGTGAATGGTTGTCCACTCTTAGACTATAAATAGTATATAATCATGTCATCTTTTTTACCTTGTTTCCTGTCAAATTTCTGAAACAAGGGGTTTTGGTGCGTGATTTTGCACGTGGTGATTTTTGCTCCACCTAGTGGAGAGATTATTTCCTTTCCACATGTATAGCATAGCTGACTGTTTACACTTTGTGTTTGGATTTTATATTTTATTTTTGTGTACCTGTTCAGGCACAAATGGGGGATTGTTGAGGAATTTACATCCAAACACCTTAAACCTTTGTCCTCTCACTTCTCTTGTAATTCATCACCTCCCCCCAAATATTCACATAGCTGTGCTAACATACAAAATGGCTTCCAGAAGGCCATCTGTCTACTCTAGAATAACCATCCTTTGTCCCTTTGTCCCTCTTAGAAACTACCGCCTTTTTCTCATGTCACATGTCTTTACTCTTGGCCACGCCTGCCATTTCATATGTACAATGGAGTAGCCAATCACATCCTGGAAGCACCGTACCTTTGTTTTGATTGCATATAAGGCACAGCAAAACCCATGAAGACTCACTTCGCTGACGAAACCACCCTTGTTGCATTTTCAGTTAGTCCTTGCGCTCGTATTGTTTTTCACAATAAACCAGACTTAACCTTTTGAACGTATCTTGGTAAATCCTTTGACTAGATCAGTTTAAAATACCATCACAGTGCCAATTATAGAGGCATCGCATTACTCAGCCTCCCAGGGAAAGTGTACTCCAAGGTGCTGGAAAGGAGGGTCCGGCCGATAGTCGAACCTCAGATCGAAGAGGAACAATGCGGATTTCGTCCTGGTCGTGGAACCACAGACCAGCTCTTCACTCTCGCGAGGATCTTGGAGGGGGCTTGGGAGTTTGCCCAACCTGTCTACATGTGTTTTGTGGACTTGGACAAGGCTTACGACTGGGTCCCTCGAGAGGTCTTGTGGAGGGTTATGCGGGAGTATGGGGTGAGGGGGTCCCTACTTAGGGCTATCCAATCCCTGTACACCCAGAGCGAGAACTGTGTCCGGGTCCTCGGCAGTAAGTTGTCTTCCTTTCCGGTGTGGGTTGGCCTCCGCCAGGGCTGCGCTTTGTCACCAATCCTGTTTGTGATTTTCATGGACAGGCTATCGAGGCGTAGCCGTGGGGAGGTGGGTTTGCAGTTCAGAGAGCTGGGGATCGCGTCGCTGCTATTTGCAGATGATGTGGTCCTGATGGCATCATCTGCCTGCGACCTCCAGCACTCTCTGGATAGGTTCGCAACTGAGTGTGAAGTGGCTGGGATGAGAATCAGCACCTCTAAATCTGAGGCCATGGTTCTCAGCAGGAAACCGGAAGCCTGTCCGCTCCGAGTAGGAATTGAGTCCTTACCCCAAGTGAAGGAGTTCAAGTATCTGGGGGTCTTGTTCACGAGTGAGGGAACCATGGAGAGGGAGTTTGGCCGGAGAATCGGAGCAGCTGGTGCGGTTCTGCAGTCGCTTTACCGCACTGTTGTGACGAAAAGAGAGCTGAGCCAAAAGGCAAAGCTCTCGATCTACCGGTCTATCTTCGTCCCCACCCTCACCTATGGTCATGAAGGATGGGTCATGACTGAAAGAATGAGATCACGGATACAAGCGGCCGGTTTTCTCCGGAGGGTGGCTGGGGTCTCCCTGAGAGATTGGGTGAGAAATTCAGTCATCCGGGAGAGACTCGGAGTAGAACTGCTGCTCCTTTGCGTCGAAAGGAGCCAGTTGAGGTGGTTCGGGCATCTAGTGAGGATGCCTCCTGGGCGCCTCAATAGGGCCTGTGAGTGGCTAAAGATTCCCCAGGCAGAGCTGGTTGATGCTGCTAGGGAAAGGGATGTCTGGGGCCCCCTGCTGGAGCTGCTGCCTCCGCAACCCGACCCCGGATAAGCGGATGAAGATGGATGGATGAACATCAGAATCTCTTGAACCTTCATGAGTCAGACTGGGACGAGGCCTACTACCACTGTGTAGTATAGAACCCGGTAGTTTTCTTTAATCCTGATTTTATCTTGATTTAAGCAGTTTTTTTGAATTTAGAAGGCTTTTATTTTGAAATGGCACATCAGAATCTCGTGAAACTTTATGATTCATACCGAGACGGGCCTACCACCACTGTGTAGTATAGAACCCGTTGCATTATTGGTAGTTTTCTTTTAATCCTGATTTAATCCTGATTTAAGCAGTTTTGACACTTTAAAAGGCTTTTATAGTAAGTAAGTAAAAGTTTATTTGTATAGCATCCCTCTCAGCACGGATGCACAGAGTGCTTCACATAAGGTGCAGGTGACAAAAAATGCATAGTAAAATAAACTAGAAAGTACATTTCCTGGAGAAAATGTGAGGTGGGCTACCTGCTGCAGTTGTATGTAACAGCTACTGCTAGAACTACTACGGACTAGGCAATCTCCATGCACCCACCGGCGAAGACCGTGCATCTCTAGCCCACTCAGGGGGGGTCCGTGGTGTGGTGGCGAGACTCTGCCCCCTCAGGTCAGAGCCAGTCGGGGACAGTGTACCCCTCTCCGGGCCACCTACCTGACTCCACCGGTGAAAACCGTGTGTCTCTAGCCCACTCAGGGTCTGAGTTGTGGGGCCCGTGGCGTGGATAGTGGCATACTGGTTAGGCTCCGCCCCCTTGGGTCACAGCTAGTCGGGGACAGTACAGTGACCTCCGGGCAATTTCCATGCATCCACCATTGAAGACTGTGTGTCTCTAGCCCACTCAGGGGCTGAAAAGTGGGTTCTGTGGAGTGAAGATCATGTGTCTCTTTTCCACTTTGGCTGAGTTCTGTGCTACCACATTAGTTATAAAAGGGTGCCTGTACCTTTAAGAGAGGCTGCACATTCACACAAATTCAAAAAAGCAACAGCTGCCACCACTCTTATCCCAACTGACACTCTGATCCTAGACATGGTCCGCTTCAGACAGCTCTATCGGAAAAACTATAAATGTTACAGCTTATTATTGACACCATGGCAACAAGTTAGAAAAAGGGTAAAATGCAAAATTATCAGCTCAAAAGTTAGTGTGGCACCATATGTTTCAATGGGGAGCGCATTTGCCGAACAAATCGTCATACCTCAAAAACGGTAAGTCACACAGCTTAGATACTTACATTGTACGAATCAGCACAGTTGTGTGAACGTTTTGATGTATAATATGTGTGTGAGCTTTCAAAACTGTAGGAGTGCCAGCAGTTTACAAAATGTGCGAATATTTTCAAAGCAACAGCTGCCACCACTCTAAAAACATAATGATACGGAACATTCCAACAGCAGTTTCAATGGCACAAAAATTACTATTAAAAGTTAAATTACTAAAAAAAAAATATACAAAATCTGAATACATCCGGGAAACAGCTAAAGACGAATATTTTAAAGTTTGAATGAAGTTTCTAGCACAAAGTATGAAGAAGTAGTTAAAGGAGAATGCTCGTTTTTGACAACCTGGACCTTATTTACGGCATATTATAAGACGTTTCACTCACCGAGATAACTTTGGTGTAATTCGGAGGCCTGTAGAAGAAATTTAAAATCCAGCGCGAGCCAAGTATATCCATGTAATGGCGGCGGACGGGGCACCGAGAATGCAGCTTCTAAAAAATCTATTTTCTGCCGCGAAACGGTTGTTTTCATCAATCTGTCTTTATGAATCGCTAGTTGTGCTTACATAGAGCGAGGGCTTGTTGTGGTTTTTCACATGCCTCTGTAATATGATCTTTAGAAACGTCTTTAGAAACGAAATAGCTTCCCCACTTGCTCCAGCACGCATGCGCACAGCATGCAAGCGTTGCTCCAGCACGCTGTGCATTCTCCTTTAAGGGCCAAAACACTGAGGAGAATAATAAGAAAGAAAGAAAGAAAGAAAGAAAGAAATAGTGGGAATATCACAAGTTAACAAGTTATCACAACCTAATAACATAACAAAAAGTATACAAAGAGTGGGCAAATTCAAAGGCATTATGCCTTTGCCGTTGCATTATGGGTGTTTTTCTTTTGATCCTGATTTAACCCTGATTTAAGCCGTTTTTGACACTTTAAAAGGCTTTTATTTTGAGATCCTGCATCAGACCATCACTGGGTGAAACCCTGAGGTGGTCTACTAGTGCTTTGAAGTGGAAGTGTTGAGGTTTTATGGGCGGTCTCCTTTTAATCCTAATATGAAATTGCAGGAAACAGTAGGTTGTATAAAACAGTTTAGAGGGCTTTTATTTTGAAATGCCACATCAGAATGTCGTGAAAATCACTGGGTGACACCCTGAGGTGGTCTACTAGTGCTCTGAAGTGGAAGTGTTGAGGCTTTATGGCCGGTCTCCTTTTAATCCTAATCTGAAATTGCAGGAAACAGTAGGTCATATAGCACAGTTTAGAGGGCCTTTATTTTTAAATCCCACATCAGAATGTCGTGAAAATCACCGGGTGACACCCTGAGGTGGTCTACTAGTACTCTGTTGTGGAAGTGTTGATGCATTATGGGCGGTCTCCTTTTAATCCTAATATGAAATTGCAGGAAACAGTAGGTCGTATAGCACAGTTTAGAGGGCCTTTATTTTGAAATGCCACATCAGAATGTCCTGAACATCACTGGGTGACACCCTGAGGTGGTCTACTAGTGCTTTGAAGTGGAAGTGTTGAGGCATTATGGGCGGTCTCCTTTTAATCCTCATCTGAAATTGCAGGAAACAGTAGGTCATATAGCACAGTTTAGAGGGCCTTTATTTTGAAATGCCACATCAGAATGTCCTGGAAATAACTGGGTGACACCCTGAGGTGGTCTACTAGTACTGTGAAGTGGAAGTGTTGATGCATTTTGGGCGGTCTCCTTTTAATCCAAATCTGAAATTGCAGGAAACAGTAGGTCGTATAGGACAGTTTAGAGGGCCTTTATTTTGAAATGCCACATCAGAATGTCCTGAAAGTCACTGGGTGACACCCTGAAGTGGTCTACTAGTACTGTGAAGTGGAAGTGTTGATGCATTATGGCCGGTCTCCTTTTTATCCTAATCTGAAATTGCAGGAAACAGTAGGTTGTATAAGACAGTTTAGAGGGCTTTTATTTTGAAATGCCACATCAAAATGTCGTGAAAATCACTGTGTGACACCTTGAGGTGGTCTACTAGTACTCTGACATGGAAGTGTTGAGGCATTATGGGCGGTCTCCTTTTAATCCTCATCTGAAATTGCAGGAAACAGTAGGTCATATAGCACAGTTTAGAGGGCCTTTATTTTGAAATGCCACATCAGAATGTCCTGGAAATAACTGGGTGACATCCTGAGGTGGTCTACTAGTACTGTGAAGTGGACGTGTTGATGCATTATGGGCGGTCTCCTTTTAATCCAAATCTGAAATTGCAGGAAACAGTAGGTCGTATAGCACAGTTTAGAGGGCCTTTATTTTGAAAGGCCACATCAGAATGTCCTGAAAATCACTGGGTGACACCCTCAGGGGGTCTACTAGTACTGTGAAGTGGAAGTGTTGATGCATTATGGGCAGTCTCCTTTTAATCCTAATCTGAAATTGCAGGAAACAGTAAGTCGTATAGGACAGTTTAGAGGGCCTTTATTTTGAAATGCCACATCAGAATGTCCTGGAAATAACTGGGTGACACCCTGAGGTGGTCTACTAGTGCTTTGAAGTGGAAGTGTTGAGGCATTCTGGCCGGTCTCCTTTTAATCCTAATCTGAAATTGCAGGAAACAGTAGGTTGTATAAAAGTTTAGAGGGCCTTTATTTTGAAGTGCCACATCAGAATGTCGTGAAAATCACTTGGTGACACCCTGAGGTGGTCTACTAGTGCTTTGAAGTGGAAGTGTTGAGGCATTATGGGCGGTCTCCTTTTAATCCTCATCTGAAATTGCAGGAAACAGTAGGTCATATAGCACAGTTTAGAGGGCCTTTTTTTTTAAATGCCACATCAGAATGTCCTGGAAATAACTGGGTGACACCCTGAGGTGGTCTACTAGTACTGTGAAGTGGAAGTGTTGATGCATTATGGGCGGTCTCCTTTTAATCCAAATCTGAAATTGCAGGAAACAGTAGGTCGTATAGCACAGTTTAGAGGGCCTTTATTTTGAAATGCCACATCAGAATGTCCTGAAAGTCACTGGGTGACACCCTGAGGTGGTCTACTAGTACTGTGAATTTGCAGGAAACAGTAGGTTGTATAGGACAGTTTAGAGGGCCTTTATTTTGAAATGCCACATCAGAATGTCCTGAAAATCACTGGGTGACATCCTCGGGTAGTCTACTAGTACTGTGAAGTGGAAGTGTTGATGCATTATGGGCGGTCTCTTTTTAATCCTAATCTGAAATTTCAGCAAAGAGTAGGTTGTATAGCAGTTTAGAGGGCCTTTATTTTTAAATGTCACATCAGAATGTCCTGAAAATCACTGGGTGACACCGCAAGGTGGTCTACTAGTACTCAGAAGTGGAAGTGTTGGGGCATTATGGGTGGTCTCCTTTTAATCCTAATTTTAAATTGCAGAAAACAGTAGGTCATATAGCACAGTTTAGAGGGCCTTTATTTTTAAATGCCACATCAGAATGTCCTGAAAATCACTAGGTGACACCCTGACGTGGTCTACTAGTACTCTGATGTGGAAGTGTTGATGCATTATGGGCGGTCTCCTTTTAATCCTAATATGAAATTGCAGGAAACAGTAGGTCGTATAGCACAGTTTGGAGGGCCTTTATTTTGAAATGCCACATCAGAATGTCCTGAAGATCACTGGGTGACACCCTGAGGTGGTCTACTAGTACTCTGAAGTGGAAGTGGTGATGCATTATGGGCGGTCTCCTTTTAATCCTAATCTGAAATTGCAGGAAACAGTAGGTCGTATAGGACAGTTTAGAGGGCCTTTATTTTTAAATGCCACATCAGAATGTCCTGAAAATCACTGGGTGACACCCTGAGGTGGTCAACTAGTACTGTGAAGTGGAAGTGTTGATGCATTATGGGCGGTCTCCTTTTAATCCTAATTTGCAGGAAACAGTAGGTATAGGACAGTTTAGAGGGCCTTTATTTTGAAATGCCACATCAGAATGTCCTGAAAATCACTGGGTGACATCCTCGGGTAGTCTACTAGTACTGTGAAGTGGAAGTGTTGATGCATTATGGGCGGTCTCCTTTTAATCCTAACCTGAAATTGCAGGAAACAGTAGGTTGTATAGAACAGTTTAGAGAGCCTTTATTTTGAAATGCCACATCAGAATGTCCTGAAAATCAGTGGGATATACCCAGATCCAGGGGTGGTCTGCTAGCTCTCTGGATTGGAGTAGGTGCGGTATTATGGGCGATTTCCTTTTATTTCTAATCTGAATATTAAGGAAATATAGTTATGACAATTTAGAGGTCCTTTATTTTGAAATGCCACACCACAACCGCCTTTCACTTCTTTAATCAAACCATCGTTATTTGACTTTATTACTTGTCGGTGAATGCGACGGTGATAAGTCCTTCCAAGAGAAAAAACGATTTACCGTAATGACGCTAATGTTTGCGCAAAGGGGAATTGGCTGTGGCCCACATGACTTGTATTTCCGAATTGAAGGCTGGCTTGACCGCAGTGGTTTACTGGTTGAACATTAGTGCTATACTGTAGAAGCCTACTACTAGCTAATTTAGCTGTCAGTGGAAGTAAGGTTAACGTTAGCTAGCCTAACGTTTGACATTAGCTAATGTTAACTTACCGGCAAATGCTTTTTCAGGTTGGACATTGAGTCCTTGGCCGTCGAGAGGGTTTTCTTGGCTGGGAGGCATAGTTTACACTGTGTTGTAATATTGTTGTGGTTCTATGACAGGTAAATTTTTTCAAAAAATGCTG
The DNA here is from genome assembly GCF_949987555.1 of Borostomias antarcticus. NCBI lineage: Eukaryota > Metazoa > Chordata > Actinopteri > Stomiiformes > Stomiidae > Borostomias > Borostomias antarcticus. Next base: position 15,734,651 of record NC_140245.1, on the reverse strand, counting down.
GTATTTCCAGGATTTTAGTGCACATTGCGGTATTTCTGCCACGATGCCCGTGCTGCTCGCTGTCTGTGGCAGCTGTGGTACAACGAGCACATCAGTGGGAAACTTGGCGCGCTGCGCGCAATTGGTATTAGACATACCTAGCCTAGCCTACTTCTTTTTTTTCTTTTTTCTTTTTTAAAGCTACAGTATTTTGTAAAACTGAGGAGGCGAGGGGTGATTGTAATCACGACTGTAATCCCCGTTAATAAGGAAATTTAACTATAATCTAGATTACATATTTTAAATTGTACTGTAACGGATTACAGTTACAGTTTTTTTGTAATCTGATTACGTAACGGCGTTACATGTAATCCGTTACTCCCCAACACTGTATATATATATACTATACTGTAAATACTTCCCCAAGGACCCCCTGTAAGTTTTTTACCTTGAACTGAGTCTGTCATATTGATGACTGCAGGACTCACTGTCACATTGGTCTGAGCAAGGTCTGTGAGATTGAAGAGAGAGAAGCATTTTCTGTCATAAATCTTTCACTAATTCATAGTCTCATGCTGAACAATTGCAGGTTACAACAACCTACACCTTCTCATACTGGATGTGTCAGTATTGTTATGTGTAAGACCTAGACATTTGTAAATTATAAGATTGAAATCATTCATTAAACTGTTGTGGCGCACATATTTTTTTCACAGTAATAAATAATACCTTGTTGTGAAGGACATCTCAATGAATTATGTTATATAACAAACCTTTTTGGAATTATTCGCGTTGGATAAAAGTATCTAGTAAATGACTGTAATGTTATGTAATATAATGTAATAACAGCTTTAGAGATGGTCAGTAGTGACTGTAATGTAATGTAATATAACGTCAGTAGTTTAAACCAATGTGGGAAAGTTTGTTAAATGTTAATTAACCTTGACCATAGTTAAAGTGATGATTTGTAAATCACATGCTATTGACATCATTAATGTTCTACTAACCTTGTGCCTTTAGACAGCAAATGCCTAAACATGACAAAAAGTCAAATGAACACACAGTGCTGCACATCTCAATCATCCACATATTAAAAACTGTTATCCGAAATAAGACCTTTTAAATACGGCCTATTTCTCTATGTATAATAAAATGAAATAAACACAATTAGATAAACATACAATAGAGACAAAAATGTATTACAATTACGATAACACTCACCGAGGAGAATGAGAACTGCTAACTGGTGCCCAGTGTTGGAGGTACATGTAAGCACGTTCATTTTACAAAGTGACATTAGAGGTATGTGATGGATCGACTCTGCACCTGAAAACTGAAACTGTCTGAATATAGAGGTGCATTTTCCACACAACACAGGAAACCCACAACGAATCTGATATAGGCTACGTATGTTCCCAGCAGGCAGTGAAACTGCATTGTGGTTGGTTTTTAAGCATGGTGTGGAATGTATTTATCTCTTGTAGCTAATCAGGGGTTAAATTGAGATTTACTTGGGGGGGCCCTGTTTTAGAGGGGCTGGCAAGGGTGTGCATGGGTGCCGGCAGTAGCAGCACTGGCGCTTGATACTGCTTAATAAATAGCAAATATTCTATCTCTGATAGATCTATCTTTGAAATTAAAGTAGGCTAGTATTTGTACTATTTGTTCGTTATTAGTTCGTTAGTATTTGTACTATTTGTTCCTATTCTTGATTAAATACAATTCTAACACTGCTTCTCAACCCTATGCTGTGCTGTTCCACCCTGCACTGCACTCTCTATCTCCTGCTGGGTTTGGTGACTCAATCCTAGAATATATAAAAACACTGTACAGTCTATCAAATTCAGCCTATTGTAACGTGGGCACAGTAAAATATGTTGTCATAGGCGGTTTCTATATGATATTCTACAACAGAGAGTTTGGCTACTTGATTCTGATTGGCTAGCAGCCGTGGTAAAATACTCAGTATCCCACGGCTGCGACCGCATAACAATTAGTATTAATGCGCCATTGATAAAATCAAGCGGTAGGCTATGTTTTGCGTAGCAACCACTCGCAGCAACCTCGCCTTTTTCGTATCCTATTACAATAACGCACTCATCAGTTCGACTCCAACACTTCCACACACCTACCAGCAAAAACGAGTGCTCTGGAGAACTGTTAATAACTGCACCATGGCTGGAAATATTCAAATAAACGTGAACCACCCGAATTGTGCCTTATGGCTTATGTGAACAAGGCCAACCCAAATAGGCTAGATAGCCTATGTTGCCTGGCAACCATTTAATTCAGAACTATAGCCTATCGCGGAAGATTTTGTAAATACTAAAATGATAAGAATGATCAGTAAATAAATGAGTGAATGTTACTACTGAGTGTTTTTTGTGAATATATATATGTAGTAACCGTTGTAGAAAAGCAATTGACCACGAGAGGCAGTGGGTTACAGGGGATTTTACCACAGCTACAGAGGTTTTAGGCCCTCCGCTATCGCGTCGGGCCTAACAACGTCCCGTAGCTGTGGTAAAATCCCCTGTAACCCACTGCCTCTCGTGGTCAAATGCTTAAATCAAGTGTTTCTTTAATAACCAAAAGTGCAACTCCAATGTCTTCTTTTATTCGGTCACAAAACAGAACAGTGAGAGAAAAAAGTCCCGGCACACTAAGCCAAATTTATGCTTATTGAAAAGTGTCGCTATGTTGCATTTATGCTTCGGGCGACACTTCGCATTGTCTCTATGGAAACAATCAGCCGCACGCTTCGTTTGTTGTCATTCTGAGAGAAGCGGCTTTCTGAGGGAAAGAGTTTAATCTAAGGTAAAGAGGTTGTTCAGAGAGCGGTTTTCATTGTGGTTTGTTTTCATTCTGATCGGGAAAGACTCCCTTCCACGAATTCTGCAGTAGGCTACTTGGGTATATGTGAAGGGGCAGGGATGAATTGTATGGGGATATCTCCTCACAAGCTCGGAGAGCCATTCCTCTACTCCTTGACAGCCTAACGGTAAATGACAGCCAAAACTAAAACAAGGCTGAGAACAAGCATATCCATGGCAACGCACAAGCCTTCTATCTAGCTATCCAATCACACTTGAGCGGCAATATGAGTGTCAAAATCCGTTAGTGCGCGACAGCCCTTGGCGACACTTTTTTTTTACAAAAAAGTGCGAGCGATGGTTTTAAAGTGTTGCTGGACGAAGCATAAATTGGGCTTAACACTGTTCGTGCCAACAGAACTTCCTACTGCTGCCGTTGAGCTCGCCCAGGGGCCTCTCCTACGGCAACAGTGGTGGGAGTGGTTACTTGGGTTTGGGCCTCAGCTCCCGATACCTCCTCAGTTGGGGCCAGGGGCCGATAGGGAGGAAGCCTGTCATGGTGGAGAGCCACCACCCGGTTCCACTTGCCAAGCTAGATCTTGAACACCATGTCAGAAAGCTGTTCCATCACAGTGCAAGGGCCAGCCCACTGGCTCAACAGCTTGGAGAAGAGGCCCTTCTTCCTCTCCGGACAGTAGACCTGGATCCCAGGTGCAAAGTCTGTGCCCCAGCAGCGGGTGTCATAGGCCCACTTCTGCCGCGACTCGGCATCCATCAAAGCCTGCCTGGTCAGTTTGTGGACCTCCCGCAGCCTTTCATGCAGGTTGTGGAGGTAGTCCAGACCGAGCCCCCTTTGCACCTCGGGGCTCGGAGTGGCCCGAACACCAGGTCAGTTGGGGTACGGAGTTTGTGTCCAAACATGGTGCTGTACACCTGTTGGACTCTTGGACCGCCGTCCGATACGCCCAGAGGTTGCTGCGATTTGTTAAGTGGGGGGTGGGGTAAAGCCAATTCTGATTGTTGTGCTCGTGCGATTTGTTGACGTGGGGGGGGGGCAGGCCATTTACCCCGGGCCAGGCCAGTTAGCGCGCAAGGCCACCGGGAAAACTCACAGTGCTCCCGATGGCTACCCTGCCCCTGCTGACAGACCTCGCTGAACACGGCGGCCTCAAAATTCCACCCCTGTCACTGTGCAATTCCTCTGGCACACCAAAACGGCAGAACATCTCATTGACCAGGTATTCGGCGGTGGTGGTGGCGGTCTGGTCAGGGACCGCATATGCCTCTGGCCACTTGGTGAAATAGTCATGGCCATGAGTACGTAGCGGTTACCCTTGTCAGAGATGGGAAAGGGTCCCAGGATGTCGATGCCCACTCACTCCATGGGGGACCCCACCTGGTACTGCTGCAGTGGGGCATGTGAGCGCTGCGTTGAACCCTTCTTGGCAGTGCAGGAGTCGCACTGGTGGACGAAAAGGTCCACGTCCTGGTGACATCCTGGCCAATGGAACCGGGACCGGAGTCGGCGGAGGGTCTTGGTGACTCCAAAGTGGCCCACCCCCACCGTGCCGTGGATGAGTTGGAGTATGCGGGGGCGCAGCTGGTGAGGTACCAGGCACTTGAGGATCTCGCAATGGCCTCCTAGGGACCGCCAACGTTGATAAAGAAGCCCATCACAGATGGTGAGGTTGGAACTCTGTGCATAGAGGGCCCTGGTCTCGGGATCCAGGCTGATACCGCCGCTCATGCAGGTCATTGGCCCGACTCCACCCAGGCCTGGACACTGGCGAGGACCAGGTCTTGGCCCTGGCGGGGCTGCTGGGGATAGAGGGTCTCCATGGTGTCATCGGCCGGTAGAGCTTGGGAGCCATGGTAACTGTCGGTAGGAGAGGCTTCGCCCCTGTCTGATGATGTGATCCGCAGGGCTGCCACCAGCTGAGTTGCTGTCACCCGGTCATCAACATGCTGGCAGTGTGGGCACACCTCCTCCATGCAGGGGTGTCGGAACAGGGCATCCGCGTTGGTGTGGAGACGATCAGCCCGATGGTGGACCTCAAAGTCATAGTGCTGCAGGATCTCGAGCCACCGAGCCAGCTGGTCCTCTGGCTCCTTAAAGTTGAGAAGCCAAGAGAGGGAGGCGCGGTCGGTGTGCAGGAGGAACTTCCCTCCATAGAGCTAGGGTCGGAAGTGTCAAAGTCCCCGAACGATGGCCAACAGTTCCCGGCGGGTCACGCAATAGTTCCTCTCTGCTCAGTTGAGAGAGCAACTGTAGTAGGCTCCTGGAAAAGCACTGCACCAAGGCCCACGTTGATGGCATCGGTGTCCACGATGAACGGTCATTGGGGATCAGGATTGGCCAGCACGGGGGCCTCGATGAGTGCTGTCCGGAGTGCAACAAAGGCAGTAGTACAGTCCTTTCCCCACTGAAATGCCCGGCCGTTGTTAGTGAGCTGGTTCAGCAGCCTGGCGACGGTGGAAAAGTCTCTGACGAACCGCTGGTAGTATGAGGCCAGGCCCAGGAAGCTTTTCAGCTCTGCGATGTTCTGTGGAATGGGCCAGTCGCTCACTGCAGCTACCTTTGCCGGGTCCGTGGACACCCCTTGGCTGCTGACAACATTACCCAGGAAGGGTCCTACTAATCACCATAAAGTACCACAAAGAACCACAAAGTACCACAAACTACCCCAAAGTACCCCAAAGTATTCCCCCGAAATACCCCAAAGTACCACAAAATACCCCAAAGTGCCCCAAAATACCCCAATGAGCCCCAACTTATACCCCAAAATACCACAAATACCATAAAATACCCCAATGTGCCTGGAAATACACCACAAAGTACCCCAAAATACCCTACAGTACACCAAAATACCCCAAAGTGCCCCATAATACCCCAAAGTGCCGCAAAGTATACCCCAAAATACCCCAAAGTGCCTGGAAATATACCACAAAGTACCCCAAAATACCCCAAAGTGCCCCCAAGTATACCCTTAAATACCACAAAGTACCACAAAGAACCACAAAGTACCACAAAGTACCTCAAAGTATACCCCAAAATAACGCAAAGTACCACATAATACCCCAAAGTGCCTGGAAATATACCACAAAGTACCCCCAAATACCATAAAATACCCTAAAGTGCCTGGAAATATACCATAAAGTACCCCATAACACCCCAAAGTACCCCGAAATACCCCAAAGTGCCCCCAAGTATACCCTTAAATACCACAACAATAACTGTGTTAATAGCTGTAATGCCATGATTAAAGGTGGCTGTTTCCTTCACCCTCACTCAGGCAAAAGATCAAGGTAAGGGGAAGAATCACACAGGCTCCTGGGTAATGCATGCTTCTTCTATAGTTCTTTAGGATAATGTTAACACCTATATATAGGGGTAATGGATGCTTCTTCTATAGCTCTTTAGGATAATGTTAACACCTATATATAGGTGATGAATCTCGTTGTCTTTTATTATTGTCCTTATTTCAGCTCTGCGTTGTGTTTTGTTTTCAATAAAAGACGGCCCCAATCTCACACAGTCCAGTGTCTCCTTTTCAGGTGTATTCCAAATTAATCTCTCCAACACGGGATTTGAGCCTCAGCAAAAGCGGTTTATTCCAGAAGGTTTTACATACAAAAGACGATGGCATGGCCTAATGTACAGTTGACATCTCTGTATGCTGTCTGGACCCAAATCAAAGCATTGGTCTCGTTGCAATGTTCTTATGTGGTTTGAGTGTCCCCCCTCCCTCGTCTCTTCTCCGATAAGACTGTCTCTGGTCTCTTCTGAGGCCTTGTTTTGTCCCATTAACCTACGCCGCCTCAGCGCCCAGGCCTTTATCTCTAACCACAACAATGGTGTTTGGCCCAGAGTGTACCAGCCATGGAATGTCTTTATCTCATAAGTCTATGGAAGAGGGACACCGTTGCTTACCGAAAACTCAAGCCGACAGCCATACTCAGAGGTCAATCATCATAATTAGGAAATAGCTAACAGGATCATATTAAAAGGCATTTCTCTGAAAATCAACAATATTCAACATAGGGGTAATGGATGCTTCTTCTATAGGTCTTTAGGATAATGTTAACACCTATATATAGGGGTAATGCATGCTTCTTCTATAGCTCTTTAGGATAATGTTAACACCTATATACTGTAAATGTTAACACTTTATACTTTATATATATATATATATATATATATATATATATATATAGAGAGAGAGAGAGAGAGAGAGAGTTATTATTCTTATTAATGTATCTAGTCCTCCATCTAGTGGACACAATTGAGAGCGTTTTCATGGCCCGTGTACATAGAGCTACAGTCACTGTGTCACTCACATGCACATGTACACTAGCTGACATCACTGCTTCCTCTAAAGGTGGGAATATGGACATTGCAGACATTGAATCCAAGTGAAATAAGAATTGTGTTTTGGAGCAATGTAAAACATCAAGTTCCTTTAGCACTGTACTGATTTGATGTAGAAATAGGTTGGAATAAAGACTTCTGTCGTAGTGTCTTGTATTACAAACCAAACCAGCATGTATAATTTGGGACAGCTTCATGTTACATCTACAGTACATCTTCATAAAGGTGTTATAAACCACATAAGACATGTGATCCACCTCTCATTCATAACCAGCTATTGTATAATTATAATTCCAACCTATAATGCTCCTGTCATGTTTGCCAAAGGCAGCATGTTAGCAGGCTGTTTCCAGCATGGTCCCTATTCTCCATAAGTGGAACTCTCAGCACACTAGGCTCAAAACCCAGGAGATCATCAATGACATGGCTGTGATCCCCAACTCTCAGATGGACAGTTTCTTCTCAGTTCTGATGGAGATGATCTACAGCTGCTTTCCAACCCAAATTCCTTCCATCATTATCTACTATACAGTCACGGATTCATAGTTAATTCATAGTTAATCAGTAACTATTCATTAGGAGGCATTGGTTCCTCAGTCTGTTCTCTAGTCCCCATCAGTAACTACTATAGTAGCCCCCATCAGTCACTACTCATGAACTAATCTCAGAGTTAATCAGTAACTACTCATGAACTAATCTCAGAGTTAATCAGTAACTACTCATGAACTACTCATCAGTTCCTTCGTTTTTTGTGTACCTTATTGTAAAGTGTTACCAGATTCTCATTCACTAGCTACGACCTGCAGCTCTATAGGTTTGTTGGTTGGTTGGTTGGTTGGTCGGTCCATGAAAATGTCCACAAAAGTGCAATGCTGCTGTTGTCCACAAAGGAATTGTGGCACCACAGCTTTTACCAATCCACAATTTAGACTAGAGAAGATTCAGCCGGATTGAGAACGCTAGTACTCTAGCTCGTACGTGGTCGCAGCTATTGTGAATTCTCTCTTGCTTATAATCATAGTTTAGATTGTGGTTTTCTTTTTTTCATTTTGTGAAATGCAAAGGGGCTTCAAAATCACTTATAGGTAATGTTACCTATATCTTTCTAGCATCCAATAAATAATTCTAAATACAGTATATTGCAGTATGAGGTATATATATACTGTAGACTATTTTCTGGTTTAGTTTGGCCTCATAAACGAGTGCTTTTGAGGATTGGAATAAGGTCACAATTCAGAAAGTCAAGAGAATAAGGTAACATTCAACCTAAAATA
>NC_140245.1:15653716-15723716 GCF_949987555.1 Borostomias antarcticus | reverse complement strand
TCAAGCACACAACAGAGAGACACTTCAACCACAGAGGGCGCTGTTTACAGGATGGGGTTGTGGCCCCCCCTGCACAGAAAACATGTTATTGTTGCTTCTAGAAGTGTGTGTGTGTGTATGTGTGTGTGTGTGTGTGTGTGTGCGTGTGTGTGCGGGGGGGGGTTCTCAACTTGGCCAAAGGGAATGTTGACATTTCAGATTGCCACCTGCCTCGTAGAAGTCTCTGGGGAAGCCCTGTACTGTAAACAGTGATTTTATAACCACAGTGGGTCTACTGACTCATTCCACATAATTATTAACTCCTGACCAGTACTAGGGAACACTTGGTGAACTGGGCAAACAATACGCTAAGATAATCTCAGAAGAATAGATCACTATATAGAGAAAGACGGTTATAACTTTACCTCAGCCCCTCCCCTTGTCTGTCTCTCTCCCTCCCTCTCTCCCTCCCTCTCTCTGTCTCTCTCTCTCTCTCCCTGACTCCCTCGCACACTCACTCACTGTTCTATCTTGCTCTCTCTATTCTCTCTCTCTCTCTCTCTCTCTCCCTCTCTCTCTCCCTCTCTCTCTCTCCCTCCCTCTCTCTCTCTCTCTCTCTCTCTCTCTCTCTCTCTCCCTGACTCTCTCGCACACTCACTCACTGTTCTCTCTTGCTCTCTATATTCTCTCTCTCTCTCTCTCTCTATTCTCTCTATTCTCTCTTTCTCTCTATCCCTGCTCTCTTCCTGGCCTGTCACCTCTTTCTGCCTCTCACTTCCTTCCCCTGCAGATGGTGGTGACACGGGGCAGTTCAGTGTGTGTGTGTTTCAGTGTGTGAGTTTGAGTTTGTGTGTGTGTGTGTTTGAGTGTCCATGTGCGACTGTCTGTAAGAACACTTCCCCTCGGAGAGCAAGAGAAAGCAGAGAGAGAGAAAGAGAGAGAGAGAGCAGGAAGGCACAGCACTCCAGTAACAGGTAAGACAATTCCACCAAATTTAACTTGAGCTGGACTCGGAAGTGTCGTTGCAGACAGAGATCGGATGCCGACAGACAGGTTCATCCTTCAGTGCTCTGGCCGCTCACATAATGGTTGGGTTTTAACTTTGAACTTGCTCTAGTATTCAAAGTGTTTCTTGTTTTGTAACATTTCAACTCCAGAGAGTTGGAAGTGGGATAGGTACGATGAGCACTGAATGCTAAACAATATCTAATGTCTTATCTGTAAGATATGTTATTGTCACAACAATTTGTACATTTGAGAAAATGTGTATTGTGCTCTCTTAATTGCTCAGTAATTTGAACATGTACTGACATACAGTATATCAAATACAGCAGGATTGGAAATGCATTGCATGAGAAAGGGGAAATACAATGCTTTATGTTCATACTTATTGGCAAACAAAAAAGGATTACCATTATTTGTCTTTAATAAGCCATCTTTCATAGCCTGCTAACATGCTGCCTTTGGCAAACATGACAGGAGCATTATAGGTTGGAATTATCATTATACAATAGCTGGTTATGAATGAGAGGTGGATCACATGTCTTATGTGGTTTATAACACCTTTATGAAGATGTACTGTAGACGTAACATGAAGCTGTCCCAAATTATACATGCTGGTTTGGTTTGTAATTCAAGACACTACGACAGAAGTCTTTATTCCAACCTATTTCTACATCAAATCAGTACAGTGCTAAAGGAACTTGATGTTTTACATTGCTCCAAAACACAATTCTAATTTCACACCCAAGAGAATTGGTCTTTTTCACTTCTCAGCTCCATTGCAAAGTATGTGAACCCAGAGATTGGCTATGACCTCACTATGAAGTTCTCTGCCAGCGGCTATGGTGACGGGAACCATGGAGACAGCGATGTGTCCAGGGTATTGGTCTCTAGGCTCGCTGAGGGAGTCCTGAGCTGTCATGGTGTTGCACTGCTTACGTTCTATCAGCAACACCATCTTTTAATAGCATCTTTTTCCAACGAGTAACCATATTGACAATGTCTATTTATACTTAAAAGCAGATGAATACGTTATAGAAAGATATATTTAGTCCACAGAAGTTATAGAAATTAAGACATGGCGAAAATGAATATGAATAGTCTTATTGTGCTTAAGACAGCTCAAGAGAACGTAAAGTTCACTGCCTCACTGGTGTTTTTTTAAAGCATATTTATCCTTAGACAAAGACAGATGTCTGCTGCTAGAGTCAGTCAGACTTTAAAAAAATAATTTACAAACAGCTGTGGCAGCTGTATAGCTCAGCAGGTAGAGCAAGTCGTCCAATGATCGTAGGGTTAGCGGTTCGTAGGGTTAGCACTCCTGCTGTCCCCATGTCGAAGTGTCCTTGAGCAAGACACCGAACCCCAAATGGCTCCCAAAGAGCAGGCTAGCACCTTGCATGCCAGCTGCCGCCACTGGTGTGTGAATGTGTGTGTGTGTGACTGGATGAATGAGACGCCATTGTAAAGCGCATTGGATAAAAGTGCTATTTAAATAAAGATTGATTGATTGATATAAGTGCAGTCCATTTACCATTTAAACCAACATCTGAGGTTAGCATTCTTACATAACAGGTCTTTTTCTTGGAAGGTTTGTTGCAAACAAGGAGGATGGTGAGTTAAACTTGGTGTATCTACAGCATGGCTCTGATAAGTCCTATCTGTCTCATTCAGATGTGTACCAGCTGGTTTGGCGCTGGTGTCTGACATGTTAATATCCTGTGGCAGTAGGATTAGTAGCATTTCAACAGCAGAGACAGTGTCCTGCTGTTCCCTGTTGTTGGGGGTTTTCTGGGTAGATATCCTCTTTACTGGACCCGGGCGTACCACGTGTAGCTGGGTTACTCAGTTTTGGTGCACCTTTGTACTGCAATCTTGGCAGCTATTGGGTCCTTTTCACCGTGATCTCCATGCCAATGCTGGGTTGCCATGTTGGACTGCACCCCTAGGGTTAGGTCTCTGAATTTAGCACAGCAGCCTTTCATTCCCTTGTCCTTGTGTTCAGTCTGTGCCTTAATGTCTGGGAGAAGGATTGGAGGTTTCTGGGCGTACTTAGCACTTTGGCAAACTGCTCGTCTCCACAGGTCTTTGTTCTCTGCTTTCAGACCTTGGGTGTGTGGGTGTGTGGGTGTGTGTGCATGTAACAATTTCAACAACCCCCCCCCCCCCCCCCCCAGGGATAAATAAAGTACCTATCTATCTAAACGCTCAAGCATGTGTGTGTGTGTGGGGGGGTTTTGGGATGACACTGGGAAAGGTCAGTCTCAGGCTGTGTAATTTGGCTCTTATTGACTTAATGCCACATTACCCCATCCTCCAGATTGCTAAGCAACTCCTATTCAAGTGAAGGTCCAAAGTCAACACTGATGGTGAGAGATTGGGTCAGCTTGTTTGGTTCTAATATACCAGCCCAGCTGAGAGATTGGGTCACCTTGTTTGGTTCTAATATACCAGCCCAGCTGAGAGATTGGGTCACCTTGTTTGGTTCTAATATACCAGCCCAGTTGAGAGATTGCTTCTGTGAATGTTAGAAAACCTGAAATCGCTAAGCTGAGAAAAAGAGCCTCAACGATTAAGAGCTGTTCACACTTACACACACTTTGCCTATTTTGTTGACAAAACAAACATGACTATTTTGTGATCCTGAAACTGTTGTTTGTTATCAGGAGAGACTTGTTACAGTACATACCGCACGCTTAGACAAGAGGATGTATGAAGAGGATCTGTTTCTGTTTTGTTGTTTGTTATTGACTGAGTTCTTTGAAACTTCAATTTTCGTAATATGAATAAAAAGGCGGGAAAAGTTATTTGACCACTAGTGCATTTTGAGGACAGCCGACCTAAGGACCAGAACACCACTGGCTGACACCAATATCAACACAATGAATGTAGGCTATGTTGGGGCTGCCATGTATAGATAGTGTGTACGTGAGTCTAAAGCGTGTTTGTGAGTGTGCCGCTGGCGAGGTGGTTTACTACGGGCTGCTCCTGGAAGCCGACACTGTGCAGGACAGGAAGGACAGAAGACATCAGTCAAACTCAATGATATGGCTGCTGTGATTATGTGGCGATAACGTTTCTGGTTCAGCCATTTTGCCTTCTCTTACAGTGCGCTGCCATGTCTAGCGTCGCCATGGACACCGGTGCTGAAGTAGTGGAGGGGTGCAGGGAGGAGCCGACAGGTAGATCACCCTCGTCCTCTTTAGGCCCCTCCCCCCCGTTCACCCTCACCGGCCCTCTCATAGAACACGATCACAACACGGATCATAAGAAGGTAGCTGCCTCTCTTTCACCCGAACCCCTAACCTTTCCGGCAGGAAGGAAGAAGTGGCGCCTCAAGCAGTTGAGGAGCCGCCTGTTTGGTCGTGGGAAGAGGAAGGACACCCAGGGCCTCATGAAGCAGAGCCAGTCCGCCAGTGATGTCACAGCCGATGTCACCGCTGGGGGCGTGGCCGAGGGATATGACTCGGAGGACGACTGCATGTGAGTATCATGGATGTCCTTCCACCACTAAATGAACTCTGCGTGTAGTCTGTCCATATTTTGTCCATTCATCTGTTCATGTTCAGTCTCAATCATTTTCATCCATTTTGTTGGATGAACCCTTAATAGTATGGTAATGCCTTCACTTCAGTATTAAGTGTTTGAACTTTGAACACAGGGCTGCCCTAGGAACTCTCGGGTCCAGGGCCCTGTCACATGACAGCATCTTCCTGGCCGACCAATCCCAGGGCTCGGTGGAGCCGGCGAGGGTCCTGTCCCAGGAGAGCGTACAGGGGAAGATACGGGCCCTGCAGCTGAAGCTGCAGCGTCAGAACATGCGCATGGGCCCACCCCCCTTGTTGATCCCCGGGAAGAGGATGGAAGATTCCGGAGCCACCTCCGAGGACGATGGTTTGCCCCACAGTCCCCCGGACGTCTCCTTCCACGACAGAGCAGGACAGGGGTCCTCTTATAAGCCGACAGTGTGTTTATGCATATTGTCCTTTGTTTTTCATAACATGGCTATTCTTGACCATGTCCACCATCTTGTTTTTGACTGACTGACAGACATCTCTCTCACCCTCTCTCAGCCACTCTCCCTCTCTCACCCTCTGTCTCTCTCTCACCCTCTCTCTCACCCTCTCTCTCTCTCTCTCACCCTCTCCCTCTCTCTCACCCTCTCCTTCCCCAGGTCCTCGACCCTCACAGGCACCACAGCTCTCTGAGTTTAGCAGGGACAGGAAGTGAGGAGGAGGAGCAGGTAATATGACTTCCGGTATATATGTGGTCTTGTGTGTGGTTCAGTATGTGTGTGTGTGTGACAGTAACATCCATACTAACAACCTTCACAGCTACTTTTTCCACGTGTTAATTACGTCCAATAAATGAAAGGTCACCAAAAAAGTGAACTGGATGTGATCTGTGTTTCCTCTCTCTCTCTCTCTCTCCTCAGTGGTCCTCCAGGCCCTCCTCCCGGCCCCTCTCTCCGTCCGGCGGCGCCCACGTCGGCCCAGCTGCCCTCTCCGACCCGGAAGCCCCCCTTGGGGTCGACCTCAACGGTCCGGCCCAGTACACTCCCAGCCTGGACAGCTCGGCTGCTCGCCACCGCCTGTCCGTGAGGCCCAGGAACCAGAGGGCCAGCGCCAAGGCCCGGAAACCCCCCCCGGTGAGACCCTCAACGCTGAGCAGTCCAAACCAACACACGGACCATGGCAGACTGTGGCTTCTGTATGGTGTTCTTGTTGTGACACAGTGACACAGTTTATTTTAATTTTGATATTCTTTCTTTTGTTCTTGTATTTATGTGAAATGACAACCTGTCTGTCGGCATTCCACTTCCTGTGTGGTTCTCCAGAGGGGCGCCGGACCTTGCTCTGAGAGCCTGAGTGACCTGGACCCGGCCCTCGCCGAGGGAGAGGAGGGGCCAGAGCGGGAGACGGCGGAGGAGAGAGGGAAAGAAAGCCGGGCGACGCTTGCGACCGCGCCAGAGAAAACGCTTTCCTCCCGGTCCCCGAAAAGAGACGACCACGACCACTATTCTCCTGTGCCGCCACTCCAAACGCGTCCTTCTCCCGAGGGGAAGCCCTGCGCTCTGACTCCCTCTGCTGGCGAGGACGTGTTACCACAGAAGGAGGAGCCCTGGGCTCTGACTCCATCTGCTGGCGAGGACGTGTTACCACAGAAGGGAAAGCCGTCAAAGGAGGAGGAGGAGGGCCGGTTCACCAACAACCCTCTCTTCCTCCAGGCCATGCCCCGAGAAAACGACCCCCCGCCTGAGGTAGGACCCACTATGGCCAAGACCCTCATACCTGACGGTCCCACCTCCACACCACCCGTCACGGCTATTGAGGAGCCCAAAAGACTTCCAGAGCTCATACGGACCAAATCTGGTCCAATCGTCCACACGCTTCCTAGTAACGCTAAGAGAGAACTCACTGCATATGGTCAAGGGAGTAGTCCTCCATCTCAAAAGGCCCCTTTCAATCGCTCTGTGTTTGGGCTAGACAGTGCTTCAAGCTCACACAAACTGCCCTCACAAGAGACTGTGACCCCAGAAACAACATCTTCTAACAGAGGTCTGGGTAAGAACACCCCCTCCAGCCCCGCCCGGGCCACGGCGCTGCCTAACCCTGCCCCTCGCGTCACGAGACCCGCCCAGACACCCGCTTCGGTGGCGCCACCTGCAGGGGTTGAACAAACAGCGCCGCCTGCTGGTCAAGGCGAGACACTGCCTGCGGAGAGCTCACGGGTGAAGGAGGAGGGATTTGGTTTTGGGTCCTCTCACCGCTTCTCTGTCTCCTCGGCGAGAATCCGCCCCGAGACTGGCGGCAGCCTCCCCTCCGGAGAAGGAGAGGAGGCGAAGAGGGAGAGAAGACGGGGGAGGGAGGAGAGAGAGAACGGGCGTGGTTCGCTGGTGAAGAACCAGACCAGTCAGGGTTGTGTAGGAAGACAAGCCGTAAAGACAGAGGTCGGACGAGTGAATGATAACCGGCCCCGACGCGCCAACGAGAGGGAGGAGGAGGTGCGTCCGGGGCTCACGAGAGAGAAGGAGGAGGAGGTGCGCCTGGGGTTCACGAGAGAGAGGGAGGAGGAGGTGCACCCGGTGCTCACAAGAGAGAGGGAGGAGCAGAGAAGCACCGACAGCAGGACGGGCACAGAGGAAGGAGAGAAAGAGGATGTGAGGAGTGAGAGAAAAGGGGAGGGGGAGGAGGGAAGGAGAGGCGCTTTCGGCATCAAGCTGCGCCCCACCTCTCAGTCGATGAAGTATCGCTCGGAGACCGTGCAATCGCAGCTCAGGGCAAAGCGCCACAGCGTCGAGATCATGGCCACGGAGCCCCAGCCAATCAAAGGGGAAGAGGGCGTCAGTTCAAAGGTCGGAGGTAATAAGGTGGTTGGGTCGGAGCCCGCCTGGATGTCCGTGGCCAGAGAGATGACTAGGAGCCTCCAGCAGCATTTCACCAGCCCTGCAGCCTCAGAGACCACCCCGAACACGGACACCAGGCCGGGGGGAAAAGCGCAGCCTCAGAAGACCCCGGTACGACCATCTCAAACGCCTCAGCCGCCCGCCCCGCCGCCGGCAGCATCGTCATCGTCACTGCCGAAGGCCCAACTGTCATCTCAACAAGCAGCACAGCTGAAGTCCGCCAGGAAGACATCACAGGGAGAGACTGAGAGATCCTGGAAGAGATCGGACAAGACATCGGCTGAGACTAAGGTAAACTGTTGTTTGTTTATTTACAAGTGCTCCTCGATCTCGGCAAAGGCTGAATATATACAGTATATACAGTATGTGTCTTCATATAATCTGCCATTTGTGTGTCTGATTGCAGACAGAGTCGGGGAAAGGTCAAGGGGAGAATCTCAGCGTAAAGCCAGAGATATCTTCATCATCATCAGCTTCATCATCATCTGCGTCAGTGGTGTCGGCATTGCAGCAGTCGGTACCACAGGGGGGTCAACCGTCCTGGATGGAACTAGCCAAGAGGAAGTCAATGGCCTGGAATGACAAGACTATGGACTGAGAGAAAAGTGTGTGTGTGTGTGTGTGTGTGTATGAGAGAGAGAGAGAGGGAGATAGAGAGAGAGAGAAAAAAACAACAACAACACTTATAAAAGACTGCTGTTTTTTGACTTGACCTAATTCATAGTCCTCTTGGAATCTCTGTACTGTAGTGCACTAAGCATGTTACACTTAGGCTACTCATCTCAAAATCCAAACTACAACCCCCTCGAAATACAGACTGATCCAATGTCATTGTATGTAACAAAACCACATAGAGGTCTGAAGCCTCAGTAGCGTGCTTGTCCTGTGCTTGATCATGTTGCTGGTTCAAAGTCAAGCTCTTCAAAACATCTTTGCTACTTTTGCTCTCAGCACCCCTTTTACGAGATCCCCCCCTTCTAGTTTTATGAATAACTATTTCAAGCATTGTGTCAGCTTATGTCAAGAATAAATACATGAATCTCAATGCATTTCGGGGCTCAGTGCATTCGGGGCTCAGTGCATGCCACAATTGAATGGGTTCTAAATTGGCCCATGCTACACCCCTCCACTGAGTTTCATGAAAGACAGTCTGGGAGTTTGTGGGTAATCCTAGTGCAAAATTTGGATGGAGGTGAATGGCCGTCCGGGCCGTGTTTAGGCAGACCTGCCCCGTTATTTGCTGGGTCGGAGGTAAAAAAAATTCCAACATTTGCAGTAAAAATGTATGCGTTCATTAAACCGGAAGTTGTGAACCACCGAATAATAGGCCTACTTCGGTAGCTTTCTGTACTGGGGATCTATCCCGCCAGAATATTTTGGAGGGAATTGCAGCTATATATATATATATATATATATATATATATATATATATCATATTTGAATTTCATTCATTCCACAATGAGACCAGTTTTGAGAAAGGTTGTGCTGATTGCACTCCGATCTGAGTGACGACTGAAGACCTTGCAAGCCAACATGTGCTTGACTGCCGGAACTTTCGCTCGAGTCTTGCCTGACACGCAATGCAATCATGCAGCCTGTGTGAACATAGCGTAAGATGGACCATGCGTGAAAATGGGTCCAGTAGTTTTTGCGTAATCCTGCTAGCAAACACGCAAACGCATGCACAAACAAACGCACGCCACCGAAAACAATAGCCTGTAGTGGATACTAGAGTTAAATCGGTACTACCGGTATTCCCGGGACCCATCCTCGGAACCATTTCTCGTTTCCCGGGAAACGAACAGCGGGAAAACGGGAATTGCAATTTCAATAATAGTTAATAATTGAATTAATAATTTGACCATTGGCATGGGTTTTAATTATTATTTTAACAGCTGAGCTGCATGATATTATTGCAATCTCTGCACACAGTGCGTGCGTAGTGTCGTGGAATTTTACAACTAGTCAAGACTATTCAGATAGCTTTCTTTTCTTTCCAACCTATTGATCCAGTCCCCTGCCTTTTGCTATTGTAAACACCTTAACCCTTTGTTTCTCTCTCTCTTTTGTAATTCCAAACACCTTTGGCCACTGCTACCGCATCTCGGATAACCCGCTGAGTTCGTGGCTGCTATTTCACAATGTCATGTTGCAACAAAGATGTGCAGGTAGGCACATCGGAGAACAGACTGGGAAACGCCTCCACTAACTGCAGAACATCATCTTGACACGCTCTGTCTAAGTGACCTAAATGCGCTCGTAAAGAGCCCAGCATTTCTGAATTTCCTAGGCGGGCACACTGCTGCGCCTGGTTGCGTAACACAAAACCATCTTTGTCTGCTGAGTCAGACACAGTAACACTTAGCACCGGGACTCTCTGGATCTCAGGGAGCTTCGTCTCCCTCGCCCTGTACAGTTTAAGCATGTTGATGTGACACACCCGGGATTGACATCTCTGATCAGGCGTTCGGATGACATAATCTGTCTCACTCAGCTTCCTTTCAATACAGTACGGACCAGTAAACCGAGCGGACAACGAGGAACCAGGCACCGGCAACAACACTAGAACTTGGTCACCTGGGTCAAGAGAGTGCTCTACCGCTTTCTGATCAAACTGAGACTTCATAGTCTCTTGTGAATGGCTCAGGGCCTCTTTCGCTAAGGCACAAGCATCATGCAACCGCTCTCTAACTCGACTCACGTAGTCTAACACATTTTTAGGAGCAGGGTTGGTAGTCAACATTTGGTCTTTCAGTACCTTCAGCGGACCACGGACAACATGGCCAAACACTAACTCCGCTGGAATAAACTTCAAGGATTCTTGCACCGTTTCACAGATGGCGAATAAAACGTACGGAATTCCCTCATCCCAATCCTTACCTGTATCAAAACAATACTTGCGCAACCTGGCCTTTAATGTTTGGTGCCAGCGTTCCAGTGCGCCCTGACTCTCAGGGTGGTATGCGCTGGACACCTTGTGAGTGATCTGGAGGGTTTTCAAAACCTGGGTGAATAAACGAGACATAAAATTGGTACCCTGATCAGTTTGAACCACTTTGGGTACACCAAAGGTAGCAAAGAACTTTGTTAAGGCTGCTGCTACAACCTTGGCAGTGATTTTGCGCACAGGAATGGCCTCAGGGTAGCGAGTAGCTGCACACATAATGGTTAACAAAACCTGATTACCTGTTTTAGATTTAGGCAGAGGGCCCACACAATCCACCAACACTCGCTCAAACGGCTCCCCCAACACAGGAATGGGATAAAGAGGAGCGGGTGGAATAACTTGGTTAGGTTTCCCCATGAGCTGGCAGGTACAGTATGACAGGTTCTGCAATATTCAGCCACATCACCCTTCAAACCCGGCCAAAAGAAGTGTCGTAAGATGCGATCATAGGTTTTAGTCACACCCAGATGACCCGACCAGGGAATATCATGGGCTAATGATAACACATGGGATCTAAAGCGTTTAGGAACCACAATCTGACACACAGAACTCCAGTCACTGTCCATCTCTCTTCTGGACCTCCACCTACGGGTTAGGAGTCCATCCACTAGCACATAGGCTACAGTCCAGTGAGCAGCTTGCTCACTAGTCACAACAGAAGAGAAACACTTGGCTAAGCTAGAGTCCTGCCTTTGAGCAGCTTTCAGATTATCTGTAGTTACTGGGATGAAAATCTCACTGAAATATTTAGCCACATCAGAATTATCAACCTCAGGCTCCTTCACTGGGCTCTGGGGAGGCAAGTTGTTCACATCTGTACTCACATCTGCACCAAGTATGGAGCTAAACAGAGAATCCTCCAAATCACACACATTACCCAACTTCCTGGCTTGGGCACGTGTAACCACACAGGAGGGAAAAGCAGTGGGAAACTCCTTTCTCAGGCTATCGAGGACAGCAGGCTGCGCTGGGGAAGTAACCACCTCCAACACTGGTACTACTAACCCACCCGCAAGATCATTCCCCATGATTAGGGGGATACCTTCAACAGGAAGAGAAGGCTGTACTGCAACTTTGAATCTGCCACTAATCAAATCCGAACACACATTAACAAAATGCAATGGCACCGGCACATGACCCATCTCAATGCCCTGCAACAACACACTGTAGCCACAGTACGAATCATCGGACCAAGGCAACACACTGGAGAGGATAAGATCTGCCCAGCAGACTGGGCAGCTCCGGTGTCTCTGAGAATGCAAACGGGCACATAGGTTTCATCATTACCTGTTAGGGACACCGATCCAGAAGACACAAAAGGATCATAGCTAGACAGGCTTCAAACAGGGCTTAACAGAGGATAGATGAGGACAGTTAAGAATCAATAGGCGCAGGGTGCACCAACACCACCGGTTTGGCATGAGGAGACGAGGCAGATGACTGTCCCTGTCGCTGCTGCAATTTTCTACAATCCGCTATCAAATGCCCAGGCCGGTGGCAGAAAAAACACACACTCTTCCTTGCCCTTCAAGCCTGGCACAGTAGAGGGACGGTGCTCACGTGCTGGGGACACTTTCCGCGTCTCAGAGCGGGGTACTGCTGCCGTGAAAGTAGTTTTATGGGTGAGTACGAACTCATCTGCAAGCACGGCCGCTTGGGACACCTTGGCCACCTTGTGTTCATTTAGGTAGACTACCAATTTCTCAGGGAGGCTGTTCTTGAACTCCTCCACCATAATCAATTCCCGTAGAGACTTAAAGTCCTCGCACTTACAAGCAGCACACCATCTATCAAACATGAGCTCCTTTTCTCTGGCAAACTCCACGTAGGTTTTACTGACACCTTTTCGATGGTTTCTGATTTTTTGTCTGTATGCCTCTGGGACAAGTTCATAGGCATTAAGCACAGCAGATTTCACACAATCATAGTCCAAACCATCTGAAAGAGACAAAGCAGACACAGCTTCCTGGGCTTTGCCTACCAATTTGCACTGTAAAAGCAAGGGCCACATGTCCTTGGGCATTTATACTCGACCGTGGTTAACCAGGAGGAGAAACAGAATGGGGACTAGGATCAAACCGAGGCATAGAACGGGGTGGGGGAATCTCTCTCACCTCAGGGTAGGCCTCCTCCTTCACTGGGGAGGCGGGATCATCCTCCCTTCGGTCCTCCCCAACCACAGAGATTCCTGGCTGCTCTGCAGACCCCTCAGGATCAGGATTAACCAACACAGGCACTGGCAAGACCCCCCGGTCCACCAGTGCTTCCCCCACAATGCGCCTCAACTCAGCCATCACAACATTCTTGGGCGTAGCTATGTCATAACGCTCAGCTAGAGCCTTCAAGTCAGCCACAAGACACAAGTCTAACAGCTCCACTGAAGGAGACTCAATGAACTGAACTACTACTGTTCTACTGAACTACTACTATTTACAAAAAAAGGACCCACTAACGTACACAACAACTGAACCACCACACCCACAATACGATTAACCAGCTAGGGCCCTACACACAAACTCTCAGGAAAGATGGACGAATCCCGGAAGAGCCCCCACTTGTTACATTCTTATTACGATGTTATTACCAAAGGGGTATGGCGAATAAGAACATACAGTCTGTGTATAACACAGCTGGTAGGTGGAATACAATACAATGTCCAAACCCAATGTACCTTTTGTCATCAACAAAGGATTTATTTCCACACAAAACTCATGAGTATACTACAAGAAATGGACAAGACAAGGGGGAAGAAAATAAACCACATAACACTCCTCCGGACGCTAACAAAGGGTAGGAGAGGGGGGCAGGGAGAAAGACCATGCGGCGGTGCCACACCACAAACACAGCCCTAAACTTCCCTACCCTTCTAACCTACCTACTCCACACACTCTAACTAAATAGACCTGCCCGGAACCTAACCTACCTGCTACAACAAGGGCACCGCACGCGTCTTACCTAATGTGTATGGACAGTGGTTACCTACATGGTGCAAAATGTAGACCCCAGGGTGTCTTACCTAGCCCTTCTCCCTTGGACAAGACGACAAAGGACTAGGGGGGCACGAACCAACAATCAAACTAGGTAAAACAAATCAAAAGTAACAGGCACAAAACAAACATAACAACCCCTCTCCTCCAACTCCTACACAGGACACTCTTATATGAGACAGGGAGACACATGATTGGACAACAAGGAAGGTAGATAATTGAACACAGGTGGGAAATCAATGAGGGACACAAGGGCCCTTTTCGAATCCAGCTCCTCTTCCCTCGCCCTATGCACTCCACCTCGGTTTGCGCGTTCACGCGGAGGCCGCGCCATATTAAGTGCCATCCGAAACCAATTAGCGCCGAGTGAGGGTGGCTTATAACACCCTCGGTAGCGAGTCTGCACCGATGCAGGCTCGATTCACACGTGCAGCTGTTTTTATTGTCCGAAATGGAAAATGCACCGTACAAATGTAAGTTCCTCACACATTTTACGACATTTGCATTGTATTTCGCATCAAATTCCGTTCTCCAGTTCAGAAAACGCTAGATTATGTTCATTTGATTGTAATGTAAAGTGGTGGCTGGTGGATATTTACCAGGACTGTTGTTCAGACTAAACAGCTGATCAAACTGAGAATGGAAAATGAAAAGTTGTCCACAAAAAAAACGAAACAGCACTAAAGAAGCTTGGGAGTAAGTTTTTTTTATAGGTTTAGTCCATGAATGGCCTTCCACTCACAAAACAAATCTTTTTACACGTAATGTAGACAGTCAACCAACAGGCAACATTTCAGTGAGATATAGACCAAGTGATTTGTCTTTAGATAAATGCATCTTCTTCCAAACATTAAGCAAAGTTTCACTTGTTCCATTGGCAGATTTCACTGATTAGGCCTACAACCAAAAACACCTTAATGTTTAAGATTCTTTCAAAGAAGATTAATTGTGTGATTGTATCCCATTACTAGGACTTGATAAATGATGTGTAGGACTACTACTTGGTAAGATGTGGAGTGATTTGAGGGGCCACACAGCACTCATTCTGACCAAAACATTTTAACCATCTTCCCGGACATATTTAACAGCTTCATCATAAAAGAAATGAACCTGGAGGGTCAGGCAAGTCCAAAACAGGCCTCAAAGAAATGGGTGAATTTAAAGAAGTACACAGTAAATGTGTTTCACATAACATGAATATAGCCTTCTAGATGCTGCAGATATCTCATGCCACTGTTTGTTTTAGGAGCTGAGAGCTCCACCAACTGGCTCTGGGACTGACCAGGGAGAGGAAACCCCTGCTACTTGGAGCTTCTATGATGGCATGCATGAGGCAGTGGAGTCAAAACAATCTTTGACTCCACCTGTCCTCATTGCCTCATGCATGTCGAACCCCACCATCAAGGCCAATCCAGATCCATCTTCCCTCCCAGGCACATCCAGGTCCAATCCACTGCCCCTCCCAGGCACATCCACGTCAGATCAACCATCCATCCCAGGCACATCCACGTCTGATCAACCATCCCTCCCAGGCACATCCATGTCTGATCAACCATCCCTCCCAGGCACATCCACGTCTGATCCACCATCCCTCCCAGGCACATCCACGTCTGATCAACCATCCCTCCCAGGCACATCCACGTCCGATCCACCATCCCTCCCAGGCACATCCACGTCTGATCAACCATCCCTCCCAGGCACATCCACGTCTGATCAACCATCCCTCCCAGACACATCCAGGGTGTCCTCACTTGACCCCCCCCCTCCCCTGCCAAAAAAGACGGGGGTCCATTGATGGGGATTAATAATTTTCAGTTGTGATCGGTGATGCCCAATTTTCAGTTTTCAATATTATTTTATTTTCAATAAATAAGAATTGTGGCAATCCCTGTGTATCCTTTATACAGAATCTGGAGACAAATATGTGCAATCTCTGGTTGTCATATTAGTGGTATGGTCTGCAATCTAAACTAGCCTATACTTCAGACCACAGGTGAACACAGCTCTGGAAAGGATGAGATCACAGCAACATCCTGGTTTACTATGTATGGTTTACTATTTATAGATGTTTTTGAGTAAGTGCACTTTCTATATACTACTTTTCCCCAAAATTTAGAATGTCAGACATTATTTGCAGAAAATGACAAGAGGACAAACACAGGTTCATACAGCCAGCTTGTGCAATTTTTATGGGCTTGTTTTAATAAACTGTATAGCAACTTTCAACACAAGAATTGCAGCCCAAAGTGCTTCATAACAGTGAAGATGAAATGAGCATAACATCAGGACAAACAAGCCTGCTTTGTTTTAATGCAAATAAAAACAAAAATACAAAGAATACACAATTAGCCTACAAATAATCGTGCTGAAGCAGCTGCGGTGGAAAAATGACAATTATTTTATTGACAATAGTCCTAATAATAATAATAATAATAATAATAATAATAATGAATTAGGGTAACGGTGAAATGAATAGGTAAGAGTTCTTAAAAAGATGTATAAATATAATTGAACGCCTTGGCCATATTGTAATTTGGATATTTCCACTTAGGACCTAGGTAGGCTATCTGATATAAGCAAACCTCATAATCTGTAACAAGGAAGATACTAACGATGCCTCTACCGCTGCAAAGTGCTGTTGACGCGAAACCATGGTAACCGTTGTGGTTTGTGTTTCCTGTTTCCGCTGGAGTGAGGGGAGTGCGTCCCTAAGGTTTTTATACCCTACACCCTAATCAAGGGAACTACATTCAGCTGTGAGGGGACTACAAAACGGAGTGCACTCGGTGACTGAGTGCGAGTGGGGAGGGACTGGATTCAGAAAGGGCCAAGGACTGCACACACTGAGGGCAACGATGATTGACAGGACAGGACAAGGCGGGACCAGGAACCACATGCACCACCGCTGGCCAACACCTGGGGGAGACAGGAAGGAAAAACAAACACAAAAACAACACCACACATCCTTTCCCGTAACACTCGCCCTTGATCAATCCCAATAGAATAAAATAACAATCCGGCCGATGGCCGATGTTTATTTTATTTGTATTCCTCCTTCTGTTCCAGGGAAACAAAGAAATTAAGTTTTTGGTTCCAAAACGCCAATTTTGATTTCACTTTCATTTGAAAGCAAACTACACGTGCATTTGCAGCGTTACGTCACGGATCTTCTCTGAATCTGCAGCTGGGTAGGCTACGTTTTGCAACAAAAAAAGCCATAATTGTTGCGACATAACATCGGCCACTACCATCGGTGAATGTCATTTTATTTGCCGATGGGCCGATGGCAGTGAACAAGGCCAACATCGGCCGATGCCGATGTTCGGCCGATGCATCGGTGCATCCCTACTATGAATTCTGTGAAGTGCCCGAAAATATTGCTTGGCGACGCCTCGTCATTGTATGAGAATTCCATATTACTGTACCAACGTTATTCTGAGTGGGGTAGGCTAGCTGCGGGCGTTACGCCACACATTCTGTTGAGCAAGGCTTTGGAGCAGGGCTATTGTCAAAGTTTGCAACCCAGTAAAAAAAAAAACATTACGCCGTTGGATTTGAATACCAGAATTGTTTAGAGGACATTTTCAGTTACACATTAATCGACACGTTAAAAATTATCTGGTTTTGCACATTTACGTTTTTAGTAAAGAATTGGTGATGCTGTCGCCAGAGTGGGCGTTAGCACACACTCTTCCACTAAAATCTGGAGCGTTATGTTAGAATGAAACAGATTGTGACTCGTGAGTAAATCAGATATCGGGAGAAATGCGGGAGAAATATTACCCCGGGAGAAAACCGGGAGAGGTCACTGGAAATCGGGAGTCTCCCGCGAAAATCGGGAGGGTTGGCAAGTATGTATAGGTGTGACCCAGGCCCCCAGGATTCAAAATCTAAAGTGAAGCCCTATAGGACCGCGCCATCTTTGAAAAAAACACGTCATTGGCGCCTCTGACAAGGCGCCAATGACGCGTTTTTGTAGTCCACGAACAGATGTGAAATGCAAACGCGCGTTCATGGCTCTCCCCGCTCTGAATTTGAAAATTGGCTTGCTTATTACTGTCGTCAAATATATCCATTGGAAAAAAAATGTTTTTATCCAGGCATCTTAGTTTTAACAGTAGAATTGTGGCTGAACATGTTTTGTTTGCTAGTAGGTGGTATTCATTCTGTTCACAACGTGATGGACAGCCAGGCGAAATAGCTCCAGGGGACCTGGTCCCATGCGAGTTGAACAGCTGTCCACCAAGAGACGGGATCTCTCATTGCGGCATGAAGTTCGCGGCTAACCTGCCGAGCTCGAAACAGAATCAATACCACCTATTAGCAAACAAAACATGTTCAGTCACAATTATACTGTTAAAACTAAGATGCCTGGGTAAAAAAATATGTTTTCCAATGGATATATTTGACGAAAGTAGATTAATCAGCAAGACGCTTTTCATCGCTAACTCAGAGCGGGGAGAGCAATCTGTTCGTGAACTACAAGAATGCGTCATTGATACCTTTGACTGCGCATGTCAAAGGTATCAGTGACGCGTTTTTTTCAAAGTTGGCGTGGTTCAATAGGGCTTCACTTTAGATTTCGAATCCTGGGGGCCTGGGAGAGACTGGTGACGCAAGGCTCAAAGACATATACACTAGACGCCGCATTGACGTTGATTTGATTGCTGCCGGACTAAAAATGAGGCCGCCATCTTGGTCCGGTACGGAGCTCCGCGAGTACACTAGTGATGGGTCGGTCGCGAATGATACGGCTCTATGTGCCGGCTCTTTTAAGTGAACGTTGATAAATACATAGTTGTTAGCTGATAGATACAACTTAAACTGTTGGATGCTGCTGTTTCGCAGTTTGTAATTTTTTATTTTATTTATTATTTATGTTATTTGACTGTTATGGATAGTTCAAAGACGAAAATATTTGTTTCTACTTATCTTCTAGTGTGCTGCCTTTCATTAGAAACGCATTTTAGAAATAGTTGAGTTGATTATTTTAGGTGTTTACTGCCACCTAGTGGATAGTTTGGTACCTAGAGTATTTGCAGGAATTCTGCACATTTCTTCAGTTGAGAACGAGTCACGCAGCAGAGCTCATGTGTTGCAGCGTTATTTTTCTTGTTACGCTTCTGCCTTGGATACTATTTGTCTGTAAGTACACGAATCCTGTAGATAAGTAGTCTAATGTTTACCTTTTTGTAGAAAACGTGCGTTTGAGCCATTTTCTCTGTAAGAAACAATGTTTGTTTGAACATGCTCTAGCTACGCTAGCCAGCCTTTTGATGCTAGCTGATTTAGTAGACCAGGCTAACAGTTTATCATTAGTTTGTTGCTAGTCACAGTTGTATGCATGTATGTTGTATGTATTGGTATAGACATAATTTAGTTGAACATGAGAGAATGTTGTTTAGCCTGTTGAACATACTTTTTCCTGAAGATTATTTTCATGTGGATTTGACTATAGATATGGCAAATTTGATTGTATTTTGTAATTGGATTTCTCAGTGAGATTAACAACATTTCAATTGTGTAATCAGTGTGTTCGCATATCAGTAATTGTGTTTGTGTACTAATGAATGTGTATTTGATTTCTGTATTGTATTTCAGTTTTACAACGAGACTCTTTCATTAAACTACAAGAAAAGTCAAGCCTTGTGATTGGGAGATGTCAAGTTGTTAGCTACCTGTCTAGCTCTGCATAGTAACGCGCTGCCAGGGCAGTACAGTAAAAAGACAAGAGCACAGCGGGCTCAGGCACAAGAAGAGAACACTCAGCAAGCATGAGTCTACGGTCAGGAAAAGGATATCTGAAGGAGTGTCACTCTGCTACGCAGCCACAAGCAACAGAGCAACAAGCTACTGAAGAACAAAAAGTGGAGGAAAGGAGCAGCTATTAGAGGAGCATGAGTCTCCTTATGAAGACAATGATATCGAAAATCAGTCTAGGTCATCTCGGCGCTCCAGCAGACAGTCATCATCGTCTTCAGCCGCCAAAGCGCATGCTAAGGCAAAAGCTGCCCATGCTAAACTGGCCTTTGCAGAGAAAGAGGCTGTTTTGATGAAGCAGAAAGCGGACCTAGAGGCCAATCTCTACATACTGCAAAGCCAGAAGGACGCTGCTGCTGCTTCAGCTGAAGCTGCAGCATATGAGGAAGCTGAGGATCTCAAAAGCGGGGAGCAAAGCTATAAATCAATGCCTACGCTACAACCGGCACTCAGCAACATACAACGTACTAGTGAGTACATCCAACAACACTCCCAGCTGTTCATCAAGGAATCTCCATCGAGGGAAAATCCAAGAGAGCCACAAAAGTCATCCAAGAAGCATTTGGAAGTTTTCAGCACTGGACCAGCTAGTCATCAGAGAGTACACAGTCACAAACAGCCTGGTTTCAGAGACACTGAGCCTACAAGACA
Organism: Borostomias antarcticus; assembly: GCF_949987555.1. Classification (NCBI taxonomy): domain Eukaryota; kingdom Metazoa; phylum Chordata; class Actinopteri; order Stomiiformes; family Stomiidae; genus Borostomias; species Borostomias antarcticus. Next base: position 15,703,984 of record NC_140245.1, on the reverse strand, counting down.
AGAAATGACAGAAAATAAACCAACAGAGTACTCACCTGAGCCACAAGGGGCACCAGACCTCGCAAGGTACCTCATTCGCCGTGAGATGGTGAGTTCAGGCCTTCTGCAATTTGATGATAGACCTGAAAACTATTGGTCATGGAAAGCATCTTTTGTGAGTGCTACGAAGGATTTGAACCTGTCATATAGAGAGGAGCTGGACCTGATGACAAAATGGCTTGGCTTGGAGTCAGCAGAACAGGCGAAGAGGATTCGCTCAGTATATGTCCTCAATCCCAGAACAGGACTCAACATGGTTTGGCAACGTCTTGAAGAATGCTACGGGGCACCGGAGGTCATTGAACACGCTCTACTCAAGAAGATTGAAGACTTTCCGAAGTTAACCAACAAAGACAATGCCAAGCTACGAGAACTGGGTGACATTCTCCTCGAGCTGGAGGGTGCTAAAGAAGATGGGTATCTTACAGGTCTCTCATATTTGGATACGGCTCGTGGAGTGAATCCAATAGTGGAAAAGCTCCCCCACAACCTCCAGGAGAGATGGATGGCTCATGGATCCCAGTACAAGGAGGACCACAGAGTGGCATTTCCCCCGTTCTCTGTCTTCACCACCTTTGTACGACGTCAAGCAAAGATCAGGAACGATCCATGTTTCACTCTCACCAACTCAAGCAGCCATGCCCTGTCCAAAACAGAGAAACATGTCAAGAACAGCTACAGAGCCTCTGTAAGTGTGCACAAAACAGAGGTCTCACCAGAATCCCGAGACAACCAACCTGGTCCTGCTGGGAAGAAAGTGGATGACCGCGATCGTCAATGTCCAATACACAACAAGCCACACCCACTCAAGAAGTGCCGAAGCTTCAGAGGCAAGTCTATAGAAGAGCGAAAATCATACCTGAAAGAGAACCGCATATGCTACAGATGTTGTGGGTCGACTCGGCATGTAGCAAAAGACTGCAAAGCGGCAATCAAGTGCCTTGAGTGCAACAGTGAAAGACACATCACAGCCCTGCATCCAGGCCCTTTTTCTTGGACCACAGAAAGTGTTATGGTTGACAAAGAGGAGAGTCAGGAACAAAGCGAGAATGCGTCTTCAGTCACCTCAAAGTGTACAGAGGTCTGTGGGAATGCAGATGCTCCACGCTCATGTGCCAAAATCTGTTTGGTCAAGGCATATCCTGCAAGCAGGAAGGAGAAAGCGATCAGGATGTATGCAGTGCTTGATGAACAAAGCAACAAATCGCTCGCGAAGACAGAGTTCTTCAATCTCTTTGAAGTCCAGGCAAGCTCCACTCCATACACACTGAAAACGTGTGCAGGAAAGATGGAGACTTCAGGAAGGAGAGCTGTTAACTTCATGATAGAGTCTATGGATGGAAAACTGCAGCTTCCGCTTCCCACCTTGATTGAGTGTGACATGATGCCAGATGATCGAACAGAGATTCCCTCCCAAGAGATTGCACGCCATCACCCTCACCTACTGCCAATTGCTGACAAGATCGCAGCTGTAGACCCAGATGCTCCAATCCTCCTGCTCTTAGGAAGAGACATCTTAAGGGTGCACAAGGTGCGTGAGCAAATCAACGGGCCTCACAATGCTCCGTATGCGCAGCGGCTTGATTTGGGATGGGTCATAGTTGGTGAAGCCTGTTTGGGAACGGTTCACAAACCTGCAGAGGTCAATGTCTACAAAGCAAACGTGCTGCACAACGGTCGCACATCCTTCCTCAGCCCATGTGCAAACAGTATCCTGGTGAAAGAAGACTATGGTGGCACGACACAGCAACATAGGTCAGTCTCTTCTGCTTTTGAGGAGGACACTGCCCCCACTGTGAGTACAGATAACTTGGGATGCTCTGTTTTTGAAAAGTCTAAGGATGATGACAAACCAGCACTCTCCATGGAGGACAAAGCCTTCCTGAGCATCATGGATGAACAGGTTTACCAGGATGACAGAAACCACTGGGTGGCACCTTTGCCATTCCGCTCTCCTAGACGCCGCCTTCCTAGTAACAGAGAGCAGGCCATGAAGCGTCTCTGCTCACTGCGGAGAACTCTGGAGAGAAAACCAGAAATGCAGTGTCACTACATCAAGTTCATGCAGAAGATGCTGGATAATGATCAAGCAGAGCCTGCTGCACATCTGGAGGAAGGTAAAGAACACTGTTACCTTCCGACATTTGGTGTTTATCACCCACAGAAGCCCGACCAGATCAGGATTGTGTTTGATTCAAGTGCGGAATGTGACGGAGTGTCTCTGAATAGTGTGCTCCTTAGCGGCCCAGACTTGAACAACACCTTGTTGGGTGTTCTCCTGCGGTTCCGGAAAGAACCTGTAGCCCTGACAGTAGATGTACAGCAAATGTTTTATTGCTTTGTCGTGCAAGAAGATCATCGAGATTACCTCAGGTATCTCTGGTATGAGGACAACGACATTAGCAAGAATGTGGTGGAGTACAGGATGAAGGTGCACGTTTTCGGAAACAGCCCTTCACCTGCGGTGGCCATTTACTGCATGAGGCGAGCTGCTCAAGAAGGTGAGCGAGAACACGGATCTGATGCAAAGCAGTTTGTAGAGAGACAGTTCTACGTCGACGATGGTCTTGCCTCATTCGCAACTCCTGAGGAAGCCATAGACATCCTGACAAGAACCAGAGAGATGTTGGCAGAGTCCAATGTGTGGCTACACAAGGTAGCATCTAACAGTGAACAAGTGATGGAAGCTTTCCCTGCAGAGGATCGTGCTAAAGACCTGAAGGACTTGGACCTTGGAGTTGATCCTCTTCCTCTTCAGCGTAGCCTGGGGCTCTCCTGGGACCTGGAAACAGACAGCTTCACATTCCATGTGTCCCAAGAGGAGAAACCATTCACACAGAGAGGTCTCTTGTCCACAGTCAATAGCTTGTACGACCCTCTTGGGTTTGTGGCACCCATAACAATGCAAGGAAAGGCGCTACTCAGGGAACTCTCATCTGACCATAGCGAGTGGGATGCCCCACTCCTCCCAGAAAAAGAAGCTGAATGGAACCTCTGGAAGAACTCTTTGAGGGCTCTCGAAGACCTGCACATCCAGAGGTGCTACATTCCAGTCTCGCTGTCTACCACCCAGAGAAGGGAACTGTGCATTTTTTCAGATGCGTCCACAGTGGCAATAGGAGCTGTGGCCTACTTGAGAGCTGATGACACTGAAGGACAATACCATGTTGGATTTGTCATGGGGAAGTCCAAACTAGCCCCTCGACCTGCTCACACCATTCCACGTCTCGAGCTGTGTGCAGCAGTACTGGCTGTTGAACTGTACGAGCTGATCCGAGATGAGATTGATCTGGATGTGGATTCTGTCAGGTTCTTCACAGACAGCAAGATTGTGCTTGGCTACATCCACAACTCCACAAGACGGTTTTATGTGTATGTATCCAACCGGGTGACGCGTATCAGAAAATCCACACACCCTGACCAGTGGAGCTACGTCTCCACAGACCTGAACCCAGCAGACCTTGCCACTAGGTCTCTACCAGCAGCTCACCTGCAACGCAGTGCTTGGTTCTCAGGCCCGGCCTTCCTGTCTCATGACAATGCAGAGGAGGCACCAAGTCAAGAGTCAAGTCTCTTCACTCTGTTGGAGCCGGAAGCTGATGCTGAGATTCGACCTGATGTTACAGCCCTGGTTACCAAAGCCTCAGAGTCTCAGCTGGGTTCTCAACGCTTCGAACGATTCTCAAGCTGGATCACACTCCGTCGGATTATGGCCCGGCTCATCCATGTTGCCAAATCTTTCCATGAGAGAGCAGAGGATGCTGAATGCAAAGGCTGGAAATGTTTCAACGATGGAGTCAGCACAGGAGAACTTTCACAGGCCAAAGCTGTGATCATTCAGTCTGTCCAGCATGATTTCTTCAATGAGGAATTACAATGTCTGGAGAAGTCAGTCCCCAGACAAAGTCCACTCAGGAAACTAAACCCTGTTCAAGATGAAGATGGTCTACTTCGGGTTGGAGGTCGCTTAGCATCTGTAGACCTGTCAAAAGAAGAAAAACACCCTGTGATCATTCCACGGACTCATCATGTTGCTACACTGCTGGTGAGATACTATCATGAGAAAGTGGCACACCAAGGACGACACATCACGGAAGGAGCCATCCGAGCTGCAGGATACTGGATCATTGGCAGCAAGCGTCTGGTTTCCTCTGTGATTTTCAAGTGTGTGATCTGTCGCAGGCTACGAGGGCGGTTAGAAGGCCAGAAGATGGCAAACTTGCCAGCAGACAGACTCACTCCTGAGCCACCATTCACCAATGTTGGGCTTGACGTCTTTGGCCCATGGACCGTCATGATGCGTCGCACAAGAGGAGGTAGTGCGGACAACAAACGATGGGCTGTACGTTTTACATGCATGGCTACCAGAGCTGTGCACATTGAGCTGATTGAGTTCATGTCAACAGACAGCTTTATCAATGCTCTGAGGAGGTTTTTCTCGATCCGTGGTCCAGCAAAGCTTCTACGCTCTGACAGAGGGACTAACTTTGTTGGCGCTTGTAAGGAGCTGGGCATCAATGAGAACATCGCAGCAGTGACAAACTTCCTTCAGGAGAGAGACTGCACATGGGTGTTTAATCCCCCTCACTCATCCCATATGGGTGGTGCATGGGAGAGGCTCATTGGGGTAGCTAGGCGTATTCTGGACGGTATGCTGCTTCAGACAGGACCTACTCGTCTCACTCATGAGATCTTGAGTACGCTGATGGCCGAAGTCATGGCAATCATGAATGCGAGACCCTTGGTGCCAGTATCAACTGACCCCGACATGCCAGCAGTCCTCACCCCAGCGATGTTACTTACTCAGAAGATGAGTGCTGTTTCCGCCCCCTCTGGAAACTTTGACATGAATGTACTGCATGGAAAGCAATGGAAACAGGTCCAGTGTCTTGCGGACACTTTTTGGAAGAGATGGAGAGGAGAATATCTGTCTACACTACAGAGTCGCAGAAAATGGACAGAGGAGAAGCCAAATGTCAATACAGGAGATGTTGTCTTGCTGAAAGACAGCCAAGTGCACAGAAATGAATGGCCAGTGGGACTGATTGTGAAAACTTTGCCAAGCAGTGACAAAAGAGTCCGTAAGGTGGAGGTGAAGATAGTCAAGGGAGGGACTGCCAAGGTATTTCTGAGGCCAGTCTCAGAGATTGTGGTCCTGCTTTCAGAGGAAACCTGCAGAAAGGATTAAAAATGCTTATAGCCAAAGGACTTTTCTTTTATGATTTAGTTAAATGGTTAGTGGGTTAAAAGTATTATTCCCAAGCGGGGAGTGTGCTGCCTTTCATTAGAAACGCATTTTAGAAATAGTTGAGTTGATTATTTTAGGTGTTTACGGCCACCTAGTGGATAGTTTGGTACCTAGAGTATTTGCAGGAATTCTGCACATTTCTTCAGTTGAGAACGAGTCACGCAGCAGAGCTCATGTGTTGCAGCGTTATTTTTCTTGTTACGCTTCTGCCTTGGATACTATTTGTCTGTAAGTACACGAATCCTGTAGATAAGTAGTCTAATGTTTACCTTTTTGTAGAAAACGTGCGTTTGAGCCATTTTCTCTGTAAGAAACAATGTTTGTTTGAACATGCTCTAGCTACGCTTGCCAGCCTTTTGATGCTAGCTGATTTAGTAGACCAGGCTAACAGTTTATCATTAGTTTGTTGCTAGTCACAGTTGTATGCATGTATGTTGTATGTATTGGTATAGACATAATTTAGTTGAACATGAGAGAATGTTGTTTAGCCTGTTGAACATACTTTTTCCTGAAGATTATTTTCATGTGGATTTGACTATAGATATGGCAAATTTGATTGTATTTTGTAATTGGATTTCTCAGTGAGATTAACAACATTTCAATTGTGTAATCAGTGTGTTCGCATATCAGTAATTGTGTTTGTGTACTAATGAATGTGTATTTGATTTCTGTATTGTATTTCAGTTTTACAACGAGACTCTTTCATTAAACTACAAGAAAAGTCAAGCCTTGTGATTGGGAGATGTCAAGTTGTTAGCTACCTGTCTAGCTCTGCATAGTAACGCGCTGCCAGGGCAGTACATCTAGAGTTATCTCTTGATGCAGGGTTACTTTTACTGACTGAAACTGCTGAGGAGAGTGGTTGTCACGTGACAGCGGTACCGGACCAATATGCCGGACGTATTTTGCGCCGCTCAATCCATTACGAGTCATCTCGTGTTCATATCTATGGCAAGGCTACCATAGACATAATAAAGAACTAGGCTGCGTTCCGAATCGCATACTTCTACTTCTTACTACCAGTACCTACTACAGCTGCCCTTAGAAAGTACGTACTTTGCAAGCAGTAGGCATCCAATTGGGACATACTACCTTGTCATAACATTGCGTCTTGAAATTTGCCCACATCCATCGCTGTCAGTAACACGACATTCGTCTACAGCTGTCACGACTCGCACATGTGACGCACATTTCCGCTGCGCACAGGATTGTGGGTCAGAATAGCCAGAAAAGCCTGCTGGCTTGCATACTGCAAAATACAACCGGATGTAGTAGGACATCCTGGTATTTGTGGCATACTGCATGTGGCATACTATGTATTGGGACATACTACATCCTGTTTTGGCATACTATATAGTATGGTAGTATGCGATTCGGAACGCAGCCCTAGACTGGCCATTGTGCTGTAGAATTCCAATGGACTGACGTCCGACGTGGCAGCCATCTTGTGCAGGGCATCCCACTACGTGACGTCAATGATCCCACAGATTCACTGTGTATATTTTAAATGGTAGATGTTAGATCATCTGGGAGAAAGTCCCTGTAATTGTGCATAAGTGGCATTTCCTATCACTGGGATTAGCTGTAATGCTTGTATATTTCTATTGTGACAAAACTTTTTTTTTTATTGTGACTTGCCAAGAGATTATAGATGCAAAAGTGCCTTTTGTTTGACCTTGACCTTTGACATTTGAATACCAAAATCTAGTCCAAATAATCTAATTAAATCCAACTGGACATTTTGGCCAAATATGTACAAATTCTGTCAAGCCGTTTTTGAGATATGTTCAGCAGGCCAAAAACACCTTTTGTGAGGTCAGTGACCCTTGACCATTGACTCCCACAATGTAATCAGTTAATCCTTGAGTCCACTCAAGGGGCCAGGAAGCGATTTACTTCCTGAAACATTTTGATCAGCGCCATCTTGCCGAATCGACCCCTTTTGACATGCGCAGTTGTGCTTTTCTCAGACCCCGCCGCGTTCACGAACAGTTTGCACGTTCCTGTGGATTTCCAATGCGCATTCACAGCTCTCCCCCGCTGTTAGTGTGTCTGAATTAGCATTAAGAACTAGCTTGCGTAAAATACTGATTCTGTCAAATATATCGTTTAGAAAAATTATTTCTTTATCCAGGCATCTTAGTTTTACCAGTTTCATTATAGCGGAGCAGGTTATATTTGCTCGTATGTGGTATTTTTTCTGTTCACAACTTCGCGAACGTACAGTCAGGCTACAGAGCTCCAGAACCCCCTATGCCAAGCCGAGCTGCATCACATTGTGGCCAGCCCAGAGAGCTCCTGTTGCGGGTACAAGCACAGGGCTAATAGCTCAGTTTGTGGTGCTATTTTCCATTCGCTGAGTTATGATAATAATAATATTAAGAAGAAGAAGAATGAATATGTTATAGATATGGGTTTGTGTTAGGATTCATCAAGGGCGAATGGAAAATAGCACCACAAACTCCCCTTTTAGCCGCGTTCCTGTACTGCAACAGGAGCATTATGTTCCGGCCGCTCCTCTGCTATGGCTATGGTTTCTGGAGCTCTGTAGCCTGGCTGTATGATCGCAAACTTGTGAACAGAATAAATACCACATACGAGCAAATATAACCTGCTCCGCTATAATGAAACTGGTAAAACTAAGATGCCTGGATAAAGAAATAATTTTTCAAAACTATATATTTGACAGAATCGTGATTTGATGGCAGGTACTTAACAATGCTAAAGCGGGGAGAGCGGTGTACGCGCATTAAACATCCACATGAATGTGTAAACTTCATGGACGTGGCCGGGTCCAGGGTTGCCAGATTGGTGTGATGTTTTCCAGCCCAATGAGTGCTCAAAATCCGCCCAATGTGATAAAAAACCGCCCAAATATTATAGTATATAATATATAGCAGTGCATGCTAAGAAAAATGCCTTTCAGTTGAAATACCGAAAATAATAATAACTCGTGGTAAACTGCAACACACGCCTACATGTCACACACACAGCCTACGACAGAGAGAAAGATGCGTAATCCCATCAAATAGTCAAAGAAATGATAATGCAGGCAACAAATTATAATAACACATGAGAAGCATGGCTATATCATGAACAGAGGACAAGATGACAAGCTAGATAACAAGCTTTAGTGGTGACAAGAAACCGCTAGAGAATGTGACAAGGGGACTAGGCTACACAACTTCCAATGGTAGGCCTATATAACCACCTGTATAACCACCCATAAATAGCCTGTCTGCTCGCCTACAATAACCGAGTCAGGAGTGTGACACTCAGGCAGGCAAGCAGGCAGAGACACAAGTAATGAATCACTCAATGATGCGACATCCACAAACACCTGCTGTATAGTATTAAATAAAAATGTCTTACCTTCAAGCCGAACAGGCGAGTCCATTCCAACTTCTAACGTAACTCGTCAATGTAAAACTATGTAGGCCTACATGTGGTGAACTTGCTAATAAGCAAGTATTAATAGATGGTTGAGTCAAAGCTCCCCAACAACTGTGAGAGCAGAAAGCAGCGGTAATCCCATGCGATTTCTGGCATCATCTTTAGCGTCACTTGGGAAAATTCTCTCTCCACATGAGCATTTGATATGGGCAGAGTGAGCAATATGATTGCGCCAAGTGCCACATCCTGAAAGCACAGATTTCCTCCGGCATCTTTAAAGGCCTCTACCTCCAAACAAAAGGCATCGATGCGGTGATCATGACAGAAACCTGCTGATCCCACATCCCCAAATTGGCATCTTTAGGTTTCTTCAGGGGGTAGCTAGCTAGATTTGACTCCGACCTCGACCTTCTCCTTGACCGTGTGAATCAAATGCATTGAACAGGGAGAGCTCCCTCGCCCCTATTGGACAGGTGCACATCTCCCACCCAATTAACATCATTGGATAAAATCGAAACGTCTGTCCCGCCAGTTTAAAAAAAAAAATATATATTTTTAAACGCCCGCCCAATGCTATTTTTTCCAGCCCAACCGCCCAATGCTATTTTTTCCGGCCAAACGTGATCAAAAGAAGCCCAATTGGGCGTGAACCCGCCCAATCTGGCAACACTGGCCGGGTCAACAAATCACGTGGTTAAAAAGCACAACTGTGCATGCCTGTGACGCAAAAAAACACAACTGCGCATGTCAAAAGGGGTCGGTGGACCCTTCAAAAAGCTTCACTCTCAAGAACGAGGCGTCCGCATCCAGTTCTATTAATACATCCATGGTCCAACTGGACATTTTACCCAAATATGAACAAATTCCGTTAAGCCGCAAAATACAAGTTTGACAATTAGCTATATGAGGGACTATCTCTATATACCCACATGAAACAAGTCAAGATACTACATTATATAAAACTGTTAATAGTCAATGTGAGTGGAATAAATTACGTTATCCGTGTAACGTTAGCTTAGGGCAGCTAGACTAGTCTGTTATCCTAACCAGTTAGCTATCTAGCTAACAGCAATTTAATTGTGAGATAAGTAAATAATTCCCATTACAATACCCATATTAGGCTAACATTCTCTTCCCCCAAACGCCTGAATATTCATAAAACCTTAAAAGGCTAGTCTAACTGTATATAGGCTGATGCTAAAATATAATAAGAGTCACTAGTCATTTACCAAACAAAACGACTAGCAGCTCTGAAGCCCAATGGTAACATATTCCAAATGATGCCCTGCATAACATGGCGGTCTCGTCGGACGAGTCTAAAGGGGGCGTGGCCGGTCTAGTTCGCTATGGAGGCTACCTGGTGGCTGAAGTATTGATGCTATTGGCTGCTGCAGAAAAGGGGTTGGATTTCCGGTTTTTCTGTCAGAGCCCTGAAGGCAAACTTGTCCCGTGCATGGAGGTATAATATAACTGGAGACGGCATTGAAAATGGCTGCCTATTCATTTCAATGAAAGTTGCTCACCGGCGCATGAAGCCATTTGACGTAGTGGCCAAAGCCCGGTATTGCAAGTCACCTCACGGCATGCGGCCCAAGAACCTTATTTCCCATGTTAGTGGATGATGATAGATAGGGCTAGAAAAGGAAAACAAAATTTTTCTCGGTATCATTCAGCATCAGAGACCAATCTAATCAATATAAACTTTTAATTCAATGGGGTTTTGTTTGTTTTTTAAGCCACCAATACCTGTAACGAGCCCATTTGAAACATGTGCTGTGCACGAGCCTCGGGGACGCTGGTCGCGCGTTCGTGAGTCCTGCGAGCTCGGGAAAGCACGTCACCATAGGAAGACCCGCCCTACTCTGCCTCTGATTGGATAGGAAGTCATGTAATGACGTCGGCTAACATGCTAAGCTTTTAGCAATGAAGCTGCTACGATGATGCTAATCATAGATATGAACGTATGTCTATGATGCAAATGATCATGACATGTGGTTACTTTAGGACATCGTTGGAAAAGATCTAGAGGGTAAGTGGGTCAATGTTGAATAACTTAGCTAACATTATCTAATGTTACATTTCTTTATATTAACATCAACTATATTGATAGGCTAGCTATGCTAACGGTAGCTAATGCTAACGGCTTAGGGTTAACGTTAGTTAATGCTAACGTTACGTTCGGAGGTCTCATGTATTTCAATTTTAACATAATGTTGAGCATGATCAATGTGACATTGTTCATACATTGATTACAGTCTGTAATCTTGTCTGGCATTATTTAGCTATAATGGGCTGATGCTACTATAGCATTTGCCACATTATACATCAAATTAATCAAGCATAGTTAGTGTTATTACCTGAAGGCATTATTACCATTGCAAGTAAGCATGCCATGTATATGCCATGCCTGGAAATCAAATTAATAGTGTAATTATTCCCCATCATAGCTCATTGTACACTGATATAATCATTCTCCTTGCCTTTGCTAATACTCATCTCTTTTATCAAACTTTGTGCTAGGAAAGAAATCTGGCTGTGATTCGGCGCTAGTGCTCATCCAGGCTGTTGTCATCTCCCGCCTGGACTCCTGCAACTCCCTACTTGCTGCCATCCTGCAACGTTGGCCATCAGACTCCTGGAGAAAGCTGCTGCTGACCTGGTGTTCAACAGCCCCATGCTCTATCACAAAACTTCCCTACTCCGTTCTCTGCACTGGCTCCCTGCGCTGTCCCATCCAGTTTAGGACTGTGGTTCAAGCCTACAGGGCAAATGAACAGCTCCCTCCGACCTCCAGGCTGTGGTCAAGCTCTGCTGCCTTGAGGTGATTGGTTCCCCAGTTGCTCCAAGCCCCCCTACGGCAGATTGGCGTGGCCATGGCTTTTTTCTGTCCTGGCCTCACAGTGGTGGGAACTGTCCACTGATGTCAGTACAGCAGAGTCGCTGCCCATCTTTCGCCGCATGCTGAAAATTCACCTGTTCAAGATGTGCCCTGGACCCTTACTTTTAACACCTATTTTATTTGTTCTTGTACTTTGTCTTTAGCAACAGGTTAAGCTCTTAGACGCTTGTTTAGAAAGGAGATGCACTTATGAGTTCTAGCGAGCAGTGGTACTGTAGTGAAGCTGCAGTGTCACTAATGAAAGACTAATGGGGTGCACCTGAACTGGGCCGCTGACAGAGGCTCTGATCACCCTCGGCTGGACTTGATTGCTGAGGGGTGGACTAAGAAAGCAGAGCCAGTCGGGCAGTCTGGGGAGCGGAGCTTCATTTCCGTCAGGGCAACTAGTCTGACGAAGCAATTGTTAAGTTGCACTCACGGGAGAGGATAACATGCCTGTCTAGCCCAGCTTAAACTATGCGCCCATGTACCAGTGTGCCGACTCAGGGTGATATCTAGTGTGTTTGCAATTGAGTGTGCCTGCCTATACAGGGTGATCCAGTGTGGACTTGATTGATGTTGCACATGGGCGATTGGAACTAAACTAACCTTGCGTTGCATTTGTCTTTCTCTCTTTGGCTCTATCGTGTCCACTCTGCTGGCGCTGATGGATGGGTTGGACAGTCAAGGGGAGCCAGTGGTCCAGTTCCTGTTCATGCTTGGTTGTTGCCTACTCACCTTCCCATCTCCTGCATCACCTGCCACCTGTCTCCGCTCTGCCCAGCTGCACCTCATCCCTCATTACTCTTAGCATTAATACCAGTCAATTTCCCTTGGTTCTCTGTAAGATCATCCAGTCATCTACCAAGTCTGCTCAGCTCTTCTGTCTGCCATATTTTAAGTTGTTTATTGAAATTGAGTTAAAGTAGTTTGTATGGGTCAAGCATCCTCCAGTTTGTATGACTCAAGATCTGTTTACTGCCATGTATATGGTTCACACATACTAGAAATTTGACTAGGGTTAAGGCATACACTGGTGACATGTTTTTAATTGTTTTGTGATCACTGTCTTTGTGATATTTTCTGATGACCAAGCCTTTGATCTAAGCAGAGCCTTATCACATTATGGAGGAACCATGTCCCTTTCTTTTACCGATCCCTGAAAGCAAGACCTGTGAATGTCCTGAACAGTGTGGTGGCCACATTTGTTGGGAATTTGGGTGGAAATAGTGTTGAACATCATTGCATAGTTTGACTGCCATTTCATACCAACAATAAGAGAAAGTGGAGAAGTAGGCTATACCTAGAAAATACTATAGGTGTGCAATTCGTTTGTACAGTCTGGTAGTTAAATGGTTAAAAATAGGCAAGCAATAACATTGGAGGGAAATGTATACTGACACTGATTGTTTCAGAAATGGTCTGAGACAAAATAATGAAATGTTATACATCAGTATTGTGAAACACTGAACATATTTTAATGACTGACAAGGAGAGAGGAAACAGTACAAGTTAATCAATAATAACTAGGCTCACTATGAACAGTGTGTATTATTGGCTCTGTTCTGACATCAGTGCACAGTTCATTCCACCACTGTGAGGCCAGGACAGAAAAGAGCCATGGCCGTTACAATCTGCCGTAGGGGGGCTTGGAGCAACTGGGGAACAAATCACCTCAAGGCAGCAGAGCTTGACCACAGCCTGGAGGTCGGAGGGAGCTGTTCATTTGCCCTGTAGGCTTGAACCACAGTCCTAAACTGGATGGGACAGCGCAGGGAGCCAGTGCTGAGAACGGAGTAGGGAAGTTGTGTGGAAGAGCATGGGGCTGTTGAACACCAGGTCAGCAGCAGCTTTCTCCAGGAGTCTGATGGCCAACGCTGCAGGATGGCAGCAAGTAGGGAGTTGCAGGAGTCCAGGCGGGAGATGACAACAGCCTGGATGAGCACTAGCGACGAATCACAGCCAGATTTCTTTCCTAGCACAAAGTTTGATAAAAGAGATGAGTATTAGCAAAGGCAAGGAGAATGATTATATCAGTGTACAATGAGCTATGATGGGGAAGAATTACACTATTAATTTGATTTCCAGGTATGGCATATACATGGCATGCTTACTTGCAATGGTAATAATGCCTTCAGGTAATAACACTAACTATGCTTGATTAATTTGATGTATAATGTGGCAAATGCTATAGTAGCATCAGCCCACTATAGCTAAATAATGCCAGACAAGATTACAGACTGTAATCAATGTATGAACAATGTCACATTGATCATGCTCAACATTATGTTAAAATTGAAATACATCAGACCTCCGAACGTAACGTTAGCATTAACTAACGTTAACCCTAAGCCGTTAGCATTAGCTACCGTTAGCATAGCTAGCCTATCAATATAGTTGATGTTAATATAAAGAAATGTAACATTAGATAATGTTAGCTAAGTTATTCAACATTGACCCACTTACCCTCTAGATCTTTTCCAACGATGTCCTAAAGTAACCACATGTCATGATCATTTGCATCATAGACATACGTTCATATCTATGATTAGCATCATCGTAGCAGCTTCATTGCTAAAAGCTTAGCATGTTAGCCGACGTCATTACATGACTTCCTATCCAATCAGAGGCAGAGTAGGGCGGGTCTTCCTATGGTCACGTGTTTCCCGCCGAGCTCGCAGGACTCACGAACGCGCGACCAGCGTCCCCGAGGCTCGTGCACAGCACATGTTTCAAATGGGCTCGTTACAGGTATTGGTGGCTTCAAAAACAAACAAAACCCCATTGAATTAAAAGTTTATATTGATTAGATTGGTCTCTGATGCTGAATGATACCGAGAAAAAATTTGTTTTCCTTTTCTAGCCCTATCTATCATCATCCACTAACATGGGAAATAAGGTTCTTGGGCCGCATGCCGTGACGTGCCTTGCAATACCGGGCTTGGCCTGAAAGCCCATGGTGGCTTCAATGCGCCAAGCTGATCCTGGGGGCTTGGTCCCGTGTGCCAGTCATGGAGGTATAATATAACTGGAGACGGCATTGAAAATGGCTGCCTATTCATTTCAATGAAAGTTGCTCACCGGCGCATGAAGCCATTTGACGTAGTGGCCAAAGCCCGGTATTGCAAGTCACCTCACGGCATGCGGCCCAAGAACCTTATTTCCCATGTTAGTGGATGATGATAGATAGGGCTAGAAAAGGAAAACAAAATTTTTCTCGGTATCATTCAGCATCAGAGACCAATCTAATCAATATAAACTTTTAATTCAATGGGGTTTTGTTTGTTTTTGAAGCCACCAATACCTGTAACGAGCCCATTTGAAACATGTGCTGTGCACGAGCCTCGGGGACGCTGGTCGCGCGTTCGTGAGTCCTGCGAGCTCGGCGGGAAACACGTGACCATAGGAAGACCCGCCCTACTCTGCCTCTGATTGGATAGGAAGTCATGTAATGACGTCGGCTAACATTCTAAGCTTTTAGCAATGAAGCTGCTCAGATGATGCTAATCATAGATATGAACGTATGTCTATGATGCAAATGATCATGACATGTGGTTACTTTAGGACATCGTTGGAAAAGATCTAGAGGGTAAGTGGGTCAATGTTGAATAACTTAGCTAACATTATCTAATGTTACATTTCTTTATATTAACATCAACTATATTGATAGGCTAGGGAGCTATGCTAACGGTAGCTATGCTAACGGCTTAGGGTTAACGTTAGTTAATGCTAATGTTACGTTCGGAGGTCTCAGATGTATTTCAATTTTAACATAATGTTGAGCATGATCAATGTGACATTGTTCATACATTGATTACAGTCTGTAATCTTGTCTGGCATTATTTAGCTATAGTGGGCTGATGCTACTATAGCATTTGCCACATTATACATCAAATTAATCAAGCATAGTTAGTGTTATTACCTGAAGGCATTATTACCATTCAAGTAAGCATGCCATGTATATGCCATGCCTGGAAATCAAATTAATAGTGTAATTCCTCCACATCATAGCTCATTGTACACTGATATAATCATTCTCCTTGCCTTTGCTAATACTCATCTCTTTTATCAAACTGATGATGTCACTAAATCCCACTGTGATTGCTTTTTCAGTCAGTGAACAGGAAGCAGAGCAACCCCTCTCTGTTCGATCACCTGATAGAAGAACCTCCTAGGTGAGACCACACTACAGTACGTTGCTCCAGTAAACATATGAAGACCCAGCCGTATTTAAGCTGTCTTGTCTAATTTGAGCTGTCTTGTGAAGTCCCTGT
Source organism: Borostomias antarcticus (assembly GCF_949987555.1). Taxonomy (NCBI): domain Eukaryota; kingdom Metazoa; phylum Chordata; class Actinopteri; order Stomiiformes; family Stomiidae; genus Borostomias; species Borostomias antarcticus. The sequence goes on along the minus strand of NC_140245.1, from coordinate 15,688,152 downwards.
TTTTCACATACTCCCCCCAACCCCCCCCCCCCACCTACAGATGTGTAGTGCTCTGATCTACAGTCCCCCAAGTACAGGCAAGACCCCAGTGGCGCGGGTGCAGACTAACGAGTGTAGGCAGGGAAACACAAAGGTGTCTATAAGGAAAGGAGCTGACTGCCTTAGAAAGTGGGTTGGTGAATCAGAACACATAATCAGCTCTGCCTTCTCTTTGACCAGGTTAGCCAATGGGGCAACTGTGGCGGTTGGGGGGAGGGGGGTATAATTATTGGACAGGACACCTGACCATCATCCTCAGTGTTGACTGAGAGTTTGTGATGGCTGTTTGTTGGTCTCTTCCCAGGTCAACCTAATGAGACCCTCCTTCATCTTCTTCCACAAGATAGACCGGCTGGCCCCAGTACGCTCCAGCAGACAGGACCAGATACACAGGTGAGGCCTGTCTGTCACGGAGCCACCGCCTCGCTCCGCCTCTGGTGTAACTCGGTTCTTCAGCTTGGCTGCGTACTTGATTGATGTTGCACATGGGCGATTGGAACTAAACTAACCTTGCGTTGCATTTGTCTTTCTCTCTCTGGCTCTATCGTGTCCACTCTGCTGGCGCTGATGGATGGGTTGGACAGTCAAGGGGAGCCAGTGGTCCAGTTCCTGTTCATGCTTGGTTGTTGCCTACTCACCTTCCCATCTCCTGCATCCCCTGCCACCTGTCTCCACTCTGCCCAGCTGCACCTCATCCCTCATTACTCTTAGCATTAATACCAGTCAATTTCCCTTGGTTCTCTGTAAGATCATCCAATCATCTACCAAGTCTGCTCAGCTCTTCTGTCTGCCATATTTTAAGTTGTTTATTGAAATTGAGTTAAAGTAGTTTGTATGGGTCAAGCATCCTCCAGTTTGTATGACTCAAGATCTGTTTACTGCCATGTATATGGTTCACACATACTAGAAATTTGACTAGGGTTAAGGCATACACTGGTGACATGTTTTTAATTGTTTTGTGATCACTGTCTTTGTGATATTTTCTGATGACCAAGCCTTTGATCTAAGCAGAGCCTTAGCACATTATGGAGGAACCATGTCCCTTTCTTTTACCGATCCCTGAGAGCAAGACCTGTGAATGTCCTGAACAGTGTGGTGGCCACATTTGTTGGGAATTTGGGTGGAAATAGTGTTGAACATCATTGCATAGTTTGACTGCAATTTCATACCAACATTAAGAGAAAGTGGAGAAGTAGGCTATACCTAGAAAATACTATAGGTGTGCAATTCGTTTGTACAGTCTGGTAGTTAAATGGTTAAAAATGGGCAAGCAATAACATTGGAGGGAAATGTATACTGACACTGATGATTGTTTCAGAAATGGTCTGAGACAAAATAATGAAATGTTATACATCAGTATTGTGAAACACTGAACATATTTTAATGACTGACAAGGAGAGAGGAAACAGTCCAAGTTAATCAATAATAACTAGGCTCACTATGAACAGTGTGTATTATTGGCTCTGTTCTGACATCAGTGCACAGTTCATTCCACCACTGTGAGGCCAGGACAGAAAAGAGCCATGGCCACGCCAATCTGCCGTAGGGGGGCTTGGAGCAACTGGGGAACCAATCACCTCAAGGCAGCAGAGCTTGACCACAGCCTGGAGGTCGGAGGGAGCTGTTCATTTGCCCTGTAGGCTTGCATCACAGTCCTAAACTGGATGGGACAGCGCAGGGAGCCAGTGCAGAGAACGGAGTAGGGAAGTTTTGTGGAAGAGCATGGGCCCGTTGAACACCAGGTCAGCAGCAGCTTTCTCCAGGAGTCTGATGGCCAACGCTGCAGGATGGCAGCAAGTAGGGAGTTGCAGGAGTCCAGGCGGGAGATGACAACAGCCTGGATGAGCACTAGCGACGAATCACAGCCAGATTTCTTTCCTAGCACAAAGTTTGATAAAAGAGATGAGTATTAGCAAAGGCAAGGAGAATGATTATATCAGTGTACAATGAGCTATGATGGGGAAGAATTACACTATTAATTTGATTTCCAGGCATGGCATATACATGGCATGCTTACTTGCAATGGTAATAATGCCTTCAGGTAATAACACTAACTATGCTTGATTAATTTGATGTATAATGTGGCAAATGCTATAGTAGCATCAGCCCACTATAGCTAAATAATGCCAGACAAGATTACAGACTGTAATCAATGTATGAACAATGTCACATTGATCATGCTCAACATTATGTTAAAATTGAAATACATCAGACCTCCGAACGTAACGTTAGCATTAACTAACGTTAACCCTAAGCCGTTAGCATTAGCTACCGTTAGCATAGCTCCCTAGCCTATCAATATAGTTGATGTTAATATAAAGAAATGTAACATTAGATAATGTTAGCTAAGTTATTCAACATTGACCCACTTACCCTCTAGATCTTTTCCAACGATGTCCTAAAGTAACCACATGTCATGATCATTTGCATCATAGACATACGTTCATATCTATGATTAGCATCATCGTAGCAGCTTCATTGCTAAAAGCTTAGAATGTTAGCCGACGTCATTACATGACTTCCTATCCAATCAGAGGCAGAGTAGGGCGGGTCTTCCTATGGTCACGTGTTTCCCGCCGAGCTCGCAGGACTCACGAACGCGCGACCAGCGTCCCCGAGGCTCGTGCACAGCACATGTTTCAAATGGGCTCGTTACAGGTATTGGTGGCTTCAAAAACAAACAAAACCCCATTGAATTAAAAGTTTATATTGATTAGATTGGTCTCTGATGCTGAATGATACCGAGAAAAATTTAGTTTTCCTTTTCTAGCCCTATCTATCATCATCCACTAACATGGGAAATAAGGTTCTTGGGCCGCATGCCGTGACGTGCCTTGCAATACCGGGCTTGGCCTGAAAGCCCATGGTGGCTTCAATGCGCCAAGCTGATCCTGGGGGCTTGGTGCCAGTGGGGAAGACCTCCAGGCCCTTGTTCTTGTTGAGGGTGGTGTGTGCTGCCACCTGCTGGAGGTAGGACTCAGTGCAGTGCAGTAGGGCTGCCAGTCTTGTCCCTGGAAATCTGCAGGGTAAGCCAGCCTCAGTCACAGCTTCGACATCAAAACAACACAAGACTGCAGGTAAACAACACAACACCAGTGAGTGACAATGAGTAGGCTACACACAGTTGGCTACCTGGCTTGACACAGCATACGTCTGCTGCCATTTCTTTTCATTCTATGTATTGATTTGAAGAACGTTTGTGAGTGTGTGTGTGTGTGTGTGTGTGTGATTGCAATCTGTGTTTGCTTAGATAGAATCTGAGGCATTTTCAGTGATGATTCTGTTCATTTCATCTTGGTAAAAAATCTGTTGAATATGAAATCATACAGTACTAAGTATGGTGAGTGTAGGTCTATTCAGACTGAGCAGTGATCAGAGGGGTGTGTCTCCTTGCAGGCCACTCCCCCGTCTCTCTGAAAGCCTGCAGGTGCAGCCTGTAGAGGATGGAGCTTTCTCTGGCTGCACCAAGCTACTTCTCCACATGGTCAGAGAGCCGAGCGCAACATGACCACATGCGCAGCCTGGAACCCAGCAATCTGGTTCACACGCGCACGCACGCACACACACCAAGCCCCCAGGATCAGCTTGGCGCATTGAAGCCACCATGGGCTTTCAGGCCAAGCCCGGTATTGCAAGTCAAATCAAGGCATGCGGCCCAAGAACCCTTATTTCCCATGTTAGTGGATGATGATAGATAGGGCTAGAAAAGGAAAACAAAATTTTTCTGGGTATCATTCAGCATCAGAGACCAATCTTATCAATATAAACTTTTAGTTTTAGGGGTTTGGGGGTTTTTGAAGCCACCAATACCTGTATTGATATACCTGTATGTGCTGTGCACGAGCCTCGGGGACGCGCTGGTCGCGCGTTCGTGAGTCCTGCGAGCTCGGGAAAGCACGTGACCATAGGAAGACCCGCCCTACTCTGCCTCTGATTGGATAGGAAGTCATGTAATGACGTCGGTTAACATTTGCTATTAGCAATGAAGCTTATGATCATGCTAATCATAGATATGAACGTATGTCTATGATGCAAATGATCATGACATGTGGTTACTTTAGGACATCGTTGGAAAAGATCTAGAGGGTAAGTGGGTCAATGTTGAATAACTTAGCTAACATTACCTAATGTTACATTTCTTTATATTAACATCAACTATATTGATAGGCTAGGGAGCTATGCTAACGGTAGCTAATGCTAACGGCTTAGGGTTAACGTTAGTTAGTTAATGCTAACGTTACGTTCGGAGGTCTCAGATGTATTTCAATTTTAACAATGTTGAGCATGATCAATGTGACATTGTTCATACATTGATTACAGTCTGTAATCTTGTCTGGCATTATTTAGCTATAGTGGGCTGATGCTTGCTGCTGCTACTATAGCATTTGCCACATTATACATCAAATTAATCAAGCATAGTGTTATTACCTGAAGGCATTATTACCATTGCAAGTAAGCATGCCATGTATATGCCATGCCTGGAAATCAAATTAATAGTGTAATTATTCCCCATCATAGCTCATTGTACACTGATATAATCATTCTCCTTGCCTTTGCTAATACTCATCTCTTTTATCAAACTTTGTGCTAGGAAAGAAATCTGGCTGTGATTCGTCGCTAGTGCTCATCCAGGCTGTTGTCATCTCCCGCCTGGACTCCTGCAACTCCCTACTTGCTGCCATCCTGCAGCGTTGGCCATCAGACTCCTGGAGAAAGCTGCTGCTGACCTGGTGTTCAACAGCCCCATGCTCTTCCACAAAACTTCCCTACTCTGTTCTCTGCACTGGCTCCCTGCGCTGTCCCATCCAGTTTAGGACTGTGGTTCGAGCCTACAGGGCAAATGAACAGCTCCCTCCGACCTCCAGGCTGTGGTCAAGCTCTGCTGCCTTGAGGTGATTGGTTCCCCAGTTGCTCCAAGCCCCCCTACGGCAGATTGGCGTGGCCATGGCTTTTTTCTGTCCTGGCCTCACAATGGTGGGAACTGTCCACTGATGTCAGTACAGCAGAGTCGCTGCCCATCTTTCGCCGCATGCTGAAAATTCACCTGTTCAAGATGTGCCCTGGACCCTTCCTTTTAACACCTATTTTATTTGTTCTTGTACTTTGTCTTTAGCAACAGGTTAAGCTCTTAGACGCTTGTTTAGAAAGGAGATGCACTTATGAGTTCTAGCGAGCAGTGGTACTGTAGTGAAGCTGCAGTGTCACTAATGAAAGACTAATGGGGTGCACCTGAACTGCGGACGCTGACAGAGGCTCTGATCACCCTCAGCTGGACTTGATTGCTGAGGGGTGGACTAAGAAAGCAGAGCCAGTCGGGCAGTCTGGGGAGCGGAGCTTCATCTCCCTCAGGGCAACTAGTCTGACGAAGCAATTGTTAACTTGCACTCACGGGAGAGGATAACATGCCTGTCTAGCCCAGCTTAAACTATGCGCCCATGTACCAGTGTGCCGACTCAGGGTGATATCTAGTTTGTTTGCAATTGAGTGTGCCTGCCTATACAGGGTGATCCAGTGTGGAATTTACTGTTTGTGTGCGCGTGTGTGTGTGTTTGTGTAAACGTTGAGTGCCATACCGAGTGCCCACCTACGTGGGGTGAATTGCTGTGATGCTGGGTGTGGCTATTCTGATACTGGATGGACAGACCTGTCTGAGGGAGAGGTGTCACCGATTGGCCAGACTCCCATCAGGCCCACAAAGAACCTGCTGTTTCATGAGTTGGTGCAATAAATGACATGTTTTCTTAGGTTGTTGTCTAGTGTGCTGTTGTTGTTCTCAGCTCTCTTAACACCGGACTATACCAGGGACTAAAGGTGGTGGCAGCCCCTTTGCCTACAGTTAATACCCACACCTAGACCAAGGTTCATTACAGTACTCTTGCATACCTACAGTATGTTAAATGCACTTAATGAAAGTTGCTTTTTATAATTGTCTGATAAATGACTAATGTAATGCTGTTTTCTGGAGATCTCCTGTCCACCGTGGAATTCATTAGTCTGTTCTAAGGATGTACTCTTGGAAAACTACGAGCTCACATTAACTTTAGTTTATTTTCAATTAACTTGGACTGTTTCCCCTCCTTCAGTCATAAAACATGTCAAGTGTTTAAGATTTGATACCTGTTTTAAGTGATGGAGTATTAATGTACAAAACATTCATATCGGCTGGGCCTACAGTTGGTCTAAAGAAGTGACTTTCTAACAGCTCCCACTCTTCTAGGAGGCCTTTCTATAAGATGTTGGAGTGTGTCTGTGGGAATTTTTGCCCATTCATCCAGAAGAGCATTTGTAAGGTCACACTGCTGTTGGACTAGAGGGCCTAGCTGACAATCTCCGTTCTTCATGTAGTTCATCCCAAAAGTGTTCGCTTCGCTGGGGTTGAGGTCAGGGCTCTGTGCGGGCCAGTCAAGTTCTTCCACACCAACCTCACCCAACCATGCCTTTATGGACCATTGTAGGTTCAGTAATATGTAGGTGTCCCAATACTTTTGTCCATTTAGTGTAAATGAAAGTCACTTCTTTAGACCAACTGTAGGCCCAGCCGATATGAATGTTTTGTACATTAATACTCCATCACTTAAAACAGGTATCAAATCTTAAACACTTGACATGTTTTATGACTGAAGGAGAGGAAACAGTCCAAGTTAATTGAAAATAAACTAAAGTTAATGTGAGCTCGTAGTTTTCCAAGAGTACATCCTTAGAACAGACTAATGAATTCCACGGTGGACAGGAGATCTCCAGAAAACAGCATTACATTAGTCATTTATCAGACAATTATAAAAAGCAACTTTCATTAAGTGCATTTAACATACTGTAGGTATGCAAGAGTACTGTAATGAACCTTGGTCTAGGTGTGGGTATTAACTGTAGGCAAAGGGGCTGCCACCACCTTTAGTCCCTGGTATAGTCCGGTGTTAAGAGAGCTGAGAACAACAACAGCACACTAGACAACAACCTAAGAAAACATGTCATTTATTGCACCAACTCATGAAACAGCAGGTTCTTTGTGGGCCTGATGGGAGTCTGGCCAATCGGTGACACCTCTCCCTCAGACAGGTCTGTCCATCCAGTATCAGAATAGCCACACCCAGCATCACAGCAATTCACCCCACGTAGGTGGGCACTCGGTATGGCACTCAACGTTTACACAAACACACACACACGCGCACACAAACAGTAAATTCCACACTGGATCACCCTGTATAGGCAGGCACACTCAATTGCAAACAAACTAGATATCACCCTGAGTCGGCACACTGGTACATGGGCGCATAGTTTAAGCTGGGCTAGACAGGCATGTTATCCTCTCCCGTGAGTGCAAGTTAACAATTGCTTCGTCAGACTAGTTGCCCTGAGGGAGATGAAGCTCCGCTCCCCAGACTGCCCGACTGGCTCTGCTTTCTTAGTCCACCCCTCAGCAATCAAGTCCAGCTGAGGGTGATCAGAGCCTCTGTCAGCGTCCGCAGTTCAGGTGCACCCCATTAGTCTTTCATTAGTGACACTGCAGCTTCACTACAGTACCACTGCTCGCTAGAACTCATAAGTGCATCTCCTTTCTAAACAAGCGTCTAAGAGCTTAACCTGTTGCTAAAGACAAAGTACAAGAACAAATAAAATAGGTGTTAAAAGGAAGGGTCCAGGGCACATCTTGAACAGGTGAATTTTCAGCATGCGGCGAAAGATGGGCAGCGACTCTGCTGTACTGACATCAGTGGACAGTTCCCACCATTGTGAGGCCAGGACAGAAAAAAGCCATGGCCACGCCAATCTGCCGTAGGGGGGCTTGGAGCAACTGGGGAACCAATCACCTCAAGGCAGCAGAGCTTGACCACAGCCTGGAGGTCGGAGGGAGCTGTTCATTTGCCCTGTAGGCTCGAACCACAGTCCTAAACTGGATGGGACAGCGCAGGGAGCCAGTGCAGAGAACAGAGTAGGGAAGTTTTGTGGAAGAGCATGGGGCTGTTGAACACCAGGTCAGCAGCAGCTTTCTCCAGGAGTCTGATGGCCAACGCTGCAGGATGGCAGCAAGTAGGGAGTTGCAGGAGTCCAGGCGGGAGATGACAACAGCCTGGATGAGCACTAGCGACGAATCACAGCCAGATTTCTTTCCTAGCACAAAGTTTGATAAAAGAGATGAGTATTAGCAAAGGCAAGGAGAATGATTATATCAGTGTACAATGAGCTATGATGGGGAATAATTACACTATTAATTTGATTTCCAGGCATGGCATATACATGGCATGCTTACTTGCAATGGTAATAATGCCTTCAGGTAATAACACTATGCTTGATTAATTTGATGTATAATGTGGCAAATGCTAAAGTAGCAGCAGCAAGCATCAGCCCACTATAGCTAAATAATGCCAGACAAGATTACAGACTGTAATCAATGTATGAACAATGTCACATTGATCATGCTCAACATTGTTAAAATTGAAATACATCTGAGACCTCCGAACGTAACGTTAGCATTAACTAACTAACGTTAACCCTAAGCCGTTAGCATTAGCTACCGTTAGCATAGCTCCCTAGCCTATCAATATAGTTGATGTTAATATAAAGAAATGTAACATTAGGTAATGTTAGCTAAGTTATTCAACATTGACCCACTTACCCTCTAGATCTTTTCCAACGATGTCCTAAAGTAACCACATGTCATGATCATTTGCATCATAGACATACGTTCATATCTATGATTAGCATGATCATAAGCTTCATTGCTAATAGCAAATGTTAACCGACGTCATTACATGACTTCCTATCCAATCAGAGGCAGAGTAGGGCGGGTCTTCCTATGGTCACGTGCTTTCCCGAGCTCGCAGGACTCACGAACGCGCGACCAGCGCGTCCCCGAGGCTCGTGCACAGCACATGTTTAAATGGCTCAATACAGGTATTGGTGGCTTCAAAAACCCCCAAACCCCTAAAACTAAAAGTTTATATTGATAAGATTGGTCTCTGATGCTGAATGATACCCAGAAAAATTTTGTTTTCCTTTTCTAGCCCTATCTATCATCATCCACTAACATGGGAAATAAGGGTTCTTGGGCCGCATGCCTTGATTTGACTTGCAATACCGGGCTTTGGCCACTACGTCAAATGGCTTCATGCGCCGGTGAGCAACTTTCATTGAAATGAATAGGCAGCCATTTTCAATGCCGTCTCCAGTTATATTATACCTCCATGACACACACACACACACACACACCATCAGCTAGGTGCCATCGAAACTACATTTCCCATGAGCCACAAAGTCGTGGGCGCGGCCATATGCCGGAAGTTGCTACGTGTTCAGTTGTGACAGGAAGCGTTTACTGGATTCAGAGGCGTCTGAGCTTTCTCCCAAAGTAGGTGCTTCAGCAGGTAAATACATTCTTTATGAAACACATTTCTACCTTTCTTGGTAGAAATCTTCCTGTGACTATATGGCCTAGGCTGAATTCGAAATACCTGCCATTTAATCTAAGTTGGCCTTTCTAAGTACTCCCATCTAGGAGCTAGGCTAGCAAGCTAGCTAACGTCAGACACTTGCTAAGAGATAGCTGTTGTGTTGTTTACAATTTGTAAGAACTTGCATACATAGTAACTGCATTTGTTTGAATACAGTACATTTCAGGGGTACCATCTTTCGAAATGCTCTTTGCAATCGATTCGCGCTATGGTAACATTTTTGACAGGGTAGCAGAACACCATGACCAATGTTAATTATAAGAAATAGCTAGCTAGCTAACTTATCTATCTAGCTATGTGCGTCACACTGCTACTTTTCGCCGTCAGAAACACCAGCTAGGTATGTAACCCAACAAATGCTAGCTTTTTGTCGAAGTGGTCATGATTACGAAAGCTACATACTCCCCCCCCCTCCTCTCTCTCTCCCCCCCCTCCTCTCTCTCTCCCCCCCCTCCCCCCCCTCCTCTCTCTCTCCCCCCCCTCCTCTCTCTCTCCCCCCCCCCTCCTCTCTCTCCCCCCCCCCCTCCTCTCTCTCCCCCCCCCCCTCCTCTCTCTCCCCCCCCCCTCCTCTCTCTCCCCCCCCCCTCCTCTCTCTCCCCCCCCCCCTCCTCTCTCTCTCCCCCCCCTCCTCTCTCTCTCAGCACTATGTTGCCGACCACCTCGCCGCAGAGCCACGGCAACGGCAGCCTGAGCGCGCGCGACGCAGCGCGGCACACGGCAGGCGCGAAGCGGTACAAGTACCTGCGGAGGCTGCTGCACTTCAAACAGATGGACTTCGAGTTCGCCGTGTGGCAGATGCTCTACTTGTTCACTTCTCCTCAGAGAGTCTACCGCAACTTCCACTACAGGAAACAGACCAAAGACCAGTGGGCCAGAGACGACCCCGCCTTCCTAGTCCTGCTCAGTATCTGGCTGTGTGGTCAGTGTCTCCATTAAAGCAGTGAACGATACAGTATGGGTGGAATTATCTAGACATAAGCAGGGTTTCCAAGTCTCACGCATTGAGCGTGAGACACACGCATTTCAGCCTCTTCTCACGCCGCACTGCACAATTCTGACGCAGAGAAATCAAAATTCTCTGTTAGCATATTTCTTGAAACCAATCACAATCCTCTTAGGTGGAGCGGTTACTAGGTTGTTGTTTCATGTAGTCTGGATTGAATCTGATACGCCCGGAAAAATCTTCCGTTGCCACTGATTGGGTAGTAGTAATATACTTAACGACAAGGCTCATCCCCAACACATATATCCGGTGAGTCTTGTCATGTCTGTCCAGCCTGTCACTGATATCAAAGGGAAAGTGAGGCGGATGTGTGCCAGTATTCAAGCCCCATACACCTTAACTGTTTTGTATTCTCTATTTATCTTATTTTTTAAATGATTTTAATTAGTTTTTATCCATGCCTTTTTATGTAAAGCACTATGTGCTACATTGATTTGTATGAATGGTGCTATAGAAATAAAAATAACATCAACATGAACTGTGATGTGTATAGATAGATCCCTCATGACTTTTGATCTCTGGTCTTCCCTCTCCTCAGTGTCGACGGTGGGCTTCGGCCTGGTGCTGGACATGGGTCTGGTGGAGACCCTGAAGCTGCTGCTGTGGGTGGTGTTCATCGACTGCATCGGGGTGGGCCTGCTCATCTCCACGCTCATGTGGTGAGGACAGTCGTACTGTAACAGGTTCAGTCTCATGTGGTGAGGACAGTCGTACTGTAACAGGTTCAGTCTCATGTGGTGAGGACAGTCGTACTGTAACAGGTTCAGTCTCATGTGGTGAGGACAGTCGTACTGTAACAGGTTCAGTCTCACCTAGTCGCAGATAGATCACTATTATGGTCCAGTCACACACGGGCCCTAGATAGATCACTTTTATGGTCCAGTCACACACGGGCCCTAGATAGATCACTTTTATGGTCCAGTCACACATGGGCCCTAGAAAGCCAAAGTTGGAACTCCACGCGAAGGAACGATGCAAATTAATTTCGCCACCAGAAGCAAATTTTTTATTTGCCTCTTCCCTCGCATATAATGGAATATACATTTTTATTTCGCTAGGGATGCACGATATATCGGCAATCATCATCGGTATCGGCCGATGTTAGTAATTTTTTGTATATCGGTATCGGTCCGATGTGCAAAACAGGGCCGATGTGAACAGCCGATAATTATTTCTGTCTAGCTGCTGTCGTGTGTTGTTTTTGAGAGGAAACAATGTGGTAAATCTATGGTTTACCAGCTTTTCCGAATGTTTTGGAAATAGAGAGTGTTTACATGTGTATAACATTTGATTATCATAGAAACTTGTTTTTATACAGTACATATCAACATCGGTAAATATCGGTTATCGGCCATGCCAGCAATTTTAATGGCCACGTTTCCCGATAAAGAACCTTCTTTTTCTTCTTTTTTTTTTTTAAAGATATTTTTTAGGGCTTTTAAGCTTTAATGGACAGGACAGTTGTGAGAGACAGGAAATGTGGGAGAGAGAGAGGGGAGGACATGTGGCACAGGACCCGAGCCGGAAATCAAACCCGGGTCCGCCGCGTGAAGGACTAGCCTTCATATGGGGCGCGCCTTACCCAGTGAGCTACCAGGGCGCCCCTAGAACCTTCTTAAAGAACCCTTAATAACCCTAACCCTTTGTATGGGAGTTAAGAAGTACTTTGTAGTTAAGTGCTTCTTAACTCTTTCGGGAAACCCAGCCATATCTGTTATCGGTATCGGCCAAAATGTTCATATCGGTGCATCCCTAAATTTCGCCCATGTGTGGCTGTACCATTAAACTGGCCTGTCCAGCGCTGTTCCAGGGGCTGCGCACGCAGGCCAACACAGCTCAGCTCAGCTCTGCGCTCGCTCCCTTCAGTGATGTGAAGAGGCCTGGCAAGCCAAACCGCTGCTCAGACTGGCGCAGTCTTAGGATCACAGCTCAAGAAGTAGTCCCTACTGACTCAACACCTCCGCTGCCTTTCATCAGCTTTACATTACATCAGTCATTTAGCAGACACTTTCATCCAAAGCGACAATTGCATTTAACGTGGGTAGTCAGGGTACTGTACTACTACTCGCCAGAACTCTCAAGTGCATCTCCTTTCTAAAGTGATACCTCATGTATGGTATTGCACTGCTACGGTGTTGTCATCTTAGTTGACGCTGTGTAGAGACTCGTGCCCTAGCTCTGCTACAGTGTCCGTGTTTGTTCTGGTCTTTGTAGGGTCATCACCAATAAGTACCTGCTGAAGCAGCCCGGTAAAGACTACGATGTGGAGTGGGGCTACGCCTTCGACGTGCACCTCAACGCCTTCTACCCTCTGCTCCTCATCCTGCACTTCCTACAGCTCTTCTTCATCAACCGTACGTATTTACAGGGGTCAAACAGGGGTCAAACTGTTGCTTAAAAACGGTTTAGATGATATATTGGCCAGGTTTCCCGAACGAGTTAAGAAGCACTTAACTCCAAAGTACTTCTTAACTCCCATGCAAAGGGATTGATGACTTTAGTTGTCTTTTGTCATTGTCCTTATTTAGCTCTGCGTTGTGTTTTGATGACAATAAAAGACGGCCCCCAATCTCACACGATACCACACAGTCCAGTGTCTCCTTGTTCTGATGTATCCCAAATAAATCTCTCCAACACGGGATTTGAGCCTCAAGCAAAAGCATGTTTATTCCAGAAGGTTTTACATACAAAAGACGATGGCATATAGTCTAATGTACAGTTGACCTCTCGGTATGCTGTCTGGACCCAAATCAAAGCATTGGTCTCGTTGCAACGTTCTTATGTGGTTTAAGTGTCCCCCCTCCCTCGTCTCTTCTCCGATAAGACTGTCTCTGGTCTCTTCTGTGGCCTTGTTTGGTCACGTTAACCTACGCCGCCTCAGCTCCCAGGCCTTTATCTCTAACCACAACAATGGTGTTTGGCACAGAGTGTACCAGCCATGGAATGTCTTTATCTCATAAGTCTATGGAAGAGGGACACCGTTTCTTACCGAAAACTCAAGCCGACAGCCATACTCGGAGGTCAATCATCATAATTAGGAAATAGCTAACAGGATCATATTAAAAGGCATTTCTCTGAAAATCAACCATATTCAACAGGTTGCTTAAGAAGGGTTCCTTAAGAAGGTTCTTTATCTGGAAACGTGGCCATATACGTGTTATTCATGTACATACATATGGTCTATATCTCAACGGCACACACATTGCACACATTGTGTATATATAAAACATGGCTCATCTATTACACCACACTCTGCACACACTGTACATACACTCACCACACTCTACTCTGTATATATTGAGCAATTTGCATTGTGCCTTTCTTTTTATTGGTGACATAGTATTTTGTATGTGCACTGTATTTTGGATTTGTGCTTTTTTGTATTGCATTTGCACTCACATCTTTGCACTATCCTGTCCTGCACCCTCTCCTGTGTCGTCTTCATCAGCGTACGCCCTTTAGTCAAATCCCTAGTACTGGATGTGTAAACCATGTTCATGGCGAATAAAGAAATCATGCAAAAGATCTTAAACTGTAGCTGAAAACTTGCCTTTGAAAGAAAGGCCTCCCTCTACGATTCAGCGTGATGCGCACTGGAGCGTGTCTGATCGATACTGTACCCTCTTTTTTCTCTGTTCCAGATATAGTGGTCATAAACTCGGAGTGGTTCCTGGGCTACTTTGTGGGGAACAGTCTGTGGCTCGTAGCCATCGGCTACTACATTTACATCACCTTCCTGGGTTACAACGGTGAGCTCTTCGTTCAAAATGTGTTTCTCTTGAGAGATGTTCTGTTATGTCCAGCTACGAGGTAGAGCGGGTCGTCTGATGACCGTAGGGTCGTCTGTTCGAGTCCCGGCTCCTCCTGATGACATGTCGAAGTGTATATTTATGTATATAAATATATACACACACACACACACACACTGGAGCACACCCTAAAGGTGCAGACTAACAACATCATGAGTCAAATAAGAGAGCTGCACACTAGAATGTTCTCCTCTGCTGTAATTTAATAGGCCGGTGTTTTGGCGAAGAGCCTTGGTCAGGGTGTTTGTGATTAGTTGTTGTTGTTGACCCTCTCTCGTGACCTCTCCTGCAGCGCTGCCCTTCCTGAAGAACACGGCGGTACTGCTGTACCCCTTCGCCCTGCTGGGCCTCCTCTACGTCCTCTCCATCTCCCTGGGGTGGAACTTCACGCGCGGCCTGTGCTGGTTCTACAAGTACCGGGTCCAGTAGATAAGGGTCCAGTAGACACGGCCCAGCCCAGCGGCTGTGTGTACAGCGCTGGGGGCTCCGCTTCACTGCTGGACTTAATCAGACTTATACATGGACTATGATTTCATTTGGGAGACAAAGGGGATGAATATGGGGTTTGTATACTTTGTAAATAGTAATCTAGCTGTAAGATACACAAATCGTGGATTGTTTCTAAAGACGATTTGTTCCCTTTCAGTTGAATCTTTTTTTTTAAGAATATGAAGAAAAATAACGAAAAAATCTTTTGTTGAAGAGAAAATGAGAATGAAAAAACAAGTAATGTGAGTTTGGTGTTGCTTGATTTGGGCGCTATCCAGAGTGTGCATTCCCATGCACTGTCAATAAAGAGGTTTTAACTGAATCTGCTCACCTCTGGAAGCTGATCTTGGGCTCTAATGTGAATCAGAGCGGTGTGGGGTTCCTACACACCTAGCGCCATTTATTCATTTGATTAACTCATAATAAAATGAACTCCCATAAATGAAGATGTACACATCAAATGCAAAGCTTCGTGGGGCGAAAAAGCGAGACAATAAGGTACGCAAACGAGTAACTAATGATTAGTAGTTACTAACTGTAGTAGTTACTCAGTAACCACTCATTTGTTGTGTTACCATATCTTCTTTCTGAGTTTAAGTCCCAACTGAATGGTGAAAGCCAGATTCTACAGGCAGATAGGAATCCAATGATGTCCATCTCTTGACATATAGTCGATTTTATGGACCTCAACCAGATTTCATTCAACAACTAGAAATGGTGCATGACCTCTGCCCATGAATGTTTTTCGTGGCTCTTTGTGTACACATGTGCAAGCAGGTTTTTTTTTCTTCCATTTTTGGTTTTGCTGCATTTAAGTTGAGAGTTTTATTCCAGTCCAAACTCTGTGTCTCTGACCTTCCCACGTCAAGATGTGGCCATTCCATTGACAAAATGAATGGAAGTAAATGGGCAGCCATGTATTCTCTGTGGCGCCCCCCTTAGGTCGCAGCTGGCAGGGAGCAGTTCGATGCACTCTGGGCTCTCCCTCCGCACCCCCCAGTCCAGACTACCTAAAAACACTGGGGTGGAGGTACTACTGTTCTGATCGCTAACATTGTTAGCATAAGTGAACAGAGTAGAACATAGAGAAAATTAGCATCACGGCTAGTGGACATTTTGTGACTGGGAGTGTTACTTTACGTAGCTAGCTAAATATACTGACCGCCACATCATTTTACAACTTGTTTTGTTTATTCTTGTGAATGTTGCCTATACAGAACCACCATTACAGGCAACATGGTACATTCAGATAGATGCTTGCTGTCCAATAACTACAGGAAGTTCCTCTGGTGTTTCGCTGTCCCGCGAGAGGGTGTATCATCCAAGATGGCGGAAGAGACGTGATACCTTTCATAATTATTTATTACGTTTATTAAATAATAGCTGTGCCACAGGGCAAATATTACTCAACACTGCAATGCCTTGGGTCCTGAGCAGCACAACCTGCCGAATGTTCATACACAGCGTGGTCCTTGAGACACGCCCGGACACAGACGCGCTCTCGGCCATTTAAGGTAGATGGAGATGACAGTTTTGCTTGGCTGCACCAGGAACGTATAATGTAATTGAAAGTGATTAATTTACATTATATTAATAAGGAAAGTCACTTATGTGTTATAATCTGTATAGTAAAGTTTATTGAAAGAAATTATAACATGGTCCTGTTACTGTACATTTTGTATACAGTATGCTTGTGAAAACCCTGGTCAGACGACATGATCTTGTAATCGTAATGCTTTTGTTTCTTGTATTACATGATAAAGATTGATAGTAGAAAAATCCCTCCAGAACATTCCCAGTAATAATTACTTCAAGGAGTCCATCAGCATCTTCTTGAACATCTCCAGATCCACCTTCCTCATGATAGAGATCTTGTGCTGCTTCTTCAGGAGCCCCAGCATGTCCAGGACCATCATGCCTCTGGTGTGGGTCCCCTGGAGCTCCACGGTGACAGCCACCTGCTCGCTCGCTGTCACAAACCTGTGGTCGATGGCCGCCGCCACGGCGTACGAGTCACACGAGGCGAAGCCTGTCCCGGCCACCATTTCCTTCCGGTACCTCTCGGTCTGGGCCACTTCCATGGTGTGCTTAAAGATCCTCTTCATGAAGCGAGCTTTGTCCGAATCCTGGGCTAGCCAGGCGTCACAGAAGGTCTGGAGTGGAAATGAGAATGGAGCACTTAGTGAATTCCTCACTAGATGTCATTCTCCTTAATGGTAACTTGATTATAGCGAAGAGAAAAAGTTCCTGCACATTTAGGTCACATGCAAGTTTCACATTTTAATTATCATGCCAAGCATTCGGCCAAAGGACCTTCATCGGGACAACCCGATTAGGACAAGTACTATTAACTTTAGATCATAATTATAGCTTTTAAGAGTATTACAGTCCTAATAAGACCTTACCCACGGCAGCATGTTCTCACAGGTGAACTCCCAGGTGGCGACGTAGGTGGGACAGTGGAAACGGTTCAGCACAATGTGAGCAGCCTCTGGGTCGGCCACAAAGTTGAACTCCGCACACACGGTTGTGTTTCCCCGTGCTGCCAACACACACACACACACACACAAACAGGGACTATCACTGTGTCCCAGACACATGATTCGGAGCGTTAAATTAGCTGACCGAAATGTATGGGGTTAGATCTGTTTCAATACTTGTCAATATACACCACATGTTTCACAAATGTTTTTTGGTGATTCACAAATACATTTGTGTGGTTCACAAATAAATTCTTGTTTCACAAATGTTTTTTGGTGATTCAAAGTCTGAACAAGTCAACACACCATCCATTCCTCAACTGCACTCTGCAACCCTAAAGGACAACAGCACAGGTGAGACCACAAGCATGGTGTTCCTCACAGTAAAATGCTTCTAACACCTTTAGAATGAGTGTAAATGTATCAGCTGAGAATTTAGGGGAAATTGTGTTTACAAGTCTAAAATTCAGAGTGCATTGACATCACATCAGCCATACTTGGGCTAGAAGGTGCCCATGTGAAGGTGAATTGAGCATCTACGGTAGTTGTAGAAGATACATTTGACTCCCATTATTTATTTTAATTGTATTGGGAACCTATATGGTGTGATCAAAATGTCCTGTAGCCTACTTCATAAAAAAGGGCAACAAAAAAGACAAGCCTGGGAATCGAAAGTGAATGAAAATGTAAGGTCCCTTCCCTAAACTCTGGACTTCAATTAATCCCCTAACAAAATAAGAAACAGAATCTGAGTGACGGAACCAAAACAAAACGCGCACACTGATTGGTCGGAGCTGCCTTGTAATCTGATTGGCTGGAGATGAGGCAGGGTACATTGTTTCTAAAAGTTTCATAATTCGCTTTCTGGTTCGTGTCTCCCAGGTGCCAGTAAATACAAGCGCCCAGGTGCCAGTAAATACAAGCGGTGCAAGTAATTACAAGCGGTGCATGTTTGTGAGTTTGAAATATATTTGTGAACCACAAAAAACATTTGTGAAACAATAATTTATTTGTGAATCACACAAATGTATTTGTGAATCACACAAATTTATGTTTATTTAAAAAAAAATTATGTTTATTTTTCAAACATTATGAAAAATAACTACCATAGGGTTGACGGTAGATCTGTTTCAAAATCAATTTTGATTTGTGTCAGCAGTTTCATGGTTCGTGTCTCTCTCGCCAGAATGGTTCGTGTCTCAGGTGCAAGTAAATACAAGTTTGTGAGTTTGAAATATATTTGTGAACCACAAAAATACATTTGTGAAACAATAATTTATTTGTGAACCACACAAAGGTCAGTGTGAACTTGAACCAGCCATCCATCCATCCATCCATCCATCCATCCATCCCCTATTATGTGAAGTAATATGTACATTAATTTAAAGGATAATGTGTGAGATAAAAAACACAGATATCTGTATATCTGTGTGTGTGAATATGTCGTGAATATGTAGCCAATTTTACAGGATATGAGCTCACAGTTAATGTTGCCTCCCATGATGTAGAGGCCGCTGAGTTTCTGGGGGAGGCTAGGGTCGATCTTCACAGCCAGGGCCAGGTTGGTCAGCGGGGCGGTGGCCACCAGAGAAATCTGTACAGGTACATAACCCCCCCCACCACACACACACACACACACATACACACACACACCTACTGTAACACACCTGAGACATCTGTACAGGTAGATAACCCCCCCACCACACACACACACATACACACACACACACCTACTGTAACACCCTTGAGACATCTGTACAGGTAGATAACATACACGCACGCACACACACACGCACACACACACCTAACAGACCTGGCACATCTGTACAGGCAGATTATTCACACACACACACACACACACCCAACAGACCTCAGACATCTGTACAGGTACAGTAGATAACATTCACACACACCAAACAGACCTAAAACATCTGTACAGGTAGATAACACACGCACGCACGCACACACACACACACACACACACACACACACAGTGACCTGAGAAACCTGAAGGGTAGATAACACCCACACACCTAACAGACTTGGCAGAGAGAAACCTGCACAGCTACTGTAGCTACCTGTAACACAGCCTGAGGTAAATACTGGACCAGGGACACACAAGCCTTGACCTTCAGTCTGTTATCCATACTGTTGACTCCACTGACCTCTATCCTGATCGGCATACAGTACTTTGCCAGAGCGAATTCACCAAATGTGTCAATTATGCCATTGCATCACCATATTCAGGGCCTGAATGTGTGTTTGTATTTAATACATAACCTCCCGGTTGCCTGGGCAGTGTTCAGTGTTAGTCTTGTGTTTTTTATTTTTTGCTTGTTTTCTGTTCTTGTCTTGTCCACATGTATTGAGTGTTGTACATTGTCTCAATATAAGTATTGTTCTGGATGGGAGGGGGATTTTGTACAAGCCCCCTGGGCTTTGTTCTCCCCCAGAACTGTTCCTTTATGTACTGAATAAAGTCATGTAGGTCTGGGCTGTTGCAGCCTACCTCTCCAGGGTGCTGGTTCACCATGCGGATGATGGCGTCGACGGCCCCCTCCTCCTGGAGCAAGTCCAGGCCCGGGGCCCCGGGGTCCGGGGCGTCTCCCAGCCCGTCCGTCCCGTGGAAGCCCCCCGCGTCCAGCGCCCCTCCCAGCAGGCTCTCTGCAGCTCCGCGGAACACAGGGATCTCACACACACACACACACACACACACACACACACACACACACACACACCCACACACACACACAGCATAGATTGAAACTAAAAAACAAACTGAGTTCAAATCGCGGGCAGTTCTGTCAGGACCCTGGAACAAATTATCTGCAGCAGTTACGCATGTAAAACACACATCTGCGGGGAAACTCACCTCAAGTCGTCCGCAAACCTTGAGGACGCGCAGCGTGTTCCTGCAGGCGTTGTCCAGCGACGTGTTACCGGTCACACAAGTGATCCCCAACACCTCTACATTTGGGGACACAAGGGCCATCATAATCGCCTGGGCGTCATCTATACCTGTATCCACGTCAATCACAAGCTTCTTCATTCCTGTCTCTGAAATGGTTGGGAAGTACAAAAAAAGAGTAAATCTCAAAATGGTAGTCGATGAACGAGAGTAGATTGACAAAAGCCTCACACTGGGACGCATTACTGTCCCCCTCCCAATGGACACACTGGGACGCATTACTGTCCCCCTCCCGATGGACACACTGGGACGCATTACTGTCCCCCTTTCGCCCGATGGACACCCTGGGACGCATTACTGTCCCCCACCCGATGGACACACTGGGACGCATTACTGTCCCCCACCCGATGGAAGGGAGGGACCCCTGACAAAGAACGAGTTGTTTTAAATGACACCCCGTCATCACATACAAAGGGCGCTGATTGGCCTGGTTGGAATTCCAACTGAAAAATCACTCTGGATGAGAGCCTTTCCAGACCCTGAATCCCATTTCGGGGGGCATAAGACCATCCTGAGGGCCATCCTGATCTCGTGAGCTCACATTCTAGATGCTAGATCTACAGATGTAACAACAATAACGGTGGAATGTGTCCGACGAAACAGATGACTGCAGGGCGATGAATAATATATACATATTACTACTTTTAATAACTAATGATTATGTATTACAAGTGCTTGCAAACTAAGGTAGACTGAGCTAAATGAAATATGTGGCACTGAGATAGAAAAAATGAATAACACTTAACATATTTCCTATATTCATATTCATGAAGACGTTTCCACTAAAAAGCATGCATAATGGGTGGGGGACAGCATGTTTACTTGTTGCCTATGCGTCCCAGACGTCTGTAGAATGACAGTTCCTTACCCGAGGGATCTCTTGCGACTAGTCCGTGTCGTTTGTGAAACTGAACTCCCCGTTTTTCTAACACTGGTATGTAGCTGGAAAAGGTGGGAAATGCAATCAACTTATTCTTACAAGCTACAAACAAAGATGCAGTCCAAACTCCAAACCGAATTAAGCTAGACGTGCGGGCTGAGAAGTCATGTGCGCGAACACACAACACTTTGTGTCAGATTCAATAGGGCTGTCTTTAAAAAAAAAAATACAGAGCAGCAACCAGGCCAGGTCCAGCCTTGCTTATGTGCGTGGCTGGCTTGTTTCTAGGACGGAAGCTAGTCATGCCACTGAAATAGCTGTGAATTGAAATGACATGAAATAATGTCTGATAAATTAAGATAGGTCTTGTCGCCTGGACACATCAGTTCCAATGCTTCCAATGCTAATCCTGCACAATAAGCAATTGGTTCAACTTCTGTTTCTGGACAAAGGTAAGGGATAAACACAGATAACACAAGGCTAGCGGACCTACAATGGGTCCCCGATGGACGAGTTGGTGGACCTCCGGCCGAATCCGCTGGCGGGTTCCTGGCCATTTGCACATCGAATGGCAAGCGGACCTCTGGCGGATTATAAACGTCAGGGACAGCGGTCCGCTAGTAATCCAAAATACTCCCGCTGTTGCTCCACCACCATTCCACCGGTAGTTTATTGTCTATAAACTATTTGGCCCATTGGCCCAATGCTTATGGATTTCTATTGCTAAATTAACTTACTATGATCATTTTTTGGGTAACCCTTCCTTTCATTGTCCCCCAATTACTAAACATTTACCTGGTAAATACATGCAAAGTATAGCCTAATATATAATGGATAATTACTGAGACACCTATACTGTATCTATAATTTCAAAACAGCAGTATTTAAAATGTTCATTTACTGCACATAAATTCAATAACTGACCAGCCACCACCAGGTAACCACATTTTTACATAACTTCTATAACATCCAGTGACAAACACATATGACAAAACACAATTCTCATATTTATTAAAATGCTTTGAATTATATTAATTATAACTGGATCCACTCAGGAATCTGGGAGTTGGGCCAAGAACAGGAGGAGCAGAAAACAAAACACAGAGTTGCATACACAGTGAAACATAACAGTAAGCACAAGTCTAGTATATCAATGTGACTTATAATTGGTCACTTAATTGGTCAGTGATGCCAACTTAGCGAATTTGTCGCTAGATTTAGCGACTTTCCAGACCCCCCTGGCAACTTATTTCATGAAAAGCGACTAGCGACAAATCTAGTTACTTTTTCTGTTCATTTTGGAATTATTGTGTTGACAAGGAAGCGAGCTCAGCTCATGAGTCAAGACGAGAGAAAACTTTTTTAGCTGCCTTCACGTCCTCTCTCCCTCGCTCGCCCACATACACACACACACCACATGCGCTGGGATCCCTCCCGCAACAACCAATCGTATTGTCAGAAACGGCTAGTTTACCTAAATACTGGTGACGTTAGGTTAAGTTTTAATTAAGCCCTGTAGGCTATATTATTTTTCCGTTATTCTTTAGGTTTACAGACCTACGTTGCTTAAAAGAAAAAAGCTAATGTTATACAGCAACAAAAAAACAAGTTAAAGTAAATAGTTTGTTTGTTCCATGCCCATCATCATCACATGGCTGATGTAGGCTACTAGGGTTGCACTGTAAAAACAACAACAACAAAAAACAAATGTAATACAGCAACAATACATAAAAAAACAAAAACAGTTACAGTTAATTCATCTGCAAAACAGACTGTACATTTCCTTAAAATAAAAGGGGAAAGGAGAGTGGAAGGAGGGAGGGCTTACAGCCACGCACAAAAATAAGAGACAAAATCTCTTTCACATTTATTTCTGGCCTAATAGTAGCCTGTAAGACAGAACAGCTGAGAGCCAATTGAGCGTGTCGTGTGGGGTGCGGCCTGGGTGTTATTAAAATGAACAAAAATCAAATGTACGTTTGACTTCTCTTCACACTTATATTAAATTAAAAATATTAAGCTACCAGAATGAGAGGTCTATCATACCAAAATATAAACTAGAGACAGAGGAAGTCAAAAATACCAAAAATGTTTGGTCCCTTCAGGTGGTACCAAAATCTGTCTTGGCATGTCTATCTTCCACCTTCTCTCTCACTGTTCCCTCCAAAAAGCCTCTCCTCCTCAGTTCCCTCACTTCCTCTCTCTAGTCTGTAGTGAAACCTTAACACATTACTATTACGAATAATCCTACAATCAAACTCTGAAAATATTAAACTGTCTCTACCAATTAGGCCTTATCTACAGATCACTTTATCACCGATAAAGTGTCCGTATTTCTAACTAAGAACATGACAGTGGACTAACTTAAAGTAGTCTACCAACAATGTAGTGAGTGACCTGTAGTATGAAGAATGACAAACTCCCTAGCCCAGGAACACTGGGTGAGTTTTGTTAAGAATACATCTGAGAAAAGCATGTTGGCGCTTGACGCTGTCTGTACCCCAGATAGGCGGGCTCTCCGGTGCCGGAGTCACAGGAGATGTTGAGGGCGGGGCCGTGGTAGGGGCGCACCCGGTGGGGAAACATTTAACACATTCAACTCTGAAATGATTAATTCAGCTCATTACGAATCATTATCTTAACACATTCTTTTTTAAAGACAGCCGTGCCATTTCACTTTTGAGTCAGACACCGTAGGCTAATGTATTTTGATTCGACTGTATTAAGTGCGCCATACCTCCAACCTACTTTGTTCTAGATGTCGCTGTATGTGATAGTATTCAAAATATCAAGTTCATGTTTGCAATTAATTACTAATAATATTTTAATGATGTCTGTGTTCATGCGTGCTTACTTAAAACCGTTTTAGTGAGGAATATCCTACCTGAATCGTGCACCCCAGGTCCTCTGAGTGTGAACCACAGGTCTCCATAGTCCACAGCATCTCCAGGGCGCCCCCATTTCATCAGCTCAGCAGAATGAATCCTAACCGAATGCTGAAACCTCTCTTGAACAGTCCTGTATGTTGCTCCTTCCCCCATCCTCCTCACAAAACATCTGCTACAAAGACTGTAATCTGCCACCTTGCAAATTCCTGAATAATACATTAGTTACATTGAACTTGAGTTTGTGACCTCTCTAGCTCTATCGAAGAACACCCAGTGTGGATTATAAAAAGGTTTAATAGGTACTAGTGTTTGCAGCATGGACATTCCCACCAGAAATAGTTTACAGACAGTATATCATAGAAGGTACTAATACTGAGGAGTATTTTAGTACTAATACTGAGGAGTATTTTAGTAATCTTCAGAAAGTTGAAATGAGACCGGCAGTCTGCCACTTTAAAGGTCAGGACACAAACAGTAGCTACACACCATTTTCGTTTTCTTTTATTGGCATCAGATATCAATGAGAGCATAATTCATTGCAATATTCAAGCCTAGACAGATATCCTATTTCTCTGTGTGCGGTCAGATATGCGCTCATTACAACAGACAGAAATACAAATCCAATCCAAATGCTCATGGAATTATATAGTAGAGAAAGTACGTAAATGCAAAATAAAGTCTGCAGACTTCCATGATGTTAGGATAGGATTTCCATAATGTTCAATGTTCAAAAATCTCTATAATGCACAATACAGTAATGCACACACTGCATTTCACAGCTGGCCTAATGGGCAAATACTGTAAAATGTGGTCCAGAGGTGTCTTGTTAAAAGTACCGTTACTGTATATTTGAACCGTTGATCCGGGCATACATGTGATCATTTTCAGGGTACACGATTCTCTGGATGGATATTTGACTATTGATTGCGATGGAATCCCAAGGCAGTGCAGTAGTAAGAAAGACTGTGAACCCAAGAGACATCAGGAGATTATCATCACTGTTCCCCACATTCCCAACCTCACTGTTCCCCCCTAGACCCACCTCACTGTTCCCCACTAGACCCACCTCACTGTTCCCCCCTAGACCCACCTCACTGTTCCTCACTAGACCCACCTCACTGTTCCTCACTAGACCCACCTCACTGTTCCCCCCCTAGACCCACCTCACTGTTCCCCACGTTCCCAACCTGTTCCCCACTAGACCCACCTCACTGTTCCCCCCTAGACCCACCTCACTGTTCCCCACGTTCCCAACCTGTTCCCCACTAGACCCACCTCACTGTTCCCCCCTAGACCCACCTCACTGTTCCTCACTAGACCCACCTCACTGTTCCCCCCCTAGACCCACCTCACTGTTCCCCCCCTAGACCCACCTCACTGTTCCCCCTTAGACCCACCTCACTGTTCCCCCCCTAGACCCGCCTCACTGTTCCCCCCTAGTCCCACCTCACTGTTCCCCCCCTAGACCCGCCTCACTGTTCCCTAGACCCACCTCACTGTTCCCCATTAGACTCACCTCACTGTTCCCCACTAGACCCACCTCCAAACACAGCCAGGCCAGTCAGGCTCTACAAGACCTCCAAACACAGGTCAGGTCAGCTACACGTCTATGGTCATATCACACGGCATACGGCTTCTAATGACCAATAACAGAAGGTGCAATTCCCCGTGTGTGTGTTATTTTATGTAATGAATGTGTATGTCATATGTATGTATACTGCATGTACATAATTGTGTATTATTATTCTGCTTTGGCAACAACGGTTTATTACCATTCATGCCAATAAAGCTTATTTGATTTGATTTGTGTGTGTGTGTGTGTGTGGTTACTGTAGGTTTTTCTGTTAGTTGTCTTGTCCAAGAACTTTACGTACAGTAATGAATGGAGGAGTGGAACGTTTGCTTCAGAGACCAAGACAGAAGATGCAATGTTACCATGTCACAGGACGGCCCAGACCAGAGGTCCATGTCCGCCTGAACGTAGTGAAAGAGGGCCGCTGAAAAGGCAACTTCACTGAGCTGAGTTGGGCCAGGGAGGAATTATGAGTTATGAGTGCATATAGATGCTTAACAGCATTGATCAAATATACTGCCGTAGCTAGCTACATCAGTGACAATAAGGTCGACAGCTACGTTAGTAGGGTCATGTGATTAGCATGACGCATATTGTTGCTGTCATTAATGACTTACTGTTACAGTCATGAGTGTTTCCAATGGTTCTTAAAATTTTCTTACATTTTTCTTTCATATATTTTGGGGTAAATACAGTACATGTTTGGGTTCCCGCGGTTATGCTAGAAATCACTCCTGATTCTGTGACTGGAAAACAAGAATACGTATCGATCACATGACGTGAACAGAATACGTATCGATCACATGACGTGAACAGAATATGTATCGATCACATGACCTGAACAGCATACGTATGGATCACATGACGTAAACAAAACATGTAATCTACGATGCATAGACGCAGGCTGATGGTGCACAGCATGTGGAATAATGAGACTCGAGACAATGTGCTACATATTCAGTGGTGAATGATGGTCTCCTGGACTACTCCTGGACTACTCCTGGACTACTCATGGCCAGGTGAGTGTGTGTGGATCACATATAACGGCATGGAGCTTTAAAACAACTTCACACAGCTTTAAAAAAGTCCCACCAGTAAAACAACACGTGGATCAGTGATTTTCCTCAGGTACAGAATAACTGAGACTAACCCTAAAAGCATGGTGGACAGCGTCTAGAACTATCGAGCAGTGGTTTGAGATGTGAGTTGGTTGTACCTCTCCTGGCCAGATCTGGCTTTTCCCATTTCACAGTGATTTTGGAAAGCAAGGAGAATATCAGTGCACAGGTATTTAACAGGAGACTTAAGCAACAACTAAACTAAACTGTCAAAAACCGTCTCCATCTACTGGGATTCAAAAGGTAATGGCTTCTGTAGCAACACGCCATTACAGATGCTGCAGAAATACAACAGACACCAATTCCTTCTTTTGCAAGACAATCATGTCAAATGTACCCAGCTACAGTATGCACCTGCTGATGTTCTGTGACATGGCATGTTCCTGAATGAGCCGCTGGTAGATTTATTGTCTTATTGGACACAGTACAGTAGCTACTCGTCCGGTCAAGTCTCCACTTTGCCGAAGGTTCCATCGGGGGGCCGGTAGTGTTTGGGGAAGGCCTTGAGCTGCAGGGAGTTAAACGCATACTTGCGACATCCCACATTCTTCATGGTGTTCTCCCGCCTGCACCCTTCACTGGGAAAGGAGGAGGAGGAAGAGGAGGAGAAGGGGGAGGAAGAGGGAGGAGGGGGAGGAGGAAGAGGAGGGAGGAGGAGGGAGGGGGCAAGCACAGAGAGGATGACAGCAAGTGGAGAAAACAAAACAAAAGGTGGTCTGTGTTAAAATACAATGAGCAAAAAACTAACGAGCGGCACTGTGAACGAAACACGGAGGCGATGTGGATGGCTGCAGCTGGCGGGGGGATGGAGGGGGGGGGGGGGGGAGGGGGGTCAGAGTGAAAGGATGAACGTGTGGAGGTTTGGGGTATAGTCCCATAAAGTCATCCCCAATGGGTCTTGAACCCCGGTCTCCAGGGTGGGAGTCCAATGCTCTCACCACTACTCTACTTGTGCAGTGGAGATCGACGGGTTGATTTTGGTGTCCTCCTTGATTTTGGTGTGCTGGGACTACTGCCTCTTGTGGTGCCAACAGAGAAGTGCAGGCCAACATTGTCAGGAGTGAGTGAGGGAGTGAGTGAGTAAGGGAGGGAGGGAGTGAGTAAGGGAGGGAGGGAGTGAGGGAGGGAGGGAGTAAGGGAAGGAGGGAGGGAGGGAGGGAGGGAGTGATAACCAGACAAACTAGCTGTGTGGCTGGCCAGCCACACAGAACAAATGAAAAGCTTAGGAGTATTTCAAATAATTATATTTCAATTTTCAACATTCACATTAAACTCTTGTCAACCGGGGACTCTTTTGCCCTGTGACAGCATCACAAGCTGAAAGCTGAGTCTTTGGGTGGACTGGCTGTTATTGCACTGTCAGGGAAGAAGCTGGAGAGAGAGAGAGAGAGAGAGAGAGAGAAAGAGAGAGACAGAGAGAGAGGCAGGCATGTATTTCAGAACAGGTCATATTAGCACACAATTCTGGAAGGGAAGCAGACTGCCTAGCGAACAGACACCTGGAAACTATCATCAATCCCTCCCACAATATATATATATATATATTTTTTTTTTTATATATGTATACTCTGCATATAAATAAATATATTTAGCAAACATATAAGCATTTTGACACAGGCATTTAAATACTACTTACAGCAATACAAATATATTCTCTATGCGTTTGATAGTGCTCTCTTATGAATGTCCTTTTAAATTTTTTTAAATGTAATTCAAGAAAAACAGAAAAATACAGGAAGGTGATTATATTGGAATATACTGTAAGCAATTGGCTTCACAAAACCTCAGAGAGGCCTCTGACGGAAATAAGTACTTGTTGGTTAAGCCAGAATTAAATGTACAATTACTGTGTTATTATTGATATGGTGTCTCTGAAAGAGTATATTTTTTAACCTCTTGATAAGAACAACCCCTGCATATGGAACCACTCATTTCATCATAGTTCTGTTACCAAACAGCAGGGGGCGCTCCATGGCCTTAGTCATTGGTTGGTGGGGCATTGAGCAGTGCTCCCTCAACCTGACCCTTTAATCATGGCCACACATTCCTCAGATCTCCTCTCTGCTCTCTTCGCTCACTGATGTGTTTTTCATGGGAAAACAGAGGTAGGTCTCTACCAGCGTATGTATCCAACTGATACGGAAAAATTCTATACATTTCAATTTACAATATATAAAAAAAAAATAAAGCAAATAGAATACTGACATATAAATACTGCATATACTTCAGTAGTAGTTGATAATGTAAACGGTAACATTGCACAAAAAATACTGATTCATATAAAGACAATCCTCAAAGATTCTGAAATCAATCACCATCTTACTATTCCTTCAGATGGTTGTAAGAACTCAAAACTGATTCCACCAGTCAAAGGAACCTACAGCGAGTAGTGGGTGCCTTTCTGTGACACGTTGTGGGGGTCTAAAAGTCCGGTATGGGGTTTGGGGAGTAGGGTGGGGGGGGGGGGTAAGGCTCTTTCTTTAGTAGGTCATCTTAGACTGGACGGAGTCTCCGTTTTGGGAGAGTCTCAGTCTTCATGCGTGTGATTGTGTTGGAGAAGGGATGTACCTTAATCCCAGAGGGGGGCAGTAATAATACATGTCAACAAGGCTATGAAGCTCAGAGCAAAGTGCAAAGTGTTGGAAGGAAACGGAATCCTCTCCCTCGGTCTGTGGCGCCTCACTGGGGGGGGGGGGGGGGGGGCTGGATTTGGGGCAGAGGGAAACTGGGAGAGAGGCCAAGGGGTCGACCACCTGCAGCCTTTGGCACTAACTTCTACATTCTCTTCCTCTATTCAGGACTACGGACCTACTTCAGGACAAGTAGGCTCACATCTTTCACATACAAACTCTATATAGGAATCAAATATACAACCGGCCATCTATATTCCATACGTCATTACTGATCTGCGGGAAAAACACATGGGCTCAATAGAAAAATACACATCAACACAATCTAGACGCTGTCTAGCGAATGACATTATCCACACTAGTAGGCCTACATATCCAAGTGCTTGCTGACAACAAATACTTTGTATACTTCTATCAGACTCAACTGTGTCAGTTGGTGGTGAGACAAGCTAACCGTCACTGCACTGGCAACAACAAGACAACGTGCCTGTTTAGAAGCAGCCAGTCTCCTGCTTTAAGAGTAGGAAGACCCAGAAGAGGACATCGTCCCGCTAGCCGCCACAACTAGACTGTCACATATAAACCGCTCTTCCCTTGGCCTATGTACAAGTTATATGCTAATATATGGAAGACACCAAAATCAAGCTAGCCAAAAAAGTGCCTGACTGAAAGTCAATTTGTGCAAAACTGAAACCATAAATCCAGGTTATCCAAAGTATATAGTCCTATGTAGTTAACCTGAAATAGTGAAATTGCATACATATTCATAACAGCTGTGACATTACCGATAAATTCAGAATTTCAACAATAATCTTCCTTGTGATAACTTTCATTAGGTCTCTGTTTCAGACTCTGACCGATTCCCTTTCCTGTTTGTGAAACAACGGGTCTCATGATGAGAAATGAGGTGGAGCACTGAAAACAGTCCCACAATACTGCAAACATCCATCTTTAGACCCGCTTCCTGCTTTGACCTCATTGGTCAAGAGACAGTGGACGTGGGAAGCAAGAGGCTGGAGAGGTGCATCCATTGGTCAGACAGGCAGCCATTTTAGCTGTGTGACGCATACAAAGTACAGTGAAATCGATCTACTGAACCCAACCGAAGGCGTGTCCAGACAGACTCGGTCTGACACAGACATCACACCTGTCTTCCCAACACACTGACCACTATACCCACCTGTCCCACTGATCACCTGACTGAGCGCTGCCCTCCCTGCCTCTCTGCCTGGCAAAACAACACTGAGGGAACAGGGCTGGAGAACAAGGGGGAGAGAGAGAGAGAGAGAGAGAGAGAGAGAGAGGGCGGGTCTCGGGGTGACGGGGGGGTCTGGTCGGTGTGTGTGTGTGCGTTCAGCTGCAGCGGAGCTTGGCCAGCAGGTAGGCCACACTGAGGAAGAGCCAGACGACCAGCAGGTTGGGGCTGAGGGCCAGCAGGGGCAGCGAGTACAGCAGGCTGGGGTCGAGCCTGAGGTCGCGCACCGGCAGCAGGCCGCTCAGGTTCTTCTGGATCACCCCCTCCCTGGTCCCAACGCTGTGGAGGGGAGGGGGGGGTAAGGCGGGGCCAACGGGGACAGATGGCGCGGGGGCGTGTGGGCATGGAGGGGAGGGGAGGGGGGGGGGGGGTGGCAAACGATAACAAATGAGAGGACAAGAGAAAGGATGGCGGAGAGAGGAGGATGCAGGGCGTGGTCGCGTGGGAGGTCAGAGGTCAGACGAGACGGTGAACAAATCAGATCCGTTTGGTGAGAAATGAAGCCCAATAATCCCCCCGCCCACCAGGGAAAAAAAAAACAATCCAATGAATCATTCCAATAAAAAAAACACATGAGAAACGATAGAGGGATGAGACGTCAGAACAGAGGAAGAGAGAGAGGAAGAGAGAGAAGAGGATCAAAAGACAAAATTAATAGAAATGCTTCTGCGTCTTTGGAAAAGGAAAGAGGTAAGAAGACACAGTAATGGCTCTCTATGTTCAACAGAAAAGGACATGGGGGTGGGGGGGGGGTCTCTCTGGGTTCAGTTCAGTCATCTGGGGGCTCAGATAAACAGCAAACTGACCTCTGACCTGAACCCAAGTAAGAAGGAGAGAGAGTGTGGGGGGGGGGGGTGCGCTTACCAGCCTAACAGCCATGCAGCACAAACGTGCCTCTTCCCAGCATGCATTGCACTCAAAAGCCAGACCCTATCCAGAGCATTCGCGCCAACCGTTCCTAGGAGGCCGACCCCAACCCCGTCCTCACACACGGACACTCGCTCGGTCAGACATGGACTCATTCGTTATGTACTCATCCGTTATATGTACTCATCTGTTATATGTACTCATCCGTTATGTGTACTCATCTGTTGTGTACTCATCTGTTGTGTACTCATCCGTTATATGGACTCATCCGTTATATGGACTCATCCGTTATATGGACTCATCCGTTATATGGACTCATCCGTTATATGGACTCATCCGTTATATGGACTCATCCGTTATATGGACTCATCCGTTATATGGACTCATCCGTTGGGCTGACAGGCTGCTGTGGAAGTTTGTTTCGGACGGGTGGAAGCTCTGCCTCAACGCTGTGTGGGTTCAGTGGAGGGATGGCGGCCGGTCGTCATGAGCCTGAGCTGACTTCCTGTCTGGCGACGACGGGAGGGGCCCCCTGCTGGGGGAGGGACAGGGGGAGGAGGGGGGGACCCCTGCTGGGGGAGGCACAGGGGGAGGAGGGGGGGACCCCTGCTGGGGGAGGCACAGGGGGAGGAGGGGGGGACCCCCTGCTGGGGGAGGGACAGGGAGAGGAGGGGGAGGACCCCTGCCGGGGGAGGGACAGGTGGAGGAGGGGGACCCCTGCTGGGGGAGGGACAGGGGGGGGGGGGAGAGACCATACCAGGAGTTGCAACCCTGCCGATCACACCAGGACTGGTGAGCCTCCTCTCTCCTCCTCCTCTCTCCGCTCACCCCATCACTGTCCTCTGTCCCTGGACCCCCCCCGACCCCAGCCCGTTAACATTGCAGCGTGTTCCATCCCTGTCAGCTCATTCATCCCAGCAAGCAGTGCGAACGGGGGGTGGAGGTATGGGACGAGCTCTGTGGTGGACACCAACTGGGGGAGCATTCTCTGGCTGGACAGACAGACAGACAGACAAACAAACAGGCAAGAGCAACCGAAAACATGGATGACACATAAGGAACAAGTGCCAACCACAGAGAGAGAGAGAGAGAGAGAGAGAGAAGGAGAGAGAGAGGGAGAGAGAGAGAGAAGGAGAGAGAGAGAGAGAGAAGGAGAGAGAGAGAGAGAGAGAAGGAGAGAGAGAGACTGGGACACTGGGAAGCGCTTTGGAAGGCGTCCCGGGTGTATTTGCATGGGTTAGACTGCCCGGTGGTTGGCGCCCGTCCTGGCGCGGGTAGCGATGCTGTTGAGGCGTCTCTGGTTCGGGCGGCGCGGGGGGCGGGGGCTGGGGCGCGGGGCGGGGCTCCTACCTGCGCATGCAGTCCAGGGCCTGGGTGAAGACCTGGGGGGCCATGCCGTGCTCGTGCTGCAGGATCAGACACTGCTCCAGGGTGACCGACATGGCCGTGCGGTCCTTGGCACTCTTGCAGCTGGTGAAGCGCACCCCGTTGAGACGACGGCAGATCTGGGGTACGGGAGGGGGGAGGGGGGGGGGGGGCAGGAGTGGACGAGGACAAATTGTAGGTTTGGAGAAACGTCTGTGGAAATATGTCCCTAGAACGGTCATAGTGTGGACAGTAGTAACAGTGTGTGCTTTTATAAGAATGTCTCAGAATCTCAGCGTTATCTAGTTTGCGTCACCCCGGAGCCATGGGATGGCACAGCTGAGTGTGTGTGTGTGCTCACTTCTGCGGCCTGCCAGAGAATGTCCACGTTCTTGTTCTTCCTGGCATGGACGTTCTGTCCCAGGAACCTGAGAAGCTCTGGGAGACACGTCTGAGAACGGGACCTGGGCAGGCCTGGGGGAGGAGGAGAGAGGAGGGGAGAGAAGGAGGAGGGGAGAGGTGGGAAGGGGAGGAGAGAGGAGGAAGGGAGTGGAGGAGGAGAGGTGGAGGGGAGAGGAGGAGGAGGAGGGGAGGGGAGGAGGGGAGAGGAGGAGGAGAGGTGGAGGGGAGAGGAGGAGGAGGAGGGGAGTGGAGGAGGGGAGAGGAGGAGGAGAGGTGGAGGGGAGAGGAGGAGGAGGAGGGGAGAGGAGGAGGGGGGAGGAGGAGGAGAGAGGATGAGGGGAGATGATGAGGAGAGAGGATGAGGGGAGATGATGAGGAGAGAGGAGGAGGGGAGGAGTGGAAAGGAGAGGAGGAGGGGAGAGGAAGGGAGGAGAGGAGGAGGAGAGAGGAGGAGGAGGGGAGGGGAGAAGTGGAGGGGAGAGGAGGAGGGGAGAGGAGGAGGAGGGGAGAAGTGGAGGGGAGAGGAGAGGAGGAGGGGAGAGCAGGAAAGGAGGGGAGATGAGGTGAGGAGAGGAGGAGAGAGGAGAGGAGGTAGAGGACAGGAGGAGAGGAGAGAAGGGGCATGGATCAAGAACTGCTACAGATACTGGACACAGAGGGCTGGGTGCTACTAGAGAGGACAGAGTAGAGTTCATGGAGACTCAGACTAGGCTCCCTCTAGTGGTATGCTGAGGAATACAAAATATTGTTTTAAAATGAAATAAAATGAATTAAAAAACATATAATCCATCGAAATACTACAAATGAAAATACCTTAACCATGAGATGACTTAACTGTAATATTTTTGTTTCTATATCAGCTGCTACGTACTCAGGTAGGCGTGCAAACTGTAAATGTTACAAGCTGAACAGTGATGGCGAGCTACTGTAGCAGGAGGAGGTAGCTAACATGAGGAACGGTTCAAAAACACAGCGATCGTGGCTCCAAACGGGAACTACGTGAAAGAGAAGTGTGGATCAGGAGAGTAACTTGAGAAGCCTTGTAGAAACTGAAGTGGACGACAGGGGAACCGAGCACATGAGCTGATTGTTCCAAGTCTGCTAGTAGCAAACGAGGCAAAGCAGCAATGACGTTTGATTTCAGTTACTACACGTTTGGATACAGCTGGAGAGGGACAGAGGAGGAGCCAGGCTGAGGTATGTGGTGATGTTCTTAGCAGT
>NC_140245.1:15646216-15651216 GCF_949987555.1 Borostomias antarcticus | reverse complement strand
CATGTCGGGGGCGGAGCTGGAGGTCGCCTGGGTGACCTTAAAGGTGACGTTCCGCAGGTCCATGATGCCAACGCTCATGTCCTCCAACATGGCCAGCTCTTCCCCTGGAACACACACACACACTTCACAAACCGCCGTGTGTGTGTGTGTGTGTGTGTGTGTGTGCATATCTAACATATCTAACACATGAATGAGCTCTGTCCGTCTGTCCACACTTTCCTCGGACACCAGACAGCGTTCATATTTGGTACGGGTTTCCACAGGGTCCTGAGCAGACCGTGACAGGGACGGATTTTAAATCAATTTACCTTTTGGTTACATTTAACATAATTAGCCGTGATGCTAGTTTTTGCTATGTTCTACTCCATTCACTTGCTAACGACGTTAGCGATCACAACAGTAGTAGTTGTGTGACAATGTCTTCTGGTCGACCTAGCGGTCAGGAAAATTGACCATGCCACTGGATTCCTCTCTGCCTCCAGAATCTAGCAATGTGCTTTTGAGGAGTCGATTAGCGGCGGCACGTAGCTCAGGAGGTAGAGCGGCCGTCTGGGGATCGCAAGGTCCTCAGTTCCATCCCAGCTCCCGGCGTTGTGCTGAAGTGTCCTTGAGCAAGACACAGAACCCCAAAATCGCTCGCGCGCGGCACGGTGGCGTAGTACCTAGTACAGCCTTTCTGTGCGGGGTTTGCATGTTCTCCCCTGTGTTCGCAAGGGTTCCCTCCCAAAAGAACCCGATATGAAAAACACAGAAGAACAGACGCTATACAGTCCGGTCTGTGCCCACTGCTCCTGGCTGCCCCTGGAGGAGGACGGCTTGGTCCCTGACCACTGCCCACTGCTCCTGGCTGCCCCTGGAGGAGGACGGCTTGGTCCCTGACCACTGCCCCTGGCTGCCCCTGGAGGAGGACGGCTTGGATGGAAGAAAGGCAGGGAACAATTTCCATCGGCGACCATTGAAGAAGTGTGTGTGTTGTGTGTGCTGTGTCGTCCTCACTCATGTGTGTTTGTGTGTGTGTCACGCGTGGCCAAATAAAAACTCCTCGACGTCCAGAAATAAGCCCAGAGAATAACCACCCCTTGGCCGCCATATTGGTTTCCCGAATCTGGGTTCTGGGAGGGCGACATGTTTCTAATGGACTAAACAGCCGATTACTGGTTGAGTGCTCCAGCGGGTCCCAGAACTATGCTTGATGACGACAGGAACAGATGATGTTGTTGTTTACCGTAGGTGAAAATATGTTGTTGTTGTTTACCGTGGGTGCTGAGGAGAGATGATGTTGTTGTTTACCGTAGGTGCTGAGGAGAGATTCGAACTGGGCCAGCAGCCCGATGGTGTAGAGCTGTCTGAGGAAACCGTCGTCACGGAGACAGTTCCTCAGCTTGATGATGAAGCCGCATATGAGGGCGGTGAGCTGAGGAGATCAAACCACAACAATAACAATAACATCAGCAACTAGAAATTGTGCTCAGAGAGCACAGACCTCCGTCCATGAATGCTGTGTGTGCGTGTTAGGTGGAGATTTTTATGCCAGTTCAAACCCTGTGTCTCTGTGACCTTCCCATGTCAAGATATACAGTAGCCATTTCAATTCCACCCATTGATAATGAATAGGGGGAATTTTTCTCTCCGGAGCCTAAGTTCAAAAGCTGAATGGAGCTGAATGGGTGGCGTGTTTGGCCGGCTCGTGGACCCGCCCCGTGATCTGGATCCACTCCTAAATTGAATGGGTTCTAAAGTGGTACATGCTACATCCCTCCACCGAGTTTCATGAAAGTCAGTCTAGTAATTGTTGCGTAAACCTGGTCTAAATAATGAGTGGAGATGAATGGCCAGCTGTGTTTGAGCGGCTTGTGGACCCACGCCATGATTCAGATCCGCTCCAAAATCTAAGTTGGCCCATGTCACACACATCCCTGAGTAGTGTGTAATTCTTTTTTTGCGTAATCCTAACAGACGCACAAACAAATGCCCGCACACACGGCGCCAAAAACATGACCTCTCACTCTGTGCCATCGCTGGGGCGGAGGTAATAACATCAACATGAGACGAGGAGATCAAACCACCACAATCACTTCAACAACTAGAAACGGTGCTCAGAGGACACACATCCCTGCCCCTGAATGCATTTCGTGGCTCTGTGCATGCCTAAATTGGCCCATGCTACACCCCTCTACTGAGTTTCATGAAAATCGGTCTGGTAGTTTTTGCCTAATCCTACTAACAAATAAACAAACCAAGAAACGGCTCGTGGACAACTCCCTCTGACTTGGATCTGCTCCAAACTGTACTGGGTTCTAAGGTGGCCCCAGGCTACATCCATCCACCAAGTTTCATGAACATCAGTCTGGTAGTTTTAGTGTGAACCTGGTCCAAATAATGAATGGCTGTGAATGTCAGGCCGTGTTTGGGCAGCTTGTGGACCCGCCCCAAAATTCGGATCCACTCCAAAATTTAATGGGTTCTAGTTTGACCCATGCTACACCGTTCGACCGAGTTTCATGAAAATCGGTGCTGTAGTTTTTGCGGAGAAGTACGGACGCCACCGAAAACATTACCCCTCGCCCTGCACTGTCGCTGGGCGGAGGTAACATCACCTGACCTAAGGAGATCTAACCAGAACAACAACATCACAGCTATTACTCATGGGTCTTTTCCCTGAGCGTTTTCAGCTGCAGTGCAACATTGTGGTGAGTGAGGTGTGTGTGTGTGTGTGTGCTGACCGTCTGACAGAAGACCACGTCTCGGCGGTACTGCAGTGTCAGGTCCATGGTGATGGTGGGGGCGCTGTCCTGCATCAGCAGGAACACCATGGACTTCTTGGCCTTGTCACTCATCATGGCCACACACTCCGTCAGCGTGGTGAGTAGAGGGTACAGGGCCTCGCTCCATTCCCCTGGGGACAGGAACACACACACACACAAACACTCCGTCAGCGTGGGGAGGAGAGGGTACAGGGCCTCGCTCCACTCCCCTGGGGGGAGGAACACACACATACACAAACACACACTCCGTCAGCGTGGTGAGGAGAGGGTACAGGGCCTCGCTCCACTCCCCTGGGGGGAGGAACACACACACACACACACACACACACACACACACACACACACACACACACACACACACACACACAGTCAGCATGGTGAGGAGAGGGTGTCTTCAGTACCTCATCGGTTCTAGCTCCCTGATCGGTTCCAATAGAATCTGCGCATGTGTGCCTCATCTTGTAGGGCAACACCGACCCGTTCAGTGAATATTTACGCGGCAAACATTTAGCTAGCTAGCTAATTATTTAGCTACATATTTGGACAAGTTCATAGCAACTAGCTAGTAGATAGCTAGATAGCTAAGCAGACTAGCTGAAGGTAATAACTTGGTACTGAGTTCTATGCATAAATCTATCACTCAAAATGTTTTATTAAAATTGCAAAACATAGGCATTTTACTCTTTGTTAGTGTAAGAGACAGTAATAATGTGTAGCTACAAGTGGAACATTGTGTAATAGTCCAGTGTCAGCTCTTGTGTAACAGAGTAAACTATTTGCTTTGCATTTTGACTGACTTTTTATTTTGATAGCATTTATAGTTATAGTTAGCATAGGGGAATGCCGCTGTCATGTTTATCTCAAATGTCGCTTTGTCCTCAATGAAACCGATCCGTACACACCAACATTTAACCGATCTGGGCAGTAGTAAGCTATCTCCTTTTTCCTCTGTGCGCGCACCCTCTTTATAATGGAGGTCTATGGGCCTCTGCTATGATAACTATGAAACTATGATAAACATGCATTTTCAAGGCAGGAAGCGCAGGGTGTGATCTTACCAGTGTCATTATGCTGTCATGTGAAATATATCGGATTCTCAAACCGAATATTCAAACAAAAGCTCCATTTGAGACAGAACAATTTTTCCAAACACACTACACCATACCTTTCACACTGTAAACGTCCGCCACACGTTGTAGAGAGCGCGAGCATGCGCGTGTGCGGTAAAGCTAGACAATTGTTTACATTCTCCTAGCCATGCCTAACACGTCAACACATGGGGATGGCGATTCATTTCACCAGACAACATTCTACTGAGACCGGTAAGGGGCTTCCTGGCGCTTCCTGCCTTGAAAATGCATGTTTATCATAGTTTTTACAGAGGCCCATAAACCTCCATTATAAAGAGGGTGCGCGCACAGAGGAAAAAGGAGATAGCTTACTACTGCACGGATCAGTTAAATGTTAGTGTGTATGATCGGTTTCATTGAGGACAAAGCGACATTTGAGCTAAACTTGCTATGACAGCGGCGTTCCCCTTTAACTTTTATTGTCACTCTGTTTACATTGGAAATCACCTTGGGGGTGCCACTCCCCTTACTGCGAGAACATGTACACACGATGCAAGACCAAGTTTAGCATGATCCTGAAAGACCCCAACCACCCAGAAAATAGATGTTCTCTCTGCTATGGTCAGGGAAGAGATACCGCACTCACATGGCGAGCACAGAGAAGCTCAGGAAGAGCTTCTTCCCGCAAGCCATCCAGCACCTGAGCGATTATCTAGAACATCTTTAGCTAGTCTGCTTAGCTATCTAGCTACTAGCTAGATGCTATGAACATGCCTAAATATGTAGCTAATGTTAGCTAGCAAGCTAGCTAAATGGAATTAAGTAAATATTTGCGGATCGCGGAGCAAACCGGGTATCAAGTTTGTCCAAGTGGTGCTGCCAAGTTGTACAAGGTTGCGGACCAGGCGGACATGCGCAGATCCTATTGGAGCCGATCGGGTTCTGACAGAGTGTACAGAGCCTCGCGCCACTCCCCTGGAGAGAGGAACACGCTCACACACACAGATGCACACACACACACTCAATGTCTATGCACCCCTGCATACTAAAGGCATCCTAAATATCTCTCACTATTGTCTTGGACTGAACCTCCAGAAGGTTCGGATGACGACCAGATTCACTGGATCCATTCAGTTCTAGAAGGCTGAGCAGCTACTGTAGATAC
>NC_140245.1:15638716-15641216 GCF_949987555.1 Borostomias antarcticus | reverse complement strand
AGTAGTAGTAGTAGTAGTAGTGGTGGTGGTGGTAGTAGTAGTAGTAGTGGTGATGGTGGTAGTAGTGGTAGTGGTAGTAGTAGTAGTGGTGGTAGTAGTAGTAGTAGGAATAGTAGTAGTAGTAGGATTAGTAGTAGTAGTAGTAGTAGTAGGAATAGTAGTGGTAGTAGTAGTAATAGTGGTAGTAGTAGTAGGAATAGTAGTAGTAGTAGTGGTAGTAGTGTAGTGCTGGTGTATATGTGTGTAGTAGTAGTAGTAGTAGTAGTGGTAGTACTAGTAGTAGTAGTAGTAGTAGTGGTAGTAGTAGTGGAAGTGGTAGTAGTAGTAGCAGCAGTAGGGGTTAGCCCCTACTGCTGCTACTACTACTACCACTTCCACTACTACTACCACTACTACTACTACCACTACTACTACTACTATCATCACCACTACTACTACTACTACTACTACCACTATCACTACTACCACCATTACTACCACTACTACTACTACTACTACTACTACTACTACTACTACCACCATCACCACTACTACTACTACTACTACTACTACTACCACTACTACTACTACTACTACTACCACTACCACTACCACTACTACCACTACCACTACCACTACCACCACCACTACTACCACTACTACTACCACCACAACTACTACTACTACCAATACTACTACTAACCCCTACTGCTGCTACTACTACTACCACTTCCACTACTACTACTACTACCACTACTACTAGTACTACCACTACTACTACTACTACTACTACACACATATACACCAGCACTACACTACTACCACTACTACTACTACTACTACTATTCCTACTACTACTACCACTATTACTACTACTACCACTACTATTCCTACTACTACTACTAATCCTACTACTACTACTATTCCTACTACTACTACTACTACCACTACAGTACTACTACCACTACTACTACTACTACCACTACTACTACCACTACCACTACTACCACTACCGCTACTACTACCACTACCGCTACCGCTACCGCTACCACTACTACTACTACTACTACTACTACTACTACTACTACTACTACTACTACTACTACTACTACTACT
This sequence comes from Borostomias antarcticus, assembly GCF_949987555.1. Classification (NCBI taxonomy): domain Eukaryota; kingdom Metazoa; phylum Chordata; class Actinopteri; order Stomiiformes; family Stomiidae; genus Borostomias; species Borostomias antarcticus. Next base: position 15,640,121 of record NC_140245.1, on the reverse strand, counting down.
ACTACTACTACTACTACTACTGCTGCTACTACTACTAGCACTACTGCTGCTACAACCACCACCATCACCACCACTACTACTACTACCACTACCACTACCACTACCACTACTACTACCACCAACACTACTACTACTATTACTACTACTGCTGCTACTACTACTACTGGTACTACTACTAGTACTACCACCACCACCACTATTACTACTACTGCTGCTGCTACTACTACTACTACATGTATCGAACAAGCAAGCCCAACAAGGCAATCTTGTGCTGCGGTTTTGAATGCATGCAAATGTGTGTAAAGCACTGAGCATAACTTGACGCTGTCTCGTCCTTACCCACTCTTCCTCGTGCCAGTCAGCGTGGAGCGAGGAGCGACTGTTGCTCCCGCTCCACTTGGCCAACAGGGTGTCCTGGTCGTTTCGGAGGACTACTTGCTCCGATTCGGCGGAGGGAGACGCTTTAGACGCGATGTACTCGGGTCGCGCTGCGTTCAGGGCCTGGATGGCAGAGGCCAGCAGCTTGCAGTCACACACTGTTACCAGCTGACGAGTCTGAAAGAGGAGGAGAGGACAGTGCAGGGGTCAAGGGTCAGGAAGAGTTCGCCAGCTGAACCAGGGTTCTAAGCACAGACCTTCATCTTGTTCGCCCGAATGGTCCAATCACAGAATTTTATTGTGTCAGGGTGGCCAGTGTTCTAATCCCAGACCTTCACCTTGTCACCTAGAGTTCTAGTCCCAGACCCCACCTGGTCACCTAGAGTTCTAGACACAGACCCTAACCTGGTCACCTAGAGTTCTAGTCCCAGACCCTCGCCTGGTCACCTAGAGTTCTAGACACAGACCCTAACCTGGTCACCTAGAGTTCTAGTCCCAGACCCTCGCCTGGTCACCTAGAGTTCTAGACACAGACCCTAACCTGGTCACCTAGAGTTCTAGACACAGACCCTCACCTGGTCACCTAGAGTTCTAGACACAGACCCTAACCTGGTCACCTAGAGTTCTAGACACAGAGCCTCACCTGGTCACCTAGAGTTCTAGTCCCAGACCCTCACCTGGTCACCTAGAGTTCTAGACACAGACCCTCACCTGGTCACCTAGAGTTCTAGTCCCAGACCCTCACCTGGTCACCTAGAGTTCTAGACACAGACCCTAACCTGGTCACCTAGAGTTTTAGACACAGACCCTAACCTGGTAATCTAGAGTTCTAGTACCAGACCCTCACCTGGTCACCTAGAGTTCTAGACACAGACCCTAACCTGGTCACCTAGAGTTCTAGTACCAGACCCTCACCTAGAGTTCTAGTCCCAGACCCTCACCTAGTCACCTAGGGTTCTAGTCCATGACCCTCACCTTGTCAGCCAGGGTTCTAGTCCCAGACCCTCACCTTGTCAGCCAGGGTTCT